>NW_012108696.1:798351-798862 GCF_000951045.1 Mandrillus leucophaeus
GAGCATCCTGACCCAACTTCACCAGGTCCTTGCAACCTCCCTTCACCACCATCTTTCCCCAAGTACTTCCAGCCCAGCTCCCAACCCCACCCCCTGCCTGACCCATACCCCGTTCTCAGCTTCGCAGCATCCCAGCCTCTATGCCCTGGACATCGTGCGATGTCCCCATTGCACAGGAGGGAAAGCCCAGATCCCACTGGGAGAGCCGCCCCTGTGGCCAGAAGCCCTCGGATCCGGATGTAGGGGGTTCTAAACTGAATAAATAAATAGGAAACGTCTCCGATAGGTTTTGCAGGATGTTAAGAACAGGTCCCACCTTGTCCTAGGGCTGGGGGCTGCCTCGCAGGAACTTAACCCTAGCAAACCCACCTCCGTCCCCATGGCAACCGGGGCGGGGCCCGACCCGGATCCGCGGGTCGCGCCATCCGGCAGCTGCTGGGAGTATCGCCCTCAGAGCGGGAGGAGGAGTCGGCGCCTCACCTACTGGCCCTTTAAGAGGCTCCGCCCGGCA
>NW_012108696.1:799851-803329 GCF_000951045.1 Mandrillus leucophaeus
CCCGGCGCGGCCGCCGCGTGAGTGCACCGATTCCCTCCCCACGCCCTCGCTACCTTCCCGGCTGCAGCCCTAGCTCCTGAACCCCCGCCCCAGTCACCCCGGCCGGGGTCTCAACCGCCCCCAACCTGGGTCAGGGGGCTTCTCCCTCCATCCAATCCTGCATACCCCACCTCGGCCTCCAGCCCCTCCCAGGAACCCCGCTTGTCCCACCTTCCGCGGATACTGACCCCATCAGACCCTGCTTCCTCGGGCTCGTGCACTCTCGCAGCAGCCCCGTCGTCGGGGGTCTAAAAGCCTTGGGGTAGGCGTTTGGGGGAGGGGAGGCTCTAGGGACGGGGCTGACCTCGGTATCCTTGGCTCCAGGCCGGCGGGCGGCAAGGCTCCGGGCCAGCATGGGGGCTTCGTGGTGGCTGTCAAGCAAGAGCGCGGCGAGGGTCCACGCGCCGGCGAGAAGGGGTCCCACGAGGAGGAGGTGAGAGTCCCTGCGCTGAGCTGGGGGAGGCCCCGGGCTGCGGCCCCAGCCTTGAAGTCCCGCCCCAGGCTGGATTTGAATTGCTTGTGGCTCCGCCCACAGCCCAGATTTTCCTCCGGAAGCTGAGACCCCGCCCCGTGCGAGCTGCCACGCCCCTGACAGGTCCTCTGCCTCCCTAAGTCCAGGCCCCGCCCACCACACAATGCCAGCTCTGCCCACTCTAAGGTCCCGCCCACTTCCACTCCTTGGGGGCGGCACCCTCCCCATGGTCCTGTGGGCCCTTTCTCCAAGAAGCCACGCCCACCAAGCAGAGGCCACGCCCACAATCTAAGTAAACACCACCCCTGTGCTCAAACCTCGGCCCATAGTCTCTGGGATCCCCTCATCCCTGGCCAGGGACCCCTCTAAACCACCGTGTCCTGACTCCTGACTGGGCCCTACCTCCATCTCTTCCGGGTTCTTCCTCCCAACTAGGCCCCGCCCCGTCCCCGCCCATACAGCATTAGGCCCCGCCCATGCCCCTCTGAGCCCCGCCCCAGTACGCCAGGCCCCCCTCCCAACGACGCAGCCCGGTTCTGCAGCCGGTGAAGAAACGCGGCTGGCCCAAGGGCAAGAAGCGGAAGAAGATTCTGCCGAATGGGCCCAAGGCACCGGTCACAGGCTACGTGCGCTTCCTGAACGAGCGGCGCGAGCAGATCCGCACGCGCCACCCGGATTTGCCCTTTCCCGAGATCACCAAGATGCTGGGCGCCGAGTGGAGCAAGCTGCAGCCAACGGAGAAGCAGGTGAGCGGGGCGCTGAGCAGGGCCGGCGGACCCCCGTACTACCAGTAGCCCCCACCCCCAAAGGATTCCACGTGCAGGGCTTTTCCTTCTGCCTGGTGAAATGCCCACCCATGACCAGTTTGTGTGTGTGTGTGTGTGAGATGGAGTCTTGCTCTGTTGCCCAGGCTGGAGTGCAGTGTCGCGATCTCGGCTCACTGCAACCTCCACCTCCCGGGTTCAAGCAGTTCTCCTGTCTCAGCCTCCCAAGTAGCTGGGATTACAGGCGCCAGCCACCACGCCCTGCTAACTTTTGTATTTTTAGTAGAAATGGAGTTTCGCCATGTTGGCCAGGCTAGTCTCGAACTCTTGACCTCAAATGATCTGCCCACCTCAGTCTCCCAAAGTACTGATATTACAGGCATTAGCCACCATGGCCAGCCCATGACCAGCTTTTGGGGGCGCGGCTAGCAAGAGACAAGACAGATCGAAAACTGGGTGACCAACAAAGATATGTCTAAGAAGTCAGGATAAGGCCTGGATTTTTTGTGAAATCTGATTTTCATATACTGTTAGTTTAAAAATTGCAAAAACATCACGGAAATGTAACAAAAGCCACCACCGCTTTGCACCCCTGTAAGTGAAATTTCAAAGAGAAAAATGGGTGCAGGAGGGAGTCTAGGTATCCACATACCCTGGAGGTTGGGTGCCTGCCCATGACTCTGGCGCCCAGGAGTGTCTTGTCAGGGCGGGAGTTGGGGATGAGCCTGGGGCATGGGAAGTGATGTGGGAGCTCAGAGGTCCTTGAGCAACAGGCTGAGGAGCCGGTTCTGTCTGTCTGGAGGGAATAGGGAACTATGGAAGGTTCAGGAGAGGGGAGGGTGCTGTGAAAGCTGAGTGATGAAGACTGGGTCCTGGCGTTAGAGGCTTCCCCTGCCTCAGGTCTTTTGGTGCTGTTCCCCAGCGGTACCTGGATGAGGCCGAGAGAGAGAAGCAGCAGTACATGAAGGAGCTGCGGGCCTACCAGCAGTCGGAAGCCTATAAGATGTGCACGGAGAAGATCCAGGAGAAGAAGATCAAGAAAGGTGGGAGGGGTCAGGCGCGGTGGCTCACGCCTGTAATCCCAGCACTTTGGGAGGCCGAGGTGGGTGGATCATCTGAGGTCAGGAGTTCAAGACCAGCCTGGCCAACATGGTGAACCCCACCCCCCCCCCACTACTAAAAATACAAAAATTAGCTGGGTGTGGTGGCGGGTGCCTGTAATCCCAGCTACTCGGGAGGCTAAGGCAGAGAATTGCTTGAACCCAGGAGGCAGAGGTTGCAGTGAGCCAAGATGACTGAACTCTAGCTTGGGCGACAGGGCAAGACTCCGTCTCAAAAAAAAAAAAAAAAAAAAAGTGAGAGGGGCCGGTGCGAGCAATTGGGGTTCTGCTCTGTGGGGTGCGACCTCTGCCCAGGCAGGGCCTCGGCTCCATGGGGCACAGTCCCGTGGGATGGGCGGGGAAAAGATACATAACCAGAGTGAAGGGGGCTCACTCGCTACAGCGATGGGGGATGTCCAGACGCGGGGGACTCAGGTGGGGAGCTGGAGCCGGCTGAGCAGCACTGACCTAGGGTGCAGGGCATGGTCCCTGGAGGCCTGGGAGGCTGACTCTGCCCTTCCCCTCCCCCGCCAGAAGACTCAGGCTCTGGGCTCATGAACACCCTCCTGAATGGACACAAGGTAAGCGACCTTCCTCTTCTCAAAGCACCTGGGGGAGAAAGGTCTGGAGCCTTCCAGAACCCTGAGCCAGAGCTCTGGGGAGAAAGCAATCGCCACACGTCCAGATGTGTGCAAGCAGGGGCGGTACCACTGCACCGTGGGGACGCTATTGGTGGCACTCCCACCCGGGGTGCCCCAGGAGACCCTCCTAGGCTTGGGACACACCCAGAAAGCGTGGCTGCCCCCTACCACCAGCAAAATTGCCACTTTGTCCCTTCCTGTTAGGGTGGGGACTGCGATGGCTTCTCCACCTTCGATGTTCCCATCTTCACTGAAGAGTTCTTGGACCAAAACAAAGGTGAGCGTTAACTGCGGTCCTGATGCGAACTCCGTGGAAGTGGGTAGTGGAGCGGGGCGTGGGCCAAGAGGGCCCCAAGGCTAGAGGAGACGGATCGGGAGGTTTCCTATGAGCGCCCAGGTGCGCGCCGTCGCCCTAGCAGCTGATGTGGAGCAGGAGGCAGACGGCGCAGTGAGGGAAGCCCA
>NW_012108696.1:808654-815921 GCF_000951045.1 Mandrillus leucophaeus
CATTACTCGGCCCTGTCCCCGGCCTCGCCCACACCGACCGCGTCTCCCTGCCACGACCTCTCCCGACCTGTCCCCGCTGAATCGCCGACTCCCGCGAGCACCTGATCCCCTCCTCCCGCAGCCCCTTTGTGTCCCTACCTCGGAGGTTCCGGGCACCGCTCCCTACCGGCCCCACCCTCGCTAGCCCGTCTCACTCGCCAGCCCCCGACCAGCCTGAGCACCGACCCGGCCTCCCTGCTCGCCTCGCCACGCCACATCCCCACCTCCCCACGCCCCCATCACCCATCCCTCCCCACGCCCTGCTGACCACTGAGCACCCCGTCCCACGCGACCCCAGCGCCCCAGTGTCATCCCCACCTCCCCGACCCCGTTCCCTCCATCCGTGACTGTCCTCAGCGACCCTGGACGCCCGCCTCCCCACCCTGCCCCTGTCCCCGCCATCCTCCAGGCCCGGCTGACCTTAGCCCACGCTGCGCCCCTCCTGCGCTGGCCCGGTCCTGAGCTCCGAGCGCCCGCGCAACCCGCCCTGAGTCACCCCCTACCTCTGCCCCTGGAGCCCTCGCCCGCGACTCCCCGGCACCCTTGCCTCACCCACTCACCTGTCCCCCAGGCACGGGCGAAACGCCCACGCTGGGCACTCTGGACTTCTACATGGCCCGGCTGCACGGAGCCATCGAGCGCGACCCTGCGCAGCACGAGAAGCTCATCGTCCGCATCAAGGAAATCCTGGCCCAGGTCGCCAGGTGTGTGCCGGGCGAGGCGGGGCGGGGCCGGGATTCTGGCCCCAGGTGTGTCCGCCCTGCGGTTCCCCAGCTCCGCGGGGGCTGCCGGGTGGGGCTCCACAGCATGATCTTACTAGGAGACCACCTCCCGGGGGATCGACCTGCGGTCGCCCCATGCACCAGTGCTGGGATGGCCGGGGATGTTCTGCCAGACCCCCCGAGCCGGCAGGACCCACTCGGGGGCACCAGAACTTCCCCAAAAGTTCTCAGGGTGGATCCCAGTGACCGGGTTAGATGGGTTCAACGCCTATACCCCAACCCTGGTATCTGTTGGAGCAGCTGATGGGCCATGGCCCCTGGGGTTCCCCAGGGCCGGGGTGGGGGCCAGAGATGATGAGGGTCTCATCCCAGGCCCTCCGCTCTCTCGTTTCAGCGAGCACCTGTGAGGAGTGGGCGGGCCCACGATGCAGAGGAGAAGCTGTGGGCGCGGCCCTGCCCCACCCCACCCCGTGGACGAGAGGCTGGGGGTCCACCCTTTGGGGTCTGGTCCCGTCTTGCACCTTGGGGGCTCCAGCCCCCCTAAAATTAAATTTCTGCAGCATCCCTTTAGCTTTGAGTCTCCCCAGACCCCTGAACCCAGAAAAAGCACTCGATGCGCGCTACACCCAGAAGAACCGCACAGCCGCAGGTGCCCCTCCTCGGAGGACAGCCACACGCTATACTGGCTCTCCACTGGCTCTCTGGGCCACCCCCGGGACTCAGGGCAGACGAAAGCCACCCCTAGCACACAGCAGGACCCCCCAAATTACTCACTATAGGGGGTCTGTGCCATAGGCCACACAGAGCTACCTTGTGGGGACTTACCGGGGGTGTCCCCCGCATGCCTGTACCCCAGATGAGTGGGGGCCGGCCTTGCCCATCCTGCCCTCCTCCGGCCAAGGGACCCTGGTGGGGGTGGTCCCTTCCCACTGCTGGATCCGGACTTTTTAAATAAAAACAAGTAAAATTTGTGTTTTAAGCTTGTGAGTGTGTAAGGTTTTTTGGGGTGATGTGGAGGGTTCAGAAGGTGCAGCCTGAGCCCCCATGACATCCCTGCTGGGGGCGCCAGGCCTGCTCTCTTACCTCTAGCAGAGCCTCGGAGTTTCTCGGATAGGGAGACAGGAGCCCAAACTTGCCCGGGTTCGAAGAGCAAGTCAATGGCAGGGCAGGCGTCTCCATCCCTCCCCACCTGAAGTTGTGTACTGTGGGCTCAGCACACATCGGGGACTTGAAGCACAGGGGACAGTCACGGCTGCTCAGTTCATCCTTCAACTTGTGTCCGCACGGGGGTTCAAGTCCACTTTGTAGCACGCTGACTTTGGGTGGGCCACGGTTTTGTTTATTGTGTAAAATACACAACATAAACCTTACCATTATAGCCATTTTGTTTATTTATTAGAGACACGATCTCGCTCTGCCAGCAAGGCTGGAGTGCAGTGGCCCAATCATAGCTCACTGCAGCCTTGAATTCCTGGGCTCAAGCGGTCCTCCTGCCTCAGCCCCCCAAAGCCCCAGGATACAGGCGTGAGCCACCACGTCTGGCCATTTTAGCCATTTTAAAATGCACAATTCAGGCATTTAGTACATTCACAATTTTGTGCAATCATCACCTTTATCTAATGTCAGCACATTCTAATCACCCCCAAAGGAAGTCCCGTCCTCATCAACAGTCACTCTCATCCCCTCCCCAGCTCTTGGCACCCGCAAATCCCCTTCCTACCTCTGTGGATTGACCTGTCCTGGATATGAGACCGCACACAGCCTGACCTTTTTTTTTCAGTCGGAGTCTCGCTCTGTCACCAGGCTGGAGTTGCAGTGGTGCGATCTCGGCTCACTGCAACCTCCCCCTCCCCGGCTCAAACGATTCTCCTGCCTCAAGCCTCCCAGGTAGCTGGGACTACAGGCGCCCGCCACCACACCCAGCTAATTTTTTGTATTTTTAGTAGAGACAGGGTTTCACCGTGTTAGCCAGGCTGGTCTCGAACTCCTGACCTCAGGTGATCTGCCTGCCTCGACCTCCTAAAGTGCTGGGATTACAGGTATGAGCCACCATGCCCGGACTGTGTGTCCTTTTGTATCTGGCTTCTCTCACTGAGTGTGATTGTCCTCAAAGGTCATCCACGCTGTGGCCTGTGTCAGAGCCTCATTCCTTTCGGTGGCTGTCATGGTCCAGCGTGTGAATGAGTCCGCTGTATGGACCCATCTGTCTGTCAAAGGACTCCTGGCTGTTTCTACCATTTACTTGTGAGTGCTGCTGCTGTGAACCTTCATGCACATGTTTTTGCTGGAACGACCATTTTCCATTCTTTTGGAGATGCAGACTGCTGGGAGTTCTGCGTTTGGCTTATTTTGTGTACGTGTATATGTGTGTGTGTTGCTTATTGACAAACCTTTCCAGAGACTTTTGCATTTAATGGCATACATAAGACATCCTAAAAAATTTGGAGAAAACCCATCCTGGCTAACAAGGTGAAACCCCATCTCTACTTAAAAAAATACAAAAAATGGCCGGGCGCGGTGGCTCAAGCCTGTAATCCCAGCACTTTGGGAGGCCGAGATGGGTGGATCACGAGGTCAGGAGATCGAGACCATCCTGGCTAACACGGTGAAACCCCGTCTCTACTAAAAAATACAAAAAAAACTAGTGGGGCGAGGTGGCGGGCGCCTGTAGTCCCAGCTACTCGGGAGGCTGAGGCAGGAGAATGGGGTGAACCCGGGAGGCAGAGCTTGCAGCGAGCCAAGATTGCGCCACGGCACTCCAGCCTGGGCGACACAGCGAGACTCCGTCTCAAAAAAAAAAAAAAAAAAAAATCGGAGAATAATCTGAACCCCAGAACCTCTGAATGTGACCTTATTTGGAAATAGGGTCACTGCAGATATAATTAGTTAAGATGAAGTCATTACTGGAGTAGCGTGGGTCCTAAGTCCAACATGACCGTTCTCCTTTTAAGAAGATAAAATTTGGACACAGACACAGAGAAGAGACAGCCAAGTGACAACAGAGGCCAAGACTGGAGTTATACATCTAGAAGCCAAGGAACGTCAAGGAAGGCCACCCACAGCCGGAAGCTGTGGACGTCAGGCAAGATTCTGCCCGGGGACTCTGAGGGCCCTGCCAGGACCTTCCTTGTGGAATTCTGGCCTCTGGAGTTGTGAGAGGATCAGTTTCTGCTGTTTTATGTCTCCCCATTTGTGGTGCTTTTTGTTTATTTTTTATTTTTTAGGGGTGGAGGGTGGAGGGGGTCTCACTATGTTGCCCAGGCTGATCTTGAACTCCTGGCTCAAGTGTCCTCCTGCCTTAGCCTCCCAAAGTGCTGGGATTACAGTTGTAAGCCATGGTGCCCACCCCCATCCCACACTGCTGCTGTTGCTTTTTTTTTTTTCCAGACAGAGTTTCGCTCATGTCACCCAGGCTGGAGTGCAATGGCACGATCTCAGCTCACTGCAACCTCCACCATCCAGGTTCAAGCGATTCTCCTGCCCCAGCCTCCTGAGTAGCTGGGATTACAGGTGCCTGCCACCATGTCCGGCTAAGTTTTTGTATTTTAGTAGAGATGTGGTTTCACCATGTTGGCCAGGATGGTCTTGAACTCCTGACCTCAGGTGATCCACCTGCCCCAGCCTCCCAAAGTGCTGGGATTACAGGCGTGAGCCACCATGCCCAACAGCTTTTTTCTTTGAGACAGGGTCCCACTATATTGCCTAGGCTGGAGTGCAGTGTCACAATCATAGCTCACTGCAGCGTCGACCTCCCTGGGCTCAGGTGATCCTCCCACCTGGTTCTCGTGAGTAGCTGGGACCACAGGTGCCTGCCATCACTCTTGCCTAATTTTTTTTTTTTTAGACAGAGTCTCACTCTATTATAGCCCCAGGCTGGAGTGCAATGGCTTGATCTCAGCTTACTGCAACCTCCACCTCCCAGGTTCAAGCGATTCTCCCATCTCAGCCTCCTGAGTAGCTGGGATTACAGGCACTCACCATCACGCCCAGCTGATTTTTGTATTTTGAGTAGAGACAGGGTTTCACCATGTTGCCCAGGCTGATCTCAAACTCCTGACCTCAGGTGATCCACCCGCCTTGGCCCCTCAAGGTGCTAGAATTACAGGCGTGAGCCACTGTGCCTGGCCAATTTGTTCCTATTTGTGAGATGGGGGTCTTGAACTACTGGGTTCAAGCAATCAGGCTCTCAAAGTGCTAGGATTACAGGCATAAGCTACTGCGCCCAGCTGTTTCTTTGTGGTTGAGACAGGATCTTGGTCTGCCACCCAGGCTGGAGTGCAGAGATGCCATCACAGCTCACGGCAGCCTGCACCTCCTGGGTTCAAGCCATCTTCCCACCTCAGCATCCCAAGTAGCTGGGACTACAGGTGCATGCCACCACACCCAGCTAATTTTGTATTTTTTGTAGAGATGGGGTCTCACCTGGTTCCTCAGGCTGGTCTCAAACTCCTGGGCTCCCAAAGTGGATCCTCCCAAAGTGGACCCCAAAGTGCTGGGATCGCAAGCAAGAGCCACCTCACCCCACAGTGTGTGGTGCTTTGTTACGGCTGCCATGGGAGACTCACACAACCCGATACTGCCAACCCCCCTCACTCTCCACCCCAGTTTCACCCTTTCCTGGCACAGGTACCACCACCTCAAATTTAGAGTTTCTCATTTCTAGGCAGGCCTGGAAAATACCATTTTGCATCAGTTTTTTTATTTAAAAAAAAAATTTTCAGCATACAATTCAGTAGGTTTTGGTACATTCAAGAAGTTGTGTGGGCTGGGCACAGTGGCTCATGCCTATAATTCCAGCACTTTCAGAGGCCAAGGCAGGCAGATCACTTGAGACTGGGAGTTTCTAGACCAGCCTGGCCAACACAGTGAAACCTGGTCTCTACTAAAAATACGAAAATAGGTGGGTATGGTGGCACATGCCTGTAATTCCAGTTACTTGGGAGGCTGAGGCAGGTGAATCCCTCTCTCTGTCTCTCTCTCTCTCTCTCTCTCTGTCTCTTTTTTTTTTTTTTCGAGACAGAGTCGTGCTGTCTGTCCCAGGCTGGAGCGCAGTGGTGCAATCTTGGCTCACTGCAACCTCCACCTCCCAGATTCAAGCAATTCTGCTTCAGCCTCCCGAGTAGAGATGGGGTTTCACCATGTTGTCCAGGCTAGTCTCGAACTCCTGATAAGCAATCGCATGCCTCAGCCTCCCAAAGTGCTGGATTACAGGCGTGAGTCACCACGCCAGGCCTTCCATAACTTTCTTACCTCATCCAAACCCTCCTGCTACTTTCTTTTCTCTCCCCATGTTCAGTTTGTGAGGCTCCTCCCAGGCGGAGGCTGTGTCTGGCTCTGCTGTAGGGCCCGCCACTGCAGGCAGGATGGCTGTTTATTGAGCCAACATTCCTGGGTAGGAATCTGATGGATACATAGGTGTTTCCGGCATTGCATTCCAGTGGATTTTTACCAATGCCTCCTGGTGCCTGGGATCTCCTCCCTCATCTGTGACCTGGACATCCATTCACTCCTCACCAAAGATCACCGAGTACCCGCTGTATGCCAGGCACTGTGCCCTGGGCACTGGGCATGGGGACAGAGCAGGGGAACAGCCCCCGCCCTCCTGGAGCTGACATTCCTCCAGTCCTGGAGACAAACAGGACGCCAGATGAAATAAAACAGCAGCTGGGCGCCGAGGTTTATGCCTGTAATCCCAACACTTTAGGAGGCTGAGGTGGGAGGATCCCTTGAGGTCAGGAGTTCAAGACCAGCCTGGCCAACATGGTTTTAAACCTCATCTCTATTAAAAAAAAAAAAAAAAAAAAATTAGCTGGGCGTGGTGGTGTATGCCTGTAATCCCAGCTACTGGGGAGGCCAAGGCATTAGAATTGCTTGAACTTGGTGGGCAGAGGTTGCAGTGAGCTGAGATCGTGCCACTGAACTCCAAACTGGGTGACAGAGTGAGACACCGGCTCAAAAAAATAATAATAATAACATTAAAAATAATAAAATAAAATAAAACAATGACCTCGCCTAGCAGAGAGTAAGTGCCCCAGCACCCTCAGCCATCCCTGTCCTTTTTTTTTTTTCTTTTTGAGATGGAGTCTGGCTTTGTTGCCCAGGCTGGAGTGCAATGGCACCATCTCGGCTTACTGCAACCTCCGCCTCCCGGGTTCAAGTGATCTCAGCCTCCCGAGTAGCTGGGATTACAGGCGTGTGCCACGGCCTCCGGCTGATTTTTGTATTTTTGGTAGAGACGGGGTTTCACCATGTTGCTCAGGCTCGTCTTGAACTCCTGACTTCAGGTCATCTGCCAGCCTCGGCCTCCCAAAGTGCTGGGATTACAGGCGTAAGCCACCGCTCCGGGCCTGTCCCTGTCCTTATTTGTGGTCCCTGTTCTTCCAGGGTCCTGAGCTCAGGACCCCCAGACTGCGGGTATCCCCGGGGAGGGCGCAACTGGCCCTGGCAGGGCCCGGACACCTGGGGCCCAACCCACCCCTGCGCACCCCGCGGTGTCGCCTTCCCGG
>NW_012108696.1:816171-822058 GCF_000951045.1 Mandrillus leucophaeus
GCCCGCGCCTGGTCTTCCGCACGCAGCTGGCGCACGGGAGCCCCACGGGCAAGATCGAGGGCTTCACCAACGTCCGCGAGCTGTACGCCAAGATCGCCGAGGCCTTCGGGATCGCGCCCACCGAGGTAAGGACCCCGGACACCCGCGCCCGAGACCATCCGCCTGATGTGGTGAGGGGTGGGGAGCTTGAACGCTGGACGGCAGACCCCAGATCCCCGGATCCCAGACGTCGGGGTGGCTGCCTAATCGCCGGATCTCAGAGACGCAGCCCTCAGAGAACGGGGTGCCACACCCCAGGGTTCCCCTTTGCACGCTCTGCGCAAAAGATGGGGAGGTCTTAGGTCTAGAGGACCCCTAGATATTCCAGAAAATCCTCTGCGCAGACCTCGCTTGGAGCGGACCCCAGCCCTCGGGGAAGCTCCTCTGTGCTTCCTGGGAATAGCTGGCATCTGGGGTTCCAGATGGTCCCCTTGGAGATGGGAAGTCTGAGGCCGTGGTGTGGTTGGGGGGTTCCTGGGCATTTTTCCAATCCGGGTCCGTTTGGTCTGCAGCCCCCAGAGGGCGCCAGCAGATTAAACCTGGAGGTCTGGGGGCTGGAGGTCCTGGAGGTATGGAGAGGGGTCTCCACCTGCCGGAAGCCGCCTTCTCCCTCCTCTCTCCATTCTCGGGAGGTCCCACGCCCTGCCCTTTCCCATGGGCTGGGATCCTGGTCGCTGGGAACAGGGGCCTGCGCAGACAGGGCGGCTGCGTGGGAGGATGCGTGCCCTGGCTACCTCTGCGTTCCTTCTCCCCCGGGAAGATTTTATTCTGCACCCTCAACAGCCACAAAGTGGACATGCAGAAGCTCCTAGGGGGCCAGATAGGCCTGGAGGATTTCATCTTTGCCCACGTGCGAGGCGAGACCAAGGAGGTGGAGGTCACTAAGACAGAGGACGCTCTGGGGTTGACCATCACGGACAACGGGGCCGGCTACGCCTTCATCAAGGTGCCCGGGAGGGGGTGGGCAGGTGGCCTCCTGGGGTCCAGCAACTGCCCCCACACTCTGGGTCGACGTGGGTTCTGGGGATTGGAGGCGGGTGGCTGGGGTTGCCCTGCCAGCGACGCTGGATCCCTGCAGAGAATCAAGGAAGGCAGTATCATCAACCGGATCGAGGCAGTGTGCGTGGGTGACAGCATCGAAGCCATCAACGACCACTCCATTGTGGGCTGCCGCCACTACGAGGTGGCCAAGATGCTCCGGGAGCTGCCCAAGTCCCAGCCCTTCACCCTGCGCCTGGTGCAGCCCAAGAGGGCCTTCGGTGAGGCGGGTGGGCTGGCGGGAGCTCTTCCCGAAGTGGGTCCTACGGATGCCGGGAGTGGAGGAGGGTCGGGGATGGGACAGGCTGGAAGGTTCTAGGTGCACCCGCTGCATGGCTACTAGCTCCTGGCAGGGTAACAGAAACTGGTAGTTTCTATTAATAGATTGTTATGGAACCAGTCTGTGGGGGAGGGGTGGGGGAGAGACTGGGTAAAGTGGAGTGGGAGGAGGAGGCCTCCAGAACCACTTTGTAGCCAGGCTGGGAGCTTTTTTTTTTTTTTTTTTTTTTTTGAGGGAGTCTCACTCTGTGGGCCTTGGCTGGAGTGCAATGGCATGATCTTGAATCTCAGCTCACTGCAACCTCCGCCTCCCGGGTTCAAGCGATTCTCCTGCCTCAGCCTCCCGAGTAGCTGGGATTACAAGCACCCGCCATTGCGCCTGGCTAATTTTTGTATTTTTAGTAGAGATGGGGTTTCACCGTCTTTACCAGTCTGGTCTCGAACTCTTGACCTCAGGTGATCCACCCGCCTCGGCCTCCCAAAGTGCTAGGATTATAGGCGTGAGCCACTCTGCGCGCAGCCTGGGAACTTTTAAAGTAGTGCTTTGAGGTCATGGTGGATTCTAGAGAATGAGAATATGAGAAAAGTTTTCTTTCTTCCTTTTTTTTTTTTTTTTTTTTGAGGCGGAGTCTCAATATGTTGCCCAGGCAGGAGTGCAGTGGTGCGATCTCAGCTCGCTGCAACCTCTGCCTCCCAGTTCAAGAGGTTCTCCTGCCTCAGCCTCAGGAGAAGCTGGGATTACAGGCGTGTACCACCATGCCAGGATAATTTTTGTATTTTTAGTAGAGATGGGGTTTCATTAGGTTGACCAGACTGGTCTCAAACTCCTGAGCTCAGGTGATCCACCCGTCTTGGCCTCCTCCCAAAATGCTGGGATTACAGGCGTGAGCCACTGCGCCTGGCCGTGCCAGCTAATTTTTAATATTTTTCTTTTTTTGAGATGGAGTTTCACTCTTGTTGTCCAGGCTGGAGTGCAGTGGCGCGATCTCGGCTCACCGCAACCTCTGCCTCCCAGGTTCAAGTGATTGTCCTGCCTTAGCCTCCCAAGTAACTGGGATTACCCAGACAAGAACATACCTAGATTGAGGCTCCTGCCACAAGGAGGGTCCCAAGCAGTCCCTAGAAGAGGGAGAATGAGGGCATGGGACTGGAACGTTAGTTCTAAACTTGCTCCATTACACCTCATTCTGGACTTGTAATTTAGTTTGCTGGGGACGGGAAGTGTGGAATCTTGAAAGGGTCTCTGGAGATTCGCCGCAAAGGAGGACTTTGAAGGGGAGGAAGATTCTAGAAAGGCTCGTCTGGTGGCCTCCCAGGGTTTACAAAGATGTGGCTCCACCCAGAACCCATGGCCATCCCTCACTCTGTTCCCTCCAGATATGATTGGCCAGAGAAGTCGGTCCAGCAAATGTCCCATAGAGGCGAAAGTGACCAGTGGGAGGGAGACCCTGCGGCTTCGTTCTGGGGGGGCTGCCACAGTGGAGGAGGCGGTGAGTGAAGGGGAGGGGTTCTTCCCAGGCTTCTGCACCTGCAGTTCTGCCACTGAGTCAGTGTGGCCTTGGGCAAGAACTTCTCGGAGCCTCGGTTTCTCTGCCTGCAAAATGGGTCTTCGTTGAAAGGTGGGGCAATGATGTGGGTACCAGCACTACTGACTCATGTGAGGGTCCAGTCCACCCTAACCTTAGGGGTGGGGGTCTGGAGGGGCTGGGCTGGAGGGCTTCAAAGTTTTTCACCCCTGACTTCCCTCTCCTGTGCCCTCAGCCCAGTGAGTTTGAGGAAGAGGCATCCCAGAAGGTTGATGACCTGCTGGAAAGCTACATGGGCATTCGGGACCCCGAGCTGGGTAAGGGGCCAGGGTAAGCTGGGGGGCCCTGGCGGGAGGGCAGCCTACGGGAGGAGGCAGGGGTCCCAGCGGGAAGTTTGGAATGGGAAGTGCCCTCACTGACAACCCCTCCGGCATGGCCCGCAGCGTCCACCATGGTGGAGACGTCCAAGAAGACAGTGAGCGCCCAGGAGTTTGCACGCTGTTTAGACTCCGTCTTGGGCGAGTTCGCCTTCCCCGACGAATTTGTGGTGGAGGTGTGGGCCGCCATCAGCGAGGCCAGGGAGGCCTGTGGCTAGTCTGCCCTGGGGGAGCCCAGCACAGCCCCAGCCTGGAGCCCCGCCCCCTGCCCCAGCCCTGCTCCAGAACCCAGCCCAGATCGGAGGCCAAGTTCCTCTCTAGAGCTCAATCCAATTTGGAGCCCCAGCCCAGCTCCAGAACCCAGCCCTTCTCTAGAATCCAGCCCAGATCTGAGGCCAAGCTTTGTGCTAGAGCCCAGGCCAGCTCTGAGACCAAGCCCAGCATTGAGAACAAGCCGTGTTCTAAAACTCAGGCCAGCCCTGAGACCAAGCCCAGCTCTAGAACCCAGATGAGCTTTGAGACCATGCCCAGCTCTAGAACCCAGATGGGCTCTGAGACCATGCCCAGCTCAAGAACCCAGATGGGCTCTGAGACCATGCCCAGCTCGAGAACCCAGATGGGCTCTGAGACCATGCCCAGCTCGAGAACCCAGATGGGCTCTGAGACCATGCCCAGCTCGAGAACCCAGATGGGCTCTGAGACTGAGCCCAGCATAGAGACCAAGCCCTGTTCTAGAACTCAGGCCACCTCTGAGGCCAAACCCAGCTCTACAACCCAGATGGGCTCCGAGACTAAGCTCAGCTCTAGAACTCAGATGAACTCTGAGACTAAGCTCAGTATTGAGACCAAGCCCTGTTCTAGAGCCCAGGCCAGCCCTGAGGCCAAGCTCAGCTCTAGAACCCAGATGGGCTCTGAGACTATGCCCAGCTCTAGAACCCAGATGGGCTCTGAGAATGAGCCCAGCATAGAGACCAAGCCCTGTTCTAGAACTCAGGCCACCTCTGAGGCCAAGCCCAGCTCTAGAACCCAGATGGGTTCTGAGACTAAGCTCAGCTCTAGAACTCAGATGAACTCTGAGACCAAGCCTAGTATTGAGACTAAGTCCTGTTCTAGAGCCCAGGCCAGCTCTGAGACCAAGCCCAGCTCTAGAACCCAGATGAGCTTTGAGACCAAGCCCAGCTCTAGAACCCAGATAAGTTCTGAGACCAAGCCCAGCATTGAGACCAAGCCCTGTTCTAGAACTCAGGCCACCTCTGAGGCCAAGCCCAGCTCTAGAACTCAGGCCAGCCCTGAGACCAAGCCCAGCTCTAGAACCCCGATAAGCTCTGAGACCAAGCCCAGCATTGAGACCAAGCCCTGTTCTAGAACTCAGGCCACCTCTGAGGCCAAGCCCAGCTCTAGAACTCAGGTCAGCTCTGAGACCAAGCCCTGCTCTGAAGCCCAGGCCAGCTCTGAGATGAAGCTCATCTCTAGAATCCAGCTGAGCCCTGACAACAAGCCAAGCTCTGGAACCCAGACAAATTTTAAGACCCAGACCAGCTTGGAGACCAATCCCAGTTCCAGAATCCAGGCTAGTTCGGAGACCAAGCCCTGCTGGAAAACTCGAGCTGACTCTGGAACTCTGGACAGCTCCACAATGCAGCCACACCTGGACACTCGGTCTAGCTCCAGAACCCCAGTTAATTTTGGAACCCATGTGAGATTCATGAAGCAACCCAGCTCTGGAACTCCAGCCAGCTCAGGATTCAGAGACAGCTCCCAAACCAAATCCTATTCAAGAACTCAGACCAGCTCAGAAACCCAGGTCCACACAACTGCCCAGTCCAGATCCCAAGCCCAGTTGCATCCAAGTACCCATCCCCACCCTGCAGCCCAGACCAGCGCCAGTGACGATTCCAGCTCTGAGACTGAGCCCAGCTCTAGAACCTCACCTAGTGCTACAACCAGGCCCAACTGCAGGATTCAGACCAGCTCTGGAACCCCATCCATCTTGGAAGCAAGGCCCAGCTCCAGCACACAGCTTGGTGCCAAGTCCCACTCTTCCTGCAGAATGCAGGTCAGCTCTAGAATGCAGACCAATTTCAAGGCCTGGCCAAGCTCCAGAGCTCAATCCAGTCCAGGCACTGCACTCAACTCTAGAACTCAGCTCAGTTCTGGGGCACAGGCTGGTTCTGAAATCCCAGCCAGCTCCAAAACACAGACAGTGGCTGAGACCCAGCCAAGTTCCAGAATCCAACTAAGCTCAGGAGTCCTACCTAGTCCTGGGACCCAGGCCATCGCAGCAACAGAGTTAAGCTCCACAGCCCCGTCTAGTTCTGACAGCAGGCCCAGCTCCAAGACCCAGCGCTGCCCAGGAGCTCGACCAGCCTCTGGGACTCAATTCGCCTCTAAAACCCTGCCAGGTTCTAGGTACCAGCTCCAGACCACAGCCTCAGAGAGCTCTGGTATTCAACTAGACTTTGGGAAGCAGACCAGCTCTGGAAGTCAGCCTAGCTTTGGAACTCAGCCCAGCTCTGGGACCCAGATAAGCTCAAGAATTCAAGCCAGCTGTGGAAGTCAGCTTAGTTCTGGAACGCAGCTGATTCCTGGAGCCCATCCCAGCTCCAGAACTCAGACCGGTTCTGGAAA
>NW_012108696.1:826998-827326 GCF_000951045.1 Mandrillus leucophaeus
CCAGGCCAGCTCTGAGACCAAGCCCAGTTCTAGAAACCAGATGAGCTTTGAGACCAAGCCCAGCTCTAGAACCCAGATAAGTTCAGAGACCAAGCCCAGCATTGAGACCAAGCCCTGTTCTAGAACTCAGGCCACCTCTGAGGCCAAGCCCAGCTCTAGAACTCAGGTCAACTCTGAGACCAAGCCCAGCTCTAGAAACCAGATGAGCTCTGAGACCAAGCCCAGCTCTAGAACCCAGATAAGTTCTGAGACCAAGCCCAGCATTGAGACCAAGCCCTGTTCTAGAACTCAGGCCACCTCTGAGGCCAAGCCCAGCTCTAGAACTCAG
>NW_012108696.1:829727-830094 GCF_000951045.1 Mandrillus leucophaeus
CTGCGCCCAGCCACCATTGGTCCTTTCTCCCAATATTTATTGAGCACCTACCATGTGCAAGGTGCTGTACAGAACACTGTGGTGTTTGAAAGACTGTTGGGTGAACAAGTGAACAGTAGAGGAAACAGGGGCATCACTCCACGCTTTTGCATCTCTCTCTCTCTCTTTCTCTGTTTTATTCATTTATTTATTTAGAGATGGAGTCTCACTCTGTCGCCCAGGCTGGAGTGCAGCGGTGTGATCTCAGCTCACTGCAACCTCTGCGTCCCGGGTTCAACCAATTCTCCTGCCTCAGCCTCCTGCATAGTTGGGATTACAGGCACCTGCTACCACGCCTGGCTAATTTTTTGTTTGTTTGTTTGTTTGT
>NW_012108696.1:835175-836438 GCF_000951045.1 Mandrillus leucophaeus
GCTCTGAAACCCAGACTGGCTCAAGAATTCAGCCCAGCCCTGGAGCCCACCTTAGTTCTGGAACCCAGACTGTTTCTGGAACCCAGTCCAGTTCCAGAACTCACATCAGTTCAAGAATCTGGCTGAGCCCTAGAAATGGGCTCTCCCCACAGACCCCTGGCCTTGACCCTAGAATCCAGCTTGAGGCCCCTGCCGCAACCCAACCTCAGCCCGCAGGCCCACCCCCCAGAGACCCTATCCCAGCCCCTAGCAAAGACCCCCAGCCTCTGCCTCAGCCCCAAGAGCAGGTACGTGGCACCCAGGCCAGCCTTGGCCCCATCCCAGGCTTATCCCTCGCCTCCTACCCGGCCCCTCAGCCGCAGGTCTCCTCAACCCCCCAGAAGCCAGCCGTCTCTCCCAAGCCCCAGGTGGGACCCCAGAAATCCACCCCACCCACCATATCTGTCACTCTTAGTCCTGCCCCCAGAGGCCTCCTGAGTTCCCAGCTGTCTGAGTCCCCAGCTCTGGCGCCTGCCCCTTCCCCAACTCTGGAGGAGCCAGGGCCCCACCCTTACCGCGGGGGGTCGTAGCTTGGCTGTGACCCAGCCCTGGCTCATGTGGTTCTCACCCTCTCCTGTCCCTCCCAGCCTGGGCCCCCCAGAAGCAGCAAGTGACCTTATTTCCCCAGCAGGCAGTGGTGGCGGGGTGTGTGGTGGTGAAAACAGGGGCTTCGGTTTCACCAGCCCTGGCTCAGATCCAGGTCCTTGGAGGGAAAAGGAGGGCAGGAGATGGGTTGCACCGCATGTACCCTGAGGGTTCATGGTGAATAAAGGCACTTTCCATCTCTGCAGCCTGGTGTGTCATTTTGCAGGGAGTTTGGGGGAATGCCAAGATATGGGGCTGAGGGGTTGACTGAAACTATGGCAACCTCTCGAGCACCTACTGTGTACCAAGCACTTCATTAAGCACCACATAGGGATGAGCTTACGTGCCTGCATGGGACAGGTGCTCCACGAAGACCCAGCCATTGGTCCTTTTTTTTTTCCTTTTTTTTTCCCTGAGATGGAGTCTGGCTCTGGCGCCCAGGCTGGAGTGAGTGGCGCAATCTCGGCTCACTGCAAGCTCCGCCTCCCAGGTTCATGCTATTCTCCTGCCTCAGCCTCCCGAGTAGCTGGGACTACAGGCGCCCGCCACCACGCCCAGCTAGTTTTTAAATATATTTTTTTCTTTTTTCTTTTTTTTTTTTTTGAGACAGAGTCTCGCTCTGTCGCCCAGGCTGGAGTG
>NW_012108696.1:840788-842482 GCF_000951045.1 Mandrillus leucophaeus
AGTGCAGCGGTGTGATCTCAGCTCACTGCAACCTCTGCGTCCCGGGTTCAACCAATTCTCCTGCCTCAGCCTCCTGCATAGTTGGGATTACAGGCACCTGCTACCACGCCTGGCTAATTTTTTGTTTGTTTGTTTGTTTGTTTGTCTTTAGAGACGGAGTTTTGCTCTCGTTGCCCAGGCTGGAATGCAATGACATGATCTCAGCTTACCACAACCTCCACCTCCTTGGTTCAAGCGATTCTCTTGCCTCAGCCTCCCGAGTAGCTTAGATTATAGACACGCGCCATCACGCCCGGCTAATTATTTTTTTCTTTTTCTTTTGTATTTTTAGTAGAGATGAGGTTTCTGCATGTTGGTCAGGCTGGGCTCGAACTCCCGACCTCAGGTGATCCGCCCGTCTCAGCCTCCCAAAGTGCTAGGACTCCAGGCATGAGCCACCACGCCCAGCCATTTTTGTATTTTTAGTAGAGACAGGAGTTCACCATGTTGGCCAGGCTGGTCTCGAACTCCTGACTTCAGGTGATCCACCATCCTCAGCCTCTCAAAGTGCTGGGATTACAGGCATGAACAATCACACCTGGCCCAATTATACCTACTTTTAATAACATGCAGATTCACAGGTGGTTTGACCAGGGCTAACCTGAAGCCCTCCCATGACAGGCTGCTGGGAGAATTCTAGGCGGTGCCACCCATGAAGTGATTACGAAACACTCGAGAAACAAGTGGGGGAGGAACTGAATCCTCTCTTCCCTCCCCATCCCCCCCAGCCTTGCCCTTGTCTGCCCCGGGTGAGGTTCAGTGCACAAAACCCCAGAGACTGACAACTGGACCCCAAGGAAAATAAAACCAAAGGCAGAGATATATTTTGGCAAGAAAAGGGGGTGCCCCCGTTCACATTCAATTTTTTCTGGACAGAACCTTCCCGGTTGATGGTTCAAAAGGAAGCACAGTACCCCAGCAAGTAGGTCAAATTCAGGGTGAAAGAGCAATGGAAGGCCGGGTGCAGTGGCTTACGCCTGTAGTCCTAGCTGCTCAGGAGGCTGAGGCCCGAGAATCGCTTGAATCCAGGAGGTGGAGCTTGCAATGAGTTGAGATGGTGCCACTGCTCTCCAGCCTGGGCCACAGAGTGAGACTCCGTCTCAAAAAAAAAGAAAAAAAAAAAAAAAAAAAAGCCAGGTGCAGTGGTTCATGCTTGTAATCCCAGCACTTTGGGAGGCCGAGGCGGATGGATCACCTGAGGTCAGGAGTTCAAGACCAGCCTGCCCAACATGGTGAAACCTGTCTCTACTAAAAATGTATGGTGGCATGCACCTATAGGCCCAGCTACTCGGGAGGCTGAGGCAGGAGAAACGCTTGAACCCGGGAGGTGGAGGTTGCAGTGAGCTGAGATGGTGCCACTGCACTGCAGCCTGGGGGACGGAGCAAGACTCCATCAAAAAAATAATAATAATAATAGCTATGCAAGACCCTCTTCCAATGTCCCCGCGCCCTTCCTGGGGCTGGGAGGGGCGCAGAGAAGTAGTAGGAGCTCTGGATGGGAAAAGGGAGCCGAGAAAGGGAGAGGTCTTGGTAAAAGGGAGAAGTTGGGGTTCCCCGGGTTGGATTGGGGTCAACCCCAAAACCCTGCTGCTGACGCCCACTGTCCATCCAGCACCCCCAGTTCCTGAATCCTCAGCAGATGGGCTGTCCCAGGG
>NW_012108696.1:848577-850264 GCF_000951045.1 Mandrillus leucophaeus
TCTAAATAAATCAAATAAATAAACAAATAAAGAAACAAATAAATAAATAAATAAAATAATTTTCTGAGCACCTACGGTAGGCTGGATGAAGCAGCAATCGCAGCCAAGAAACACCCAGGGCACACCCTCATAGGCTCACACCTCTAGTCGGGAGACGGACACTGGGCCCGGGGGGTTACGGCATGGGGTGGGCAAAGCTGTGGTGAGGAAGTGATGTCAGAGCCCAGAAGAGGTGCCTGACCTGGCCTGGGGAAGTCACTGAAGGGCAAATGGGAGTGGGCCAGGTGCATCTGCAGGAAGTGCCTGTGAGGACTTTCTTCTGAGGGTAATAGGGAGTCATGGGAGGGTTTAGAGCAAAGGTTGACCCATGGGCCAAATCTGACCTGTCACTTGCTTTGGGTTTTTTTCTTTTCTTTCTTTCCTTTTTTTTTTTTTTTGAGATGGAGTCTTGCTCTGTTACCCAGACTGGAGTGCAGTGGCACGATCTCAGCTTACTGCAAGCTCCGCCTCCTGGCTTCACGCCATTCTCCTGCCTCAGCCTCCCGAGTAGCTGGGACTACAGGCCCCCGCCACCATGCCCGGCTAATTTTTTTATATTATTAGTACAGATGGGGTTTCACCATGTTGGCCAGGATGGTCTCGATCTCCTGACCTCGTGATCCGCCCAGAGGTCCAGTCAGGAGGGTCGCAGGACCCCCGCAGAGCCCCCACTCACCAGCAGGGGCAGCCAACACACGCTGGCCACCAGCATGATGCCCAGGAGCTGAGCCATCATCTCCACCTCGGAGTCCCGGGGACGCTGCTGGGCCGCCTCCTGCCCGTGGTAGACGTGGCACAGGGTGGCCACGCTGACGGTGTTCAGCAGGAAGGACAGCCCAACCGAGAGGCCGCCCAGCATGGAAAAGAGCAGCCCAAAGGCCACGTCCCCAGACTCGGTGCCCAGCGTCAGGAAGCACCAGGACCCCGGGTATTGCACGGTGTAGCGACCCAGGCCCAGCAGGGGCAGCAGGCCCAGCGCCAGCGCGGCCGCCCACACCAGCCCCACGGTGGCCCAGGCGCGGCGCTGCGAGGTGACCGCCGGGCGCGAGAAGGGCCGGGTGATGCCTAGGAAACGCTCCGAGGCCATGGTGGCCCCCAGCAGCAGCGGGGACAGGCCGAAGAAGATCATGACGACGCCCATGAAGCGGCAGAGACGGCAGCCGGGGTCCACGGCGTGCCACTCGAAGAGCGCGGCGTGCTGGGACACCACGATGGCACCGGTCACCAGCAGCCCCAGGAAGTCGGTGAGGACGAGGCCGCAGAGGAAGGTGAGGAAGGAGGAGCGCGTGTGCGAACCCCCCTGCCGCGCCCCCGCCAGCACGCTCAGGGCCAGCAGGTTGGAGGCCAGGCCCACCACGCAAAAGGAGGCGGCGAACCAGGGCGAGGCGATCAACCGCCTCTCCTCCAGGGTAATGTTTGTGGGCCGGAAACAGGGCCCCAGGGAACTGCCGTTGGGCCACATGGCTCCGGAGCCTGCGGGATCGGTCACCACCCCATCAGGCTGGTGCTGCAGACAGGGCAGGCTGGCACTGGTTCAGGCACACCTGGGAGGCGAGAGAAGATTTGCTTGTGATTAATTCTGCATTTCAGTGTAAGTAGCTCTGGTGAACTTCTACACAACCTGCAATGCCCCAGCTCAAATATCCTC
>NW_012108696.1:852779-853524 GCF_000951045.1 Mandrillus leucophaeus
GAGCCAAGATCAAACCATTGTACTCCAGCCAGGGTGACAAGAGTGAGACTCCATCTCAAAAATAAATCAATACATAAATAACAACAACAAAACAAAAAGGTCCTATTAGGATCCTCATTTTGCAGATGGTGAAACTGAGGCACAGAGAGGTTAAGTCACTTGTCTAAGGTCACAGCACCTGGCTGGAGTGGATGTGAGGTTTTATTTATTTTTTATTTTTCAGAGGTGGAGCCTGGCTCTGTGGCCCAGGCTGGAGAGCAGTGGCACAATCTTAGTTCACTGCAGCCTCGACCTCCTGGACTCCTGCCTTGGCCTCCACAGTGCCAAAACTACAGGTGTGAGCCACCATGCCTGGTCTAGCATTTTCTTAAAAGTTGGTCAGACTAGACTGGAACCCTGGCTTCGCTGTGTGCCCTCTCATTGACCTTGGAATTGGCATGTTTCTACTGTGAGCCTCAGTTTCCCTTCCTATAAAATGGGACTGATATGGCTGACGCCTGTAATCCCAGCACTTTGGGAGGCCGAGGCGGGCAGATCACCTGAGGTCGAGAGTTCGAAACCAGCCTGACCAACATAGAGAAACCCCGTCTCTACTAAAAATCCAAAATTAGCTGGGCGTGGTGGCGCATGTCTGTAATCCCAGCTACTCGGGAGGCTGAGGCAGGAGAATTGCTTGAACCACCAGGAGGGGAGGTGATGTTGTGGGGCCAGAAACGGGGCCCCAGAGCCAAGATCGTGCCACTGA
>NW_012108696.1:853574-854748 GCF_000951045.1 Mandrillus leucophaeus
TCCCTCCTTTCCTTCCCTCCTTCCTTCCCTCCTTCCCTCCCTCCCTGCCTCCCTCCCTGCCTCCCTCCCTTCCTTCCTTCCTTCCTTCCTTTCTTTCGAGTTGGAGTCTTACTCTGTCGCCCAGGCTGGAGGGCAGTGGCGCGATCTCCACTCACTGCAAGCTCTGCCGCCTCCTGGGTTAACGCCATTCCCCTGCCTCAGCCTCCCTAGAAGCTGGGACTACAAGTGCCCGCCACCGCGCCCAGCTAATTTTTTGCATTTTTAGTACAGACGGGGTTTCACCGTGTTAGCCAGGATGGTCTCGATCTCCTGACCTCGTGATCCTCCCGCCTCTGCCTCCCAAAGTGCTGGGATTACAGGCGTGAGCCACCGTGGCTGGCCTTTTTCTCCATTTTCATGGTGTCGCTTTTATAATAAATAAACTCTGAAATCCAGTTCTATTTTGGGAACAAAAAACATAACTTCTTCGGAATGGCAGGTTCCCCAGGGACGGCTGGTAGAGAGCAGAAGGCAGGGACCCGTTGCCCTCTGTGGGGCTAATGCTCAGCCACACTGCACAACAACATCAGAGCCAAGCCGGGCGCAGCGGCTCACGCCTCTTATCCTAGCACTTTGGGAGGCCAAAGTGGGCGGATCACTTGAGGTCAGGAGTTCGAGACCAGCCTGGCCAACACAGCAAGACCCTATCTCTTAAAAAAATATATCTGGGTGTAGTGGCATGCACCTGTAATCCCTGCTCCTCGGAAGGCTGAGGTTGGAGGATTGCTTGAGCACCAGATATCGAGGCTGCAGTGAGCTACAATTGCACCACTGCACTCCAGCCTGGGCAACAGTGAGACCCTGTCTCAAAACAAAAACAAAAACAAAAACAACGCTAAAAAAAAAAAACAAAAAATGGGGCCAGGTGTGACGAGTGAAGTAAAAATAAAATGAGATGGTTCAAGAACCGGCTTCTGGCCAGGCGCGGTGGCTCACGCATGTAATCCCAGCACTTTGGGAGGCCGAGGAGGGCAGATCACAAGGTCAGGAGATCGAGACCATCCTGGCTAACACGGTGAAACCCCGTCTCTACTAAAAACACAAAAAATTAGCCAGGCGTGGTGGCGGGCGCCTGTAGTCCCAGCTACTTGGGAGGCTGAGGCAGGAGAATGGCGTGAATCCAGGAGGCGGAGCT
>NW_012108696.1:856183-875236 GCF_000951045.1 Mandrillus leucophaeus
CAAAAAAAAAAAAAAAGTGGGGGTGGGGGCTGGTGACGGGAATGAACTGATCCACATGAAGCGCCCAGCACACCACAGCAGGCGCTCAGTGCTTGCTGGCCCTGAGGCAGTGCCTGGGCTGTGGGGTTGCAGCAGCTAATGCGTTCCAGGGCGGTGCAATGGGTGACTGTGGCCCTCACTCCCCATCTCATTTGTGGCTCTTTGGCCCAGCTGCTGGGCTTGGCTACACTTCATCCAGCCTCATAAATTATCCAGCTCCCGACAGCAGCATTGCGCTCCCTTCCTGGGCGGACGGCTAAGGCCATTGCCGCTGTGGTGGGAGGTGGGGCTTCCAGAGGAGAAACTGAGGCCTGGAGAGCAGATGCGGTGGGGGGCTCCTCGCGGCCTCTGGCAGTCATTGCCCTCCACCCCGGGCTGCTTTGATGCCTGGGATTTGGATTCCTGCACTTGGGTTTCCCCTGGGACAAGGCGTTCCTCCCTCGAGAGCTGGTATGTGCCGTTTCTGAACATTCCTTGGGACTCGGCTGTCCCTGCAGCCACTGCCCCGACCTCTGCCTGGAGCAACTTCCAGTCCCTCCTGGGTCTCAGGGTCTCCTCGACCACACTCCACTCACCGGGGGTCACACACCCGGAACTCCCTCACACCTCCCGTGGCTGGGAGCAAATGCATGGCCCAGAGCCCTCGGCCCAGGGGAGCCTGGAAACTGGCACTGAGTCCTTCTGGCCACAGCTGGCTGTTTCCAGTCCCCCCGCCACCTCCACTCCCCACCCTGGGTTCAGGTGATGGAAACCGTCTCAAGTTCTCCAGGCAAGGAGGCCAATGGGGGGACCAGGCAGGGCCTCCCTTCCCTCCTGCATTGGCCAGGAGGGGCAGCAGGGGCCCCCACCCCGTGGGGGAGTAGAGCAGCACCGTGCGGCTCTTGGGAAAATTACGGTCGCTCCCTGTGTCTGGGGAGAGGTGTGGACCCAAGATCCCTTTTTCATGCTGAATAATTCCAGAATTTTGCAGCCTGAGAGCAGGCATTTGCCCTTAGTGGGTGCAGGGTTCTGGAATTCTAACATGCTTCCTTCAGTCCCGGGACGCAGAATGCCTCTCCATTCTAGAATCCCAGGAGGCTGAGGTCCTGCAACTTTGATGGGAATTTGCCTGGGTCTCGGGTTCCAGAAATCTCTGTCTTGATTCCCGGCTTCTTTCTGGAAGGCGGACAGTGAGTTCCTCCTCATCCGATGCCACCCCTGACAGGGGACCCGGCTCGCGGGTCGTGTGACTTGGAGGGCTCTGTCCGGCGCTGTTTCCAGAGGCCCGGGCGCTCGGCTGGGCGTGGGCACCAGGCCTGGCTCCCCCAAGCCTGGTTGCCAGTGGAATGTGATCCTCGGTTCCCAAAGAGCAGGCCTCTCCTCCGCTCCACGTTCCATCCTCGTGCCCCGTCCCTCCTTCTCCTCCTCCTGCCTGGAGCGCGGCCCCTCATCATCCATCCGTTTCTCAACAAGTCCCCTCTCTTCAGCGCCCCACCCTGCCCGCCCCGCCTGCCTGCCATGGCCTGAGCCCATCACGCCTCCCTCAGACAGGCTTGGAGGCTGTAGTCCCCGATCTGCCACTGCCAGGGTGAGGCTCCACCTCGCCGAGCCTTAGTTTCCCCGCTCGGTGCAATTGGGGGTGAGATTCTGATCTCCATGCCTGCAGGTGCTCAGCCCAGGCCTCCCTGGCTCTCACCTCTCCAGGGCGCCTGGCTGTACTCACAGCTCAGCTCCCTGCAAGGTGTCCGGGCAGCCAGGAGGGAGCCCTGAGGCTCCGTGTCACCCCGGTCGACCTTGGACCTTGGACCCACAGGGCCCTTTTGGGCCTGAAACTTCAGGGACCAGGCCAGATCCTCCCATGCCTGCTGTAGACCCAAACGCTCATGGGCGCGGACCCTGCACGGATGTGGAGGCAGACACATTCCATACCCTAATGGGCCCACCTCCCCTCACCGCAAAGCTCTGTTTCCGGGAACATTTCCTGTTTGCGACACCAACAGGGTCCCCAGCCCATAGGGTGCAGGGCGGGGACTCCCCCAGCCAGCCAGACTCCCACCAGCCTTGTTTGGGCCCTGAGTCACATGGCCCCCTGTGAGCCTCGGTTTCCCC
Source organism: Mandrillus leucophaeus (assembly GCF_000951045.1). NCBI lineage: Eukaryota > Metazoa > Chordata > Mammalia > Primates > Cercopithecidae > Mandrillus > Mandrillus leucophaeus. Next base: position 858,311 of record NW_012108696.1, read on the forward strand.
ATCTCTCTAGTGGGGGCTCCCCCAGGGAGCACGCAGGGAGCCTTCTTCACACAGGGGCCGGCAGGGGACCAGGGGGCGGGACCCAGGCAGTGTGGCTGGTGGTTAATGGTGGACCACGAGCTACAGTGATTCCACCAACACACACCTCAGGCCACCGCCGTGTGTGCACACTCGAGACACACACAGATAGCCAGACACACAAAGGCAGAAACACAGCAGACAGGCAGAAATGTGACAAACAGAAACACAGCAGGTAGACGCACAGACATGTACAGACACACAGAAACATGGCAGACACACAGACACACACAGACACACAACAGACACACAACAGACACACAGGCAGAAACACAGCAGATGCACAGGCATGCACAGACACACATACAGAAACATGGCAGACACACAGACACACAGAGATAGACACACACAGAAACACAACACACAGACACACACAGACAGACACAGGCAGAAACACTACAGACACACAGACACACACAGACACAGTCAGACACAGGCAGAAACACTACAGACACACAGACACACACAGACACAGTCAGACACAGGCAGAAACATAACAGACACACAGGCAGAAACACGACAGACACAGACAGAGACACACATAGACACACAGGCAGAAATGTGACAGACACAGACAGAAAAACACAGACACACAGGCAGAAACACAGCAGGTGCACAGATACACACAAACACACACAAACAGAAAGATGCACAGATGAACACATAATGTTTAACAGTCCCAGACGCTCGGCAGAAACAAACACACAGTCACACACACACAACCGCCACACACGCACAGACACAGACACACAACCAGAGCCACACATGGTTCACTCCCAGAGACAAAATCACACACACACAGCCACACAACCACACTCGATCCCTGCCACATCCAGGGCCTGGGCCCCCTCCCCAGCTGCAGCCACCTGAGTCTGGGACCCCTGTTCACAGCCATGTGGCCCCACAGAGACCAGAGAGCACCCCCAACAGAATCAGCCTGGGCCACACCCAGATCCAGCTGCCTGGGCGCCCAGTGCAGGCCTCAGGGCACCCATGCCACCCCTGGGCCACACAGGGGACACCTGGCACCTGGCCGCTGTAACCGCGGGCTTTTGGACACACCCACAGCAGGGCAGGGCCAGCGCCGGATGCGCCCAGCAGCCCGGGCTCAAGCAAGAGCAGCGCATCCCGCCCTGAGCCGGCAGGGCGACCTCACCTTCAGAGACCTCATCTGCGGGGCTCCCACCTGGCTGGATCCTGCGCACGGGGGTCCAGGCAGATGTGCGGGCGCCGAGGCTGGGGCGACGGCTGGGGGCAGGCAGAGGGAAGGGAAGGACGGGCTCCAGTGGGGCCTCCCAGGGAAACTGAGTCAGTCTGGCTGTGGCCAGGGGCGGGCCCAGCAGAGGACCCTGGCGCTGCCCCGTCACCGCGGGACACAGATGGAGGGCGTGGCGGCACAGGATGCCCCGGGGGCGCGGCCTGGAGGAGTCCGCGGGGGCTAAGCCGAGCTGGGACGGGTAGGGGCCGCTGGCAGCCCGCGGCTCGCTCTCCCCGTCCTGTCTCTGTCTCTCGCTGTCTCTCATCAGCCCCGCCCACCCTGCGCTGGCCACGCCCCTCGGGCCCAGGCCTGGCTGACTTGGGGTCAGTGGGTGCCCCCAGCACGCCGGGACTTCCCCGCTGGGGAAGGCGGCGCCCTTGGGACCCCCAGGCCGCAGGTGGCAGGGATGCAGTGGCTGCGGTGGGGGTGGCAGGGGCCCCTCCTCGGGAGCCTCAGCCCCTCCAGCCGCCCAGCGCCCTGCCAGGCCTCTTCCCGGCGCTCCCGCCGCCAGGCCCGCATTATTCACCATCTGGGCAGCACCCAAGGCCTGGAGGGGGCGGGGCAGGTCCAGGCGGATCGGCGCCCCGGGGGCGCCCAGACTCCAGGGCTCCAAATGCACTGGGTGCGCTGAAGCCCGGCACACAGTAGTGTTATGCCCTGCTTAATACATGCAGGACGTGTTTGAGGCCCCTTCCAGGGGTGGGGTGGGAGGACAGAGGAATGGGGGTTGCACCAGACTCCACAGCCAGACTGAGACAGGTGGTCCCAGAGCAGGTGAGCCGGGAGAGCTGGGGTGATGGCATTGCGTGGGAGAGTCTCTTGAGGAGGAGGGTGGGAGGTGGCTTTGGAGCCAGAGGAGGAATGGTCTGGAGCCGGGCGGCGGCAGTGGGGGATGGGCACTCTTTCCTGCCCACCCCCAGCTCAGGCTGGGGAAGGAGGGAATGGAGCCGGACAGGAATGACTGAGAAGGTGCGGGACACAGGGCCTGGGACCATCTCTTTGCAGAGGGGGGTCCTTTGGCCTCCTTGGCCTTGTTTGCACACCAGAGCCAGACACAACCTTGAGTTAGGGACCGGACAAGTTGGCCTGGCCCTGACTCCACCCCACCCAGTCCCCTGGGCCCGGGAGGGCTACAAGTCCAGGCTGAGTGAGGGGGATTCCCACCCTGGCCCCGGTCCTCTCGTCAGCCCAGTCCGGAAGCCCCTTCCCCGGCTACCCCGCCCACTATCCTGCCTCCTCCTGGCCTTCAGCCACACCCAATCTCCCTCCCGAAGCTCCATCCCATTGAGTCACCAGCCATTTAACACAACTTCTGTCTTCCCTGGCAAGGAGCCCGTCCAACTCCTATGGATCTGGCAAAACCCTGGCTCCAAGGCCGCTCTTCTGTGAAGCCGACCTGAATCTCCAAGTCTTACTCTCCCCAACGCCTCTCTGTGTTCCAGCCTATACAGTGGGACAATTATGAGCTCCAAGTGAGACCTGAAACCAGGTCTGCCCTTCAGGATGCCCTAGGCTGGAGAAAGAACTGGACACAGACTGTTCCAGCCCCCTGGAGTCAGGGCTGGGCCAAAGGAAGTGACAGGGTCTAGGGAAGCCCAGAGGTGAGTTAGGAAGGCATCTTGTGAGGAGAGGGCATGGGAAGTGGGGTTTTGTGAGATGAATAGGAGCTCCCCAGGTCTGGGATACATGGCAGTGACAGGAAATGCATGTATAAAGCTTTGGAGGCAAAAGAGAGCGTGAGGCCCTTGCTACACTAACTGCAAGGAGGGCAGATGTAGGGGGAGGAGGATGTGGGGCTGGGGCTCCAGATGAGAGGGCAGTGAGAGGTGGAGGAAGGCTGTCCTGTCCCCACTTCCTCCGTCCTTGGCCCTGAGATAACAAGGACAATGTCTCTTCGGGGAAACAGCCTGGGCAGGGTTCAGAGAATGACACTTGCATTTAGCTTAAGTCTCACCACATCTCTGCGAGGCAGGGGGTAAAGATACTCTACATTTTAGAGATGGGAAAACTGAGGCACGAATGGGGAACGATGCCGCACCCACGTGTGGGATTGGAACATGAGCGCTGGGCTTCCCAGTCGTCTGGGGCTGGTTGCTGGAGGTCTCCTGGTCTTGGCCCGCCCCCCACAGGCACCTCGGGTTCAATGGGAGCACAGGAGGCTCTGGTGGGAGGAGTTGTGAGGGGCTGGGGGGCAGATGGTGGGAACAGAGGCCAGGCTCAGGATGTGCCCCCCGTGGCTGCGGTTTCCGCAAGGACCGGGCAGGGAGCTTCTATTCTTAGCTCTGGACACAGCTAAAGTCAGGAAGTTGGGGTGGGGGCGGAGCAGCTTCCAGGACACCGGGTGAACCTGGGGCCAGGGTTGGGAGTCATGGGGCAGATGGGGTGGGGGTGTGCAGAGCCTAACCCTGGCCCCCACCTCCAGTCTGCCTACAGAGTCTCCCTGACACCCAGCTCGGAGGCCCTCCCCGGCTCACATGCCCTCCGTAGCTCCCTGGTGCCCTGCTCCCCCAGGCTCCTTAGCTTGGCCTGAGCCCTGTGTGCCCCCTGCCCTGGGAGGCCTCTGGCAAATCATATGCCTTGCCAGTTAGACGACAGCCATCTCCCTTGGGGTGCAAAGGGCATGTGAGGAGGAGGGAGCAGGATGTTGGGGCTGGGGAGACCTCTGCAGGGGCGGGTGGGGAAACTGAGGCAGGGACAGGGATGGTGGTCTGGGATTGGCATTCTCCAAGGTAGAGAAACCCAGTTTCTAATACTGGCTCTGCCACTTTCTGGGCTCGAAAACGTGGGCTTTTGTGGGCCTGTTTCCCAAGCAGCCAAATGGAAGTAAATACTGTCACATATTGCTGGTGTGAGGTCTGGGTTAGGCCCGGTACGGGCTGGACTGCGCCAGCCACGCACACACAACCTGGGCTGTGACTACAGAACCCAGCCTGTCTCAAACACCACTCTGGGCTCAAAAGTGCCTTGTGGTGTTGAGGATGCAGAGTTGCGATCACGCCACTGTACTCCAGCCTGTCTCAAAAGAAGAAAAGTGCCTCCCGAGCCCTGCTCCCAGCAGCCTGTCCTGATCGGCAGTGGAGCTGGCCAGGGACTCACGCCAAGAGGCTGCCCAAAGGATTCTAAGATGGCTCTGGCCATCTGCTGTCGACTTGTGATGTCTGCTAAAGGCTAGGCCGGGGATGGCAGTGCCGTGTGTGCTGCAATGCGATTTGGGATTCTGGAGGAGGCTGGTCAGGGTCTGCAGCGTGGAGAGGGGACTCTGATCAGATGCATTTCCCTGGCCAGTTCCCAAGCCCTGTGCCAGAAACTCCTGGGATCCTGTTAGAGGCCGGGGCTGGGAGGTGACCAGTGACCGGGGAGAGTGCAGGATCTGCTTCCCACCTCTGCCTGCTGCAGTGAGGACATTTGGGGAGGCTCATCCTGGGCACTGCGGCACGCTGGGCAGCATCCCTGGCCTCCACCCACTCCACGCCAGGAGCAGCCCCAAGGCGGGACCACCATGAATGTCTCCAGGCATGGCCAAGCGCTGCCCCCACAACAGCCTGGGCCCAGGCCGGCAGCTGTGTCCACCCTTGTACCCTCCCTCCCGTCGTCTGGGGAACGGACCATCACCCCACTGTCGGAAGCAACGCAGAGGGGGTGGGGGGCAAAGACAGACCCGGGCACTAACGCAGCTCCCGAGGGACCACCGGGCCCCAGTTGGGTGCTGTGTTGCTTCCCAGGCTCTTCCCTTGTGACAAATGCACCGTGTCACAAACGCTGCCAGCAACTAGGGCAGCGGGTGTGGGGCGCTGGGGACGCTACACTCTGCATTTCGGCAAACCTGAGATTATTCTAAAATAAAACGTTTATTAAAAAAACATGCAATCTTGTCAATAGGCCAGTTCCATGAGAATAAAATATCTTTTTTCCCACCTACAAAAGTCTTTTTAGAGAAACAAACGACACTATTTCCAGATGAGGCAGGGCGTCTGGGCGGGGCTGTGGGTGGTCTGGGGCTGGTGACTGGTGAGGTTGGGTGGCCCTTTGGGGGTCCGGGAGGCACATTCCATTTTGCTTCCATTGGAGATGTTCCCATCAGATGCTGAAGGAACAAGCCTGCCGGCTGGGCCACTCCAACCTGGGCTGTGGCATCCGTGTGGCCCTCGGCCCTCCTGGCCTGAGAAGGGGGAATGAGAAGAAGCTACTGTCCTGACGTGGGCAGAACTCGGGGTCACTGGTCTCCTGCCCCAAGGCCCTGTGAGCAGGCCAGATGGGGGGATCCCTGGGGGAAGCCCCTCACCATTCCCCAACCCCCAGGCTTGGGGAGCCCCTGCCCTCCAGGCCCTGTGCTCGGAGGCTAGGGGAGAACGGCTCAGTGGCTTTTGGTTCCCATGACCATGAGAGGAACGGGCACCCCGACGCACCCTCCCCACCCCGCTGCGGGGAAATGGAGCCACAGCCAGCACAGTGAGTTGGGGGACGGGCCCTGCAGAATTTGGGTGCCCACAGATGGTCTCTTCCACAGTGGCGGATCGGGTGCCAGCAGTGTCCTGGCCTCAATGCTGCCAATGCGGGTGAGGGTGGCCTGTGGGCAGGGCTGGAGCTGCCCCACAGCCGCGGGCTCTGCCTCACACCCAATGGGTGCCCCGTGATGTGTCGGGGCTGGCCTTGAGTTTCCTGCTTCTCACAAGCCTGGCGCCGCCAAGCCCGGGCCCCGCTGGCCCATCTCCAGGGCACCTATGTGGCTGCCGCCTGGGGCAGGGCCTGTGGACCTCACACTCAGCCTGGCTGAGGGTCGGCGGAGTGTGTCCGCCTGGGCAGTGAGGTCAGCTGGCGGCTGCTGGCCGCCCTCGTGCTCTAAAGATGCCCCCAGTGCCCCCTCCGATGCATCGGGAGCCTGGGCCAGCCTGTCCCAGCGTGTCCTCAGCTCACCAAGGCAGGCTCTACGGTGACCCTCCTTTTACATAGGGGGAAACAGAAGCCCGGCGAGGGGAAGATGCAGCCTGAGGTGAGACGTGAACCCGTGGCCCTTCAGCCCAGACAGTGGCCCTGGAGTGACTGTCAGCTTCACCAAAGTCCCTTTATTGCGGCCCCCGAGGACACCTGCCTGCCGTTCCCCAGGGCATCACCGACGGTAGCGGTAGCGCTTGAAGTGGAACCACAGCTGGAAGATGCCGTTGGCAAACTGGCAGCGGAAGCCGTGGCGGTGCGAGTATTCCCACTCGCGGTTGACGATCTTGAAGGCGATGTCCTCGTAGGGCGGCCCCGCGTGGAAGCGCAGGATGGCGAAATCCTTGTTGTCGGGGCAGGCCTCCAGGAAGTACTCGGGCGTGGAGCGCTTGTCGATGAGGTCGGGGTAGAAGATGTTGAACTTGTAGCCCTGCACGATCTTGGGCGGCGGGTTGTCGAAGTCGTAGTGTGTCTGGTTGTACTTGTTCCACTCGAAGCCCGTGTGCACGCGGTTGAAGAAGCGCGGCTTGCGTGGCCGGTACTTGTCGGCCCACAGGTAGGCCTTGCCGGTGAGCGGCATCTCCACGCTGAACTGCGCCTCGTCCTGGCCCATGCCCTCCTTGGCCCGCCGGAAGAAGATGTCCTCGGCGCTCTCGCTGGCGTCTCCTGCGGGCGGGACGGCGTTCACCCGGGCCTCGGCCTCCCCCTGCGTCCTGGCCTCCCTCCCAGCCTCTCTGACAGGGGAGGCCGCTGGTGTCTCCCACAAAAAGGAAACAGGCTGGGGCGGGCTAAGGCACATGGTGGGGGACAGGGCCTGGGGGACCCTAAGACCCGCACTATCCACCCTGGGCCCCGGACCTTGGTTGTCCTATCTATCGTCCTCCTGGGTGGGGACCAAGCGCAGCGCACTTCCCCGCCAAGCAGCAGGAGAGCCTGGTGGTTAGGGCCTGGCTGCGGGGTCCAGCCCCACGCACGACCCCCGAGGGGGTCCTGGCCCAGGAATTTTCTGAAGCTGGTATTTTCTCCTCTGTCTTAGGACGGAGGCCGCCCAGGGAGTGCTCGGACAGCAGCCGGTGAAAGCTACCACCACCTGTGGCCCCAAGGCCAGCGGGCCAGCAAGCCCAGGATGAATGAGTGAACGCCCCAGGGCACGTGCAGGTGACTGAACGGATGCTCAGAGACCCGGGGAACAAGAATGGAGCAGCTCCCCATTGACGCCAGGGGCTTCCTCCAGGAAATGAGGCTGGAGGAGCCCCGCCCCCTGCATCTCCAGCCCCGCCCCCAGCCGACCCACTGGCCCCGCCCCCTGGCCTCCAGCCCCGCCCTTACCCGTGACCTGGAGCTGCTGGCGCGAGAGCTGCAGGCGCTGCAGGTCCTCGTCCGGCTCCAGCACGTGCGCGTCCAGTGGCAGCTCGTGCGCCGTGAGCAGCCGCGGGCTGTACCTGCCAGCGTCGTAGTCATCCAGGCTCTGCTGAATCAGGTCCTCCTCCATGAGCACCGCCTCGCCCTCGCCCTCGCCCTCGCCCTCACCGTCGCCGTCGCCCTCTGTCGGGGCTGCACCGTCCACCTCGGCCTCCACGGGGCCGCCCTCCGAGGAGGGCCCGGGCGGGGTGGGCGCCGCGTCCTCAGGCTCCAGGCTGGGGAGGAGAGAGCGTTGGAGGGGCGGAGGCCGCCCACGGCCCCCCCATGCTGTTCCGCATCTGCATCGGCGTCCCGGGGTGCCGGCCGGGCCGGGCCTACCTGCGGCTGGGGGACTGAGGCTCCTGCTTGAGGATGGGGAACAGCGGCTCGCTCTCCACGCCCTGCTCCTGCTTCAGTTTGTACAGCTTCTGCCGCAGCACGTCCTGGTGGCGCTCGCGCAGCCTGGGATGCAGGGCCGGGGTCACCCACGTGGAGGCGAAGGGGCTCCGCGCCCCACCCCCACAGAGATTCTCACCCCCCTTTTTGCTGCAAAGACCCTGAGAAGGTGGCGAGCAGCCACGGCTCCGGCTGGGACGCTTGGCCAGTTCAGGGTCAAGGCTTATGGGAGCGAGGACGAGGGGACCCAGCTACCCGGAGAACCATCCTGTGGCAGGGAGGGGTGGGTCTGGGTCTCACGTTGGAGTCTCAGTGTCTTGTGGCTGGGGCTGGCCAGGAGAAGGGGCCCAGCAGGACACCAGCCAACAAGCATGATAAATTTAGAGACGTTTACAGATTAGCAAGGGAAACATGTATTTACACAGCGGTGCCAAAAGCACTCCAGGAATCTGTACACAGCCAGAGGCCAGGAGGCAACAGCGCCGGGAGGGCGCAGGCCTGGGTGGAAGGCAGCATGGACAGGCAGGCGGCCTCAGGGCTTCCCGTGATGCCATGGCTGCTGGAGCCAAGTACTCGTTAAACGGCAGAAGCTCCTGGGGAGCCCTGTGAGACCAACGGGGCTCAGGACTCCAGGTGAGGGCACCGGAGCATCCTGGGGCCTTCCCGCTAGGGGACGGGCCTGCATGACCCCCAGCCCCCCTTCATCACTCATATAGGTGGGCCCCGGCCAGTTGGCACTTTCCTGCCCCCTCCACCCCACAAGGTCCCAGGAGGAGGCGAGACCCACCCCACCCAGGACCCAGGAGGGGGCGAAACCCACCCCACCTGGATGGCACCACCCCTGGTGCCCGCACCCAGTGCTCACCGGGCCCGCGCCATGTGAGCACGCAGCTGCTGCAGGAGGCTCTCCCAGTAGCCCATGTCCAGGTTGGGGCCCCCAGCGCGGATCTTGCCCTCGATGCCCTGGAAGATGACCTGCAGCTGGTTGTATGTCTTCCCCTTGAACACCGACTGCACGTCGGAGCTGACGGAGGCGTTGACCCCCTCGCGGCGCTCACCTGCAGCGAGGTGGGGCCATGGGGGGTGGTTCCACATTGCCTGTATGCTCCTCCACCCCATCAGGGCCTCCTCCCCTGCCATGGGGGGGTCCCTCTCCCCCACTCTTCCCCCACAGGGGTCCCATCCAGTCCTGTTCCCTCCCCTCACAGGGGTCCCGCCTCCTCCCTGGTCTCAGGTTGCCCCTGCCCTGGCCGCAGCGGAGGGGAGGGGTGGGCGGAGGCTGGGAGCCATGTTAAAATGCAGATGCTGCCTTGCCTGGAGGCCCAGGCCCCTAGTGTCGGGGAGGCCACCACTGGCATTCTCAGCCCTGAGAATGACCTCCCTAGGTGAGTCTGACATGTGGGTCTGGGAACCCTGGTCGTGGGCCCGGTCCACCAACCTGGCCCAACTCTGCCCTGGCCTTGGGCAGCCCATGAGGGGGTGAGGGGTGTGCTCGGTAGCCAAGTTCTCTGGAATTCAGATCTGCTCTGCCAGCCTGGGCTGTGTGACTGTGGGCAAGTGGCTTGCCCTCTCTGGGCCTTGGTTTCCCTCTGTGAAGCCCAATGATCCAGGGAGCTCTGTCCTGGCAAAGAAGGCCGCCCTGCTGGCCCCTGGGGAAGTCCTGGGGCCGCCCCCCATCCTACAGGGAGTCTGTCTGGCATCTACCACTGGCCCGGGGGCCCGAGGCTCAAGTCCCTCCTCGATAGACGGGGAGGCCACTGACGGCGGGAGTGGGTGCTGGGAGGCTGGAGCCCAGCCTGACTCCACGTGCTCTGCCCACACCATGTGGCATGCCGGCAGCCTCAGGGCTGCTTTGAGGACACTGCCACCCACCCCGCTGGGTCTGGCCTCACCTCACAACCCTGCCCCCTTGCTGCCCATGCCTGACCCCTGCCACCTCTGGGCCTTTGCATGCGCTGTGCTTCCTGCCAGCCACCCATCCTTCTCTGTCCCGTTCACTTCCTGAATTCCTCGCATCCTCCATGCTCAGTGAGAACATCCCTTCCGCCAGGAAGCCCTCCCTGACCATCCAGCGATGGCAGCTTCCCGAGGCGGGCACTGAGGCTCGCTGCTGCTGCTCCCCGCACCGTGCTGGGCCCACAGGCAGCTTGGTGTATGGCTGTTGGGGACACACCAGGTGGAGGTGACCAGCACAGGCACCCTGCTCGAAACCTGCCTTCTCCAGTCCCCACTGGCGGACAGAGGGTCAAGAGGCCCACACCCAGACCACAAGGGACTGGATAGAGTCTAGACGAACCCGAGTCCCCTCCAGCCAATCACCTGGGACCGTGGAATCGGCACCCAGAGCTGCAGCCCCTTTGCTGGGCCCTAAGTGGCAATGGAATCTGTGGCAGCCGCAGCCAAGCAGAGCGTGGCTGTGCTCGGACAGGCGGGGCTGCCACGAACACTGAAACCCAAGCAGAAAAGCCCAGCTGCGCGGCTCCCGGGAAGCCAGGCGCCGCCGAGTCAGCGTTTATAGAAAGTCGGTCTGGACGTGCTGCTCCATGTCTGGTCACCTCCCGAATGCCCACAAGGGGGCCCACAGGGTTTAGGGGGCCCCCAGCAGCTGCTAGAGGCTGGGGGTGCAGGCCAAGGGCCCCGGGGTTTCGTGGAGAGAAGCCAAGCCCTATACAGGGTGGCAGGCTAATGAGGCTGAGCTGGGATGACACCCATTTTCTACTGCACAACCTACTGTAGGGTTAGAACTTCCTAGAAAAAGCTAGGTGCACCAAAATCTCACAAATCACCATTAAAGAACTCGTTCATGTAACCGGCCAGGCGCAGTGGCTCACATCTGTAATCCCAGCACTTTGGGAGGCTGAGGTGGGTGGATTACGAGGTCAGGAGATCAAGACCATCTTGGCTCTAACATCGTGAAACCCTGTCTCTACTAAAATACAAAAAATTACCCGGGTGTGGTGGTGCGCCTGTAATCCCAGCTACTTGGCAGGCTGAGGCAGGGGAATCACTTGAACCCGGGAGGCAGAGGTTGCAGTGAGCTGAGATCGTGCCACTGCACTCCAGCCTGGCGACAGAGCAAAACTCCGTCTCAAAAAGAAAAAGAAAAAGAAAAAGAAAAAAACCAAAAACAACAACAAAAACACCTTACTCATGTAACCAAACACCACCTGTTCCTCAATAACCTACAGAAATAAAAAACTTAAATAATTTTGTAAGAAAAGAAAAAGTATGCAGTGGCTCACGCCTTTAATCCTAGCCCTTTTGGAGATGAGGCAGGAGAATCGCTTGAGGCCAGGAGTTCAAGACCAGCCTGGGCAACACAGGGGAGAGGGGCTGGGGCTGCTGTGGTTGGCTTTTATGCCGGGGGGGTCTCATCTAGGGCAATTCTGCCCCCAGGGGACTCTGGGTGATGTCTGGGACATCTGCGGTTGTCAGGACTAGGGGTGTTCCTGACCCGGGGTGGGTGGAGGCCGGAGATGTTGCTCAGCACCCCGCAGTGCCCAGGACGGCCCCACCCTAGGGAACGGCCCAGCCCGAATGTCCGCAGTGCTCGGGGTAGACGCTTTAGAGCGTCCCGGGTGACCATATGTGTGCAACCGCACGGAGGGGAGCGAAACGTGATTTTAAAAGCCCATCAGGTTGGAGGAGCATGAACTGACCCGTGGGAGGAGGAGCGCCCTGAACCAGGGCTGCACGGCCTTCAGGCCGCGTGGAGTGAGACCTGCTCACACAGGCAGGACCACCGTGAGCACTGAAACCCGAGCAGAAAGCCCTGCAGCTCCGGGAGGCCAGGCACCGCCGAGTCAGCGTTTACCGCATACTGGATCTGGACGCTGCTGGCCTGCACCCCAGACAGAGGCCCGCCCCCCTGCACCCCTCCCGGGGCCTACCGCCTGCTGCTGCCGCCCCCTGGTGGCTCGGCCCAGAAGGGGGGGCCCCAGTTGGGGAAACTGAGGCCTGAAGAGAGCACCAGGCCCCACAGCAAGTCTGAAGTTTCCGGGTGAACCCTGCAGCCCCCGCAGCTCCCCCAGAGCCCAGGTGCACGCCCACAGTTACCTGGCCCCTTGCCCGAGGCCTCCAGCTTGCGGAGCTTGGAGATCTCGTCCTCGGTGATGGTGGTCATGTCCCGCCAGAAGTCGGCGTTCTTGCCCTGCTCCAGCTCCATGTAGACCTGGGGGCAGGGGGCGGGGGTCAGGGCACGCGCGTGGCTGGGGTGGGATGGGGGCGAGTGTGCAGGTTGGAGGAGCATCGGGTGGGGCCGGGTACCTGGATGTCCTCCAGCAGGTCCTCCATGTCGGCCACGGTGAGGCCGTTGAGGAACGTGTAGGGCTCGTGCATCTCCACGGCCAGGTCGTCATCCTCGGCGCTGATGTACTTGGCCAGCAGGTCGATGGGCTTGGCCCGCCCGTCACGGATGCGGATCTTGGAGCTGTGGGAAGCGGGGAAGGTGGTGTCAGAGCCTGGGCTGTACCCTCCACGCTGAATGCCCTGCCCTTGGGGTGACTGCACCAGTGGGAGCTGGGGAGGGGGCCTAACATGCCGGGGGTGGTCAGGGAAGGCTTCCTGCAGGAAGAGGAGGAGGCACAAGGTAGAGTGAGCCGGGTCAGCCAGAGGGCACAGGCCAGCAGGGCAAAGTGCACACAGCGTGGGCCCGGAGCGTGGGCTAGGTGGGAGGGCTTCCTGGAGGGCCTCTGGGATGTGCCCGGGAGGGCGGCTTCTATGTGGACGGTGACGGGGAAGAGTGGAGGAGCTGAGGCAGAGGCAGGCTGAGGGGCCAGAGCAGTCCCTGCCTCACAGCCGCCTCCTCCCCCAGGCAGACAACTCGGGGCGGAGGGCCAGGGCTTCTGCTCTGGGCCTGCAGGGGTACATGTGGCGGGCGGTCCCTGGTCCAACCCAAGAGAACCCGTCACCAGGCAGGCCTGAGCTGGGAGGAGCCTGATGTCACCCACCACAGGGCCCAAGGCAAGCAGGAATACCCCGGAGCCTCAGCTTCCTTGTCTGTAAACCAGGTGGACAGGGGCGCCGCCCTCGTGGGCAGAGTGTGGGAGGGACAACCGCGGTCAGTGCAGGCCCGGCGTCCAGCATGCATGGTGGCGTGGGGTGCCGTACACCGGGGCCCGTCTCCTCTGCACCCAGTCCAGCGGGGGAGGGCAGGAGGCAGGAGCCCCGCTGCCCGGGAAAGGGTCAGGAAGGGAAGGTTCCAGGAAGTGCCGCGTGGGACCCTGAGGGGTGGGAGAGCAATGGCCTCCAGACAGGGCGCAGGGTGCCAGCCAGTGCCCGGCCCTGGCTCGAGTCTGGGTCGGGGCAGGGGGGGCCCCGGCGCACCGCAGTTTGGCCTGCTGGAGGTGGAAGTTGTCCTCCTGCTCCTCCCACGTCTTGAAGTGCTCCGCCTCCTTCTCACGCTGCAGCATCTCCAGCTCCTGCTCGCGCATGGCCTTCTCGCGCTCCCGCTCCAGTCGCAGCTGCTTCACCTGCAGGCACAGGAGGCTGAGGGCAGCCGGGGCCGTGGGGTCTGCTGGGCTGCGATGGGGGCCCAGCCCTCACCTGGCTGCCCTGGGTACAGGGATTGGTCCGGAGATGCCTGTGCTGGTGGACAGACCTTGGGAAGGGAGGGCCCTCCCGCCTGAGACTCAGCAGCTCAGAGCAGCTGGGGTCCTCTCGGCGACCCTGAAGGGAGCATCTCGGAGTGAAGGCCCGAGGCCAGCAGAGCCAAGGTGGAGGGAAACGGCTTCCTGGGTCCATGGTCTGAGACCCATGTAAGGCTGCATCCAGCCTTACCTGAAGCCAGCCCCCGGGACTTCCCACCTAAGCCTCCTCAAGTTCCGCCACAGCGGGTGGGCCTCCAGGCCCTGGAGAGGGAGGGCCCTGCCCAGCAGACTGGGGGGCGCCTACCTTCTGCAGCTCCAGTCGGTTGTCCTCCTGGATCCTCTTGTTCCGCTCCTTCAGCTCCTTCTCCTCCAGGTGGCTGATCCCCTTCTTCTCTAGGGCCTGGAAGCGCCAAGCACACCCGTCTGAGCACAGACCTGCCCCCTCGCCCCCCTCCTCGGCTCCTTCGTCCAAGAGATTGACCACGGCCCTCGTTTTGCAGAGAGAGGCAACCTGCCCGCACTGCACATCTTCCAACCCCTCCTCAATGCTCCTGAAACCAAGCGGATCCAATTCAGCACAGACACGGAGCTCCACTGGGAGTGAGGTGTATGCAAAGGGGAAGAAGGGGCCACCTCAACTTCCAACAGGAGGGGCCTCACTCAGGGCCACCCCAATCCTAACAGGAGGGACTTGCTTGGGGCCACCCCAACTCCCAACAGGAGGGCCTCGATCAGGGCCTCCCCAGCCCCCAACAGAAGAGCCTTGCTCCGGGCCCGCTGACTCGCTTTACCCGGGAGTCTGGCTGCTTCGGATGTGAAGGCCATGACCTCAGCAAGTCAGGGTCCCCCAGTGCACGTGGGGCGGGGCAGGAACAGTGAGTGGGGGCAGCAGCAGCTCTGAAAGCAAACCTGTGGGGTCATGGGGCCCGGCCCACACAGCAGGGCACGGGGCAGCCATGGATGGGCACCGTCCCAGCCTGGAGCCCCTCAAAGCTGGCTTCTTCCAGCAGCTGTCTAGGAGCCTGGTGTGGAGCCCCCACTTCCCAACCACCCTCCCCAGGTTCCAGGCGCCCCGTCGCCATGAGGGGGTTCCAGGACCCTCTGCCACCCAGAAGAACCTGCCTCCAGGGACACAGGCTGCCTGGCTGGGGACCACCCCCTAGATGCCCAGGCCACTCTGTGGTCTATCCAGCCCAGCCTGGGGCCACTTCCACAAGTGTTAATGATGACCACATCTTCCTCCTCCATGGCTGCCCTCCCAGGGCTCACAGCGGTGCCCAGCACACCGCAGGCGCACAGCACACAGTGGCGATGAAGTGCCAGGCAGCAGTGGGTGCCTCAATAAAGAACTTGGTGGGGGGGCTGGGGAGCAAGGGGCCAGGAAGGGCTCTCTCAAGAGGGGACATGTCAGTTGAGGCCTGACAAAAGAGAACAGCCCGGGAAGGGGCAGAGCATGGCCAGGCAGGGGTGCAGCGGTGTGAGGGCCCCAAGGCGGAAGGAGCCCACTGTGTTCTCAGACGACACTGGGCAGAAGCCACCTGGGGACCCCACAGCTCCCAATTGCGCAACCGGCGAGCAGGTGCAGTCGGCCCAGCCCACCCGTTGCCTGCTCCACTCCCTCCACAAGTGGGCGCTGCTTCAGATGAGCTGTGTCCCCCACAGGCACATCCCCATCTGAACCCCTGTAGCTATAACCGTGACCCTATGTGAAATGAGGTCTTGGCCAGGCACGGTGGCTCACGCCTGTAATCCCAGCACTTTGGGAGGCCAAGGCAGGCGGATCACTTGAGGTCAGGAGCTCGAGACCAGCCTGACCAACATGGTTCAACTCCATCTCTACTAGAAATACAAAAATGAGCCGAGTGTGGTGGCACACGCCTGTGATTCCAGCTACTTGGGAGGCTGAGGCACGGGAATCACTTGAACCTGGGAGGCGGAGGTTGCAGTGAGCCAGGATCACGCCATTGCACTCCAGCCTGGACAACAGAGCGAGACTCTGTCTCAAAAAGAAAAAAAAAAGTGATGAGGTCTCGCAGACATAGGTAAGATGAGGGCATCCTGGAGGTGGCAGGCCCTCATCCAACGCCTGGTATCCTCATGAGAAAAGGAACATTCAGACACAGACACACGGAGGAGAAGGCCGTGTGGAGACAGGGATGGGAAGAGAGCCAGCCACGCAACACAGGAACAGGCCGGGTTCTGCGGCTACGAGCCAGGGAGGGCTCAGGAATCACCAGCCATGACTGGGAGCTGGGAGAGGCAGGAGGGGCTTCCCCTCGGCCCCCGGAGGGAGTGCGGTCCTGCCCACACCTGCCCGCGCCTTGATTTTGGACTTCTGGCCTCCAGAACGAAGAGATGAAAAGTTCTGTTGTTTTTTGCCACCAGTGTGGCTAGTGGTTACATGGGAGGCGCAGAACGAAACAACCAGCTCAAAACGACAGAGCACCTGGAACTGTGGAACCCTGTCCTGGGTACACGATGCCAAGAGCTGGCTCTCCAGACAGGTTTCAGGTTGGGCTGGTGTTCGGGGCAAAGAATAGCTGAAGCTTACACCGCAAGAGACACAGCTAATGGCAAGAAAGTGATGGTGAGCCGGGCGCAGTGGCTCACACCTGTAATCCCAGAACTCTGGGAGGCTGAGGTGGGAAAATCACTTGAGCTTAGGAGTTCGAGGCCAGCCTGGCCAACACAGTGAGACTCCATCGCTACAAAAAAATACAAAATTAACTGGGCATGGTGGTGGTGCTTGTGGTCCCAGAAAGTCAAAAGGTTGAGGAAGGAGGATCGCTGGAGGCCAGGAGGTCAAGGCTGCAGTGAGCCACAATCACACACTACACTCCAGCCTGGGCGACAGAGCGAGACCCTGTGTCCAAAAAAAAAAAAAAAAAAGCTGATGGCGGCAGAAGCTGGCTCATGCGATCTTTCACGATTGAGCGCGGGCTGGGAGTGTCTGGAGTGTTGGGGTCTCCAGAAACAGTGGAAGACTACAGGGACAGAAGCCGCCACCCAGCGGGGCCCACCTTGTTCCAGATGAAGGTGCCCAGCAGGTTGTTGTCTCCGAAGGGGTTGTCGGTGTTGGTGTAGCCCATGTACTCCTCACCCCAGCCCATCTTCTCCCGCTTCTTGCGCTCCTTGGCCTCCTTCTTGGCCAGCCGCCGTGCGCGCTTCTCCTCGGGCGTCTCGAAGGCCTTCATCAGCTCCTCCTGCTGCTTCCGCTCCTCCCGCAGGCGCAGCCGCTCCTGCAGGTTCTGCTGCTGGCTCAGGGCGGCCGCG
>NW_012108696.1:878156-882921 GCF_000951045.1 Mandrillus leucophaeus
CCAGCTCAAGGCAAATCCGACTAAGTGTCCCATCTCCAGAAGCAAAGGACCGTGGGCCGTGGGGAAGCTGAGATTAAGGTACTAGGAGTCAGCTGTGAGTCCTGCCAGCTGACACCGAGTCTTCTTCCCTCCCACAGTCCACCTCCATTAGCAAATGCTGTCACCTCTACTTCCAGAATCCCTCTGAAATCTACGAACTTTCCCCGCTGTGGTTGCCTACAGCCTCTCTCTCATCGAGGCTGCCATCATCTACTGTCTGGACAACCGTGCCGTCCTCCTCTGGCGCCGCTCCTGCCCACCCCGCTCCATCCCTTCTCCACCTCAAAGCCAGAAAGTTTGCACGATAAGTCAGTCCACGTCACTCCCCTGCCCAAATTCCTCTCAAGGCTCCCCATTTCCCTCCGACTAATAACCAAGATCTAATGTGCTGAGCACACAGGGCTCGATATGATCTGGTCTCTGGTTACCTCCCCGCCGCTTCGCTCACCCGGCTCCGAGCTGTCCCTCCAACCACCCGGTCCCCTGCCTGGAACGCCTCTCGCCTTCCTTCCGCTGCCAGGTTAACTGCGACTCGTGGTCAGTTGTCCCCTTCTCCAGGAAGCCCTCCCCGAGTAAGTCGGGGATCTCCCAGTTCCCCGGGATCTCCAACCCTCGGTCGGGCGCTCCTGAGGTAGGAGTCGGATCCCCAGCGCTGCTCCCGCAGCGACCCCACCTACGCTCCCGGCTCCGCCGCCTCCGTCTGCGCCGTCCCTCGTCCTCCCGGCGCCGCCGGTTTCGCCGCCCATGGCTCCTGCTCCGACTTCGGCTCCGGCTCCCGCTCTGGCTCCGCTGCCTTCGGCCGCGGCGACCCGCTGACCGCGAGCGCGAGCGTGTGTCCCGACCCTGTCTCTTATACACATCTAGATGTGTATAAGAGACAGGCGTAGGGAGGCAGCGATGGGTGGATTTGGAGAGAGTGTTCGAGGCAGAACAAGAGCAAGGGCCTAAAGGCAGGCACTGACTTGGCACGTTCTAAGAACAACAAGGAGGCTGTGTGGCTCAGACAGAGTGTGGGGGAGAGGGAGGAGGCGACGGCAGGGAGGTGGCTGGGGCTGGTGGTGCAGGAGTTATAAGGGTATGAACCAGGCGACCCGAACGCATCTAGGTTGTCAAGGGAGGGCTTCCTAGATGGAAGTGGCATTTGAACTGGTCCCACAGGATGGACAGGAGTTAACACAATAGAGCGCAGGGAATGGAAGATGCACAACCCCAGGGGTGGTTCAGGGGCCTTTAATTTTATTTATTAGAGACAGGGTCTATTAGACACAAAGTCTACTGGAGACAAGGTCTATATTTTTATTCATTAGAGAGAGGGTCTCGCTCTGTCACCCAGGCTGGAGTGCAGTGGCACGATCAGAGCTCACTGCAGCCTTGACCTCCTGGGCTGAAGCCATCCTCTCGCCTCAGCCTCCTGAGTAGCTGGGACTACAGGCGCACACCACCACACCCAGCTAACTTTTTACATTTTTTGAACAGAGGGGGTCTTGCTATGTTGCCCAGGCTGGTCTTGAACTCCTGGGCTCAGGCAAGCCTTCTGTCTTAGTCTCCCGAAGTGCTGGGATTACAGATGTGAGCCACTGCACCCAGTCACGTTTAGGCGTCTTTGTACACACAGAACTGCCAAATATTTTGTTAAATGTTCTACCCATTAAGCTCATACCAAAAAATCTAAACTATGTTGAAACCACTCATTGCGGAGCCCTTAAATATTGGCCACAAATTCGATTGAATTTTCCTGAACATTAATTCTAACTACATATCTAGCGTGGCAAATTATTGCAAATAATTCCACTACCAGAAAATGGCAGACAAAAAAACACAAAGATGACATTAACAAGACTTATGCGGCCAGGTGCAGTGGCTCAAGCCTGTAATCCCAACACTTTGGGAGGCCAAGGTGGGCGGATCATGAGGTCAGGAGGTCGAGACCATCCTGGCTAACACGGTGAAACCCCGTCTCTACTAAAAAATACAAAAAAACTAGCCAGGCGAGGTGGCGGGCGCCTGTAGTCCCAGCTACTCGGGAGGCTGAGGCAGGAGAATGGCCTGAACCCGGGGGGCGGAGCTTGCAGTGAGCCGAGATCCGGCCACTGCACTCCAGCCTGGGCGACAGAGCGAGACCCTGTGTCCAAAAAAAAAAAAAAAAAAAGCTGATGGCGGCAGAAGCTGGCTCATGCGATCTTTCACGATTGAGTGCGGGCTGGGAGTGTCTGGAGTGTTGGGGTCTCCAGAAACAGTGGAAGACTACAGGGACAGAAGCCGCCACCCAGCGGGGCCCACCTTGTTCCAGATGAAGGTGCCCAGCAGGTTGTTGTCTCCGAAGGGGTTGTCGGTGTTGGTGTAGCCCATGTACTCCTCACCCCAGCCCATCTTCTCCCGCTTCTTGCGCTCCTTGGCCTCCTTCTTGGCCAGCCGCCGTGCGCGCTTCTCCTCGGGCGTCTCGAAGGCCTTCATCAGCTCCTCCTGCTGCTTCCGCTCCTCCCGCAGGCGCAGCCGCTCCTGCAGGTTCTGCTGCTGGCTCAGGGCGGCCGCGGCCGCCCGGGGGCTCTGGGATCGCCGTGGAGACGCAGAGCTGGACACTGAGGAGCTAGGTGACCAGGAGCGCGCACGCCGTCGCCGGTGAGCCCACTGGCCCCGTGACTGCTCCTCTCCTGAGTCTGATTGTGAGGACCCATCCCTCGAGCACCACCGGGACCGCGGGGGGCTCCGGCTTCGCATCCCTGAGCGCTGCCACCGCTCTTCCTCCGAATCTGACCTGCAGAGAGGACCCATGGACACCTGCTCAGTGCCTGCCGCTGTCATCTGCTCCACAGATGCTTACTGGGTGCCCATAGGGGGAGGGGGGCAGGCACTGTTCTAGGTTCTGGGAATGTAGCAGTGACTCAAATACTGATGGCTTCTGCCTTCCTGGGCTTACCCTCTGGTGGGTCCCAACAAGGAAGAGAGCAATAAATAAACACACCATGCAACAGCAGGCAGAGGCAGAAGCCACAGAGTAGATGCCGAGCACAGGGGCTGGGGCTGCAGGGCGCAGGGCAGAGAGGGGCTCTCTCAGGAGCTGACACTGAGCCAAGGTCTGGAGGGAGTGGGGAGGCAGCGATGGGTGGATTTGGAGAGAGTGTTCGAGGCAGAACAAGAGCAAGGGCCTAAAGGCAGGCACTGACTTGGCACGTTCTAAGAACAACAAGGAGGCTGTGTGGCTCAGACAGAGTGTGGGGGAGAGGGAGGAGGCGACGGCAGGGAGGTGGCTGGGGCTGGTGGTGCAGGAGTTATAAGGGTATGAACCAGGCGACCCGAACGCATCTAGGTTGTCAAGGGAGGGCTTCCTAGATGGAAGTGGCATTTGAACTGGTCCCACAGGATGGACAGGAGTTAACACAATAGAGCGCAGGGAATGGAAGATGCACAACCCCAGGGGTGGTTCAGGGGCCTTTAATTTTATTTATTAGAGACAGGGTCTATTAGACACAAAGTCTACTGGAGACAAGGTCTATATTTTTATTCATTAGAGAGAGGGTCTCGCTCTGTCACCCAGGCTGGAGTGCAGTGGCACGATCAGAGCTCACTGCAGCCTTGACCTCCTGGGCTGAAGCCATCCTCTCGCCTCAGCCTCCTGAGTAGCTGGGACTACAGGCGCACACCACCACACCCAGCTAACTTTTTACATTTTTTGAACAGAGGGGGTCTTGCTATGTTGCCCAGGCTGGTCTTGAACTCCTGGGCTCAGGCAAGCCTTCTGTCTTAGTCTCCCGAAGTGCTGGGATTACAGATGTGAGCCACTGCACCCAGTCACGTTTAGGCGTCTTTGTACACACAGAACTGCCAAATATTTTGTTAAATGTTCTACCCATTAAGCTCATACCAAAAAATCTAAACTATGTTGAAACCACTCATTGCGGAGCCCTTAAATATTGGCCACAAATTCGATTGAATTTTCCTGAACATTAATTCTAACTACATATCTAGCGTGGCAAATTATTGCAAATAATTCCACTACCAGAAAATGGCAGACAAAAAAACACAAAGATGACATTAACAAGACTTATGCGGCCAGGTGCAGTGGCTCAAGCCTGTAATCCCAACACTTTGGGAGGCCAAGGTGGGCGGATCATGAGGTCAGGAGGTCGAGACCATCCTGGCTAACACGGTGAAACCCCGTCTCTACTAAAAAATACAAAAAAACTAGCCAGGCGAGGTGGCGGGCGCCTGTAGTCCCAGCTACTCGGGAGGCTGAGGCAGGAGAATGGCCTGAACCCGGGGGGCGGAGCTTGCAGTGAGCTGAGATCCGGCCACTGCACTCCAGCCTGGGGGACAGAGCGAGACTCCATCTCAAAAATAAAAAAAATGGCCGCGCGCGGTGGCTCAAGCCTGTAATCTCAGCACTTTGGGAGGCCGAGACAGGTGGATCACGAGCTCAGGAGATCGAGACCATCCTGGCTAACACAGTGAAACCCCGTCTCTACTAAAAAAATACAGGCCGGGCGCAGTGGCTCAAGCCTGTAGTCCCAGCACTTTGGGAGGCCGAGACGGGATGATCACAAGGTCAAGAGATCGAGACCATCCTGGCTAACACGGTGAAACCCCATCTCTACTAGAAAATACAAAAAACTAGCAGGGCGAGGTCGCGGGCGCCTGTAGTCCCAGCTACTAGGGAGGCTGAGGCAGGAGAATGGCGTGAACCCGGGAGGCGGAGCTTGCAGTGAGCCGAGATCCGGCCACTGCACTC
>NW_012108696.1:884651-886878 GCF_000951045.1 Mandrillus leucophaeus
CGGGCCTGAGCCAGGAGAGAATAACCCATCACGCCGCCACAGCCTGCAAGGACTCCGACGCCCCGGACTCTCTACTACATCTGCAAATGTGGACCGCGTGATCGACTCCACTGACATTGTAGGCTCCAGGGCGAGGGGTTCTCCTTTCAGGCAGTGTCGGAGGCAGCCCCAGGCGGGTCCCCGCGCCTCAGGGGGCCTGAGAAACTGTGGGCCGGGCAAGGGCAAACTAGGAACTTTATGCGGGGAGGGGCCTGCGGAGGCGGGACCAATAAGAAGCGGGTCTAGGCCCGAAGTGGCACTTCATTGGCGTGACCAGGGGCGTGGCCAAGGAGAGGCGTGTCTGGGGAAGCGAGGTCCCCGAAAGGCAAAGAACCAGGAAGGGCTTAGGTACCAGGCAGCTCCAGAGGGCAGAGGGTGGGCGCGGGGACAGAAACTGAAAAGCCTTCCTATGAGAGTCATCGTTATGCTCCACCACCTGCCAACGAACCACCTGCCAATGAACACCTGTGTATTTTGGGAGTTAAGCTTTAAAAAAAAAAAAACTTTGATAACTCCTTGTATTGCCCCATCAACTCATTTTAGAGATGGGGAAACTGAGACTCAGGCAGGGAAAGTCACATTTAATACCTACCTTCTCAACCCAGGCTGCCCAGCTTTGTGGTGTGGGTGCTGGGGACCCGTGGGAGGGTTGTGAGCAGGGTTTGGGGGACTTGCTGTTGAAACAAGTTTGGCATGGGAGGACGGACTTCAAGGGCAAGGCTGGGGGCACCTAGAAGACGCTGATGTGCCGTCTTGGGCTCCCCCAGCCCATGGTCGCTGCTACCACCACGCCCTGCAGTTCTAACCACTCAGAGCTAGGAAGGCCTGTTTCTGGAGGATGATGGTAATTGAAGCAAACTTTTAAAATGTTTATCTTGGTCGGGTGCGGTGGCTCACGCCTGTAATCCCAGCACTTTGGGAGGCCCAGGCGGGCGGATCACCTGAGGTCAGGAATTCAAGACCAGCCTGGCCAATATGGTGAAACTCTATCTCTACTAAATAATACAAAAATTAGCCAGGTGTGGTGGCAGGCACCTGTAATCCCAGCTACTTGGGAGGCTGAGGCAGAGAGAATCGCTTGAACCCGGGAGGCAGAGGTTGCAGTGAGCCGACATTGTGCCACCGCACTACGGCCTCGGTGACAAAGCAAGACTCCATCTCAAAAAAAAAAAAGAAAGAAAAAAAATTAAAATGTTTATCTTGAGTCGGGCACAGTGGCTCATGCCTGTAATCCCAACACTTTGGGAGGCTGAAGCAGGTGGATCTTGAGGTCGGGAGCTCGAGACCAGCCTGGCCAACATGGTGAAACCCTGGCTCTACTAAAAATACAAAAATTAGCCGGGCATGGTGGCACGATTGTACCACTGTAATCCCAGCTGTAATCCCAGCTACTCGGGAGGCTGAAGCAGAGAATCGCTTGAACTCAGGAAGCGGAGGTTGCTGTGAGTTGAGATCGCACCACTGCACTCCAACCTGGGCGACAGAGCAAGTCTCCGTTTCAAAATAAATAAATAAAATGCTTATCTTGGAATACAACTTCCTAACATCCCCACAAACGCTGGCTTTGTATGCTTTGCTTGGTGTTAAGGCAAGGATGGAACCTTACAGAGGAAGCGGAAGACCATCTCCTGACATTCTAGATGATGACCTTGCTGGTCCTGAGATGTGGGTTGTCATGGTGTTGGGATGGTCCAAAACAAGGCGAAGGCCCGACCCTGTGCTTCCCAAAATTCAGATGCATCCTTGCAGCACATTAGAGATTGGCTGCATGGGCTGGGCACAGTGGCTCAGTCCTGTAATCCCAGCACTTTGGGAGGCCAAGGTGGGTGGATCACCTGAGGTCAGGAGTTCGAGACCAGCCTTGTCAACATGGTGAAACCCCCATCTCTACTAAAAATACAAAATTTAGCCGGGTGTAGTGCCGGGCACCTGTAGTCCCAGGTACTCGGGAGGCCGAGGCAGAACTGCTTGAACCTGGGAGGCAGAGGTTGCAGTGAGCCGAGACCGTATCATTGCATTCCAGCTTGGGTGATAGAGCGTGACTCCATTTCAAACAAACAAACAAACTTAAAACGAGATCACCTCCATGTTCAGTTTATAAAACAGCTGTGCTGAAAATGGCATTGTTCCAAGGGCTCCCTTACTAAAGGCAGGATCTTACTTTTCTTTCTTTTTTTTTTTTTTTTTT
>NW_012108696.1:888048-897704 GCF_000951045.1 Mandrillus leucophaeus
AGAGAGACCTCTAAAAAGACGGGGTGTGGTGGGGATGGGTGGGCGGGGAACCTGGGCTGCAAACCAGTGTTGTTTGGGGCCAGGAGTGGCTGTATGGTTTCAGAGGCGCCCACGGCTCTGGGTTTGAGGGACACAGCACCCTCGTCTCGGCCACGAGGCGCGGCGCTTTGGATTGTCACGCACCAGACCACGGGGCAAAGGAATGCAGTAGAATCCCAGGGGGGAGTTAAGACACACGAGGTTTGCAGTTTCGTTTTGTTTCAGAATCAGTTCAGCCATAAAAATGGGACTGGGGTGGGGACAGGAGGAGCGATTGACCACCGGAGACGAGGAGGAGGTGGTGGGCGCCTATCCTGGGGTGGGGACTGAGGGGCTGTGGAGACAGTACCATGGTGAAAGACCCCATGGCAACGGGAGTATTGCACTGAGCCAGGTTTCGGGGGAACGGGGACATGTTGGGATGGCGTAGGGGGGACAGAGCCTGGCAGGAGACACATGGAAGTTTCTGCCTTGTCAGTCTCAGAGAAAACGCCTTTTAGTCATTACAGTACAGGAATTTGGACACTGTCCACATTCTCAGTGGACGGTGGCCATCAGAGGTGACCCAGGAGGGGAAGTGGGCATTGGTCACCAAGGTATTTACAGACTTCTATCGTGGGGGACAGCGGGGTGGGTCCAGCGGCCTCCCTCGCGGGGGATCTGAGGGAGGCCGAGTTTGCTAAATATTATAAATAGGTCTTGCCGTCCTCCTGCCCCCGCCCCTCGGCACAGTCAGTGGGGCACTTCAGCCTCGGTTTACAGTTCTCTGAAAGGAACCAAAAAACACAACCAACAAAGTAGATCTCCAAAGGGGCCTTGGAGACAACACAAAAATGGAAATATGGTATCCACAGAGGTTTGCAAATTTCTCCTGCAAGGGAGTGTTGGCCGGGCACTGGTATCATGTGACTCGCTCAGCGGAGGGAGGCTGCCCTGGACGTGGTGCTGCCCGCCCGGGACCACACCTGCTGCTCCGAGTCACCCCCACAGGCTCTCCGCGTCTCTGGTGCCAGGGCTCTGGGCAGGGGGACTCGAGGGCTCCCTGGGAGGCTCAGTGTGGCCTCTGGGGGTGTGGGCCTTTGAGATGACGACAATGCCCCTGTCCCTGTTGGTCATCCAGGTCCCAGACACCCCTTCTGATCTCTGCCCCCGCCTCCCTGGGGGATGCCCGCCGGGTGTCCTTCGGAGGGATGGGGGAAGCTGATTGGTGGATGCCCGGTGCCAGCAGATGAGCACCAGGCTGTGAACTGGGGCCAAGGTGGCTTCCCGGGGCTGGACAGACCCTTCAAGCAGGCAGGGAGCACCCCACGCGGGCTGGTCCTGACGGGAGCCATGCGGGTAGCCGGTTCCCAAGGAGGGTGAGCCCCTCTCCTCGGCGGAGAGTGGAAGGGCTGCTCTCGTGGAGCGTGTCCTCGCTGAGGGCCTCGGGGATGGGGCCGGCTCCTCCACAGCAGGGCCCTTCCAGGCGCAGCGCGTGGGCTGTGCGGGAGGCCGACAGGATGTGAAGAGCGGGTGACGTGGTGTTGTACAGAGCTTGCAACAGACAAAACACAGAGCCCTGCCTGGGAGGTTCTCTGGCCGTCTCAGACCCCACACCAGGCTCTGCCAGGGCTGGAGAGGAATTCTTCCCGAAGGTGCAGCTTCCACGCCAGCTCCTCCCATCCTGGGCACATCTTGGGAGTGGGGAACCCCACGGCCATCACCAACAAGCCCCTCAGGGGTCCTGGGGAAGGGCAGGGTGGGCGACTGTGCCGAGCTCTCGACTCCAACCAGCACCCTCTGAGCGCAGCGGCCCCAGGAAGCTGCCCCAGGGCAGTCTGGGCTCAGTCCCACGACCGGGAGTGCTGCCCTCTTGGAGCGGGGTGAGCCGGAAACGGTCTCTCCTCTCCTCGGAGACATCACGTCACTTAACCAAGAAAGAGGCCGCGGCACCCACGCCAGTCCTGAAGGAGACTCCTGTGGAGCCGCGCCTGGCCCCCTTGGCCGTGCCTCCAGGTGGACGGGTCGGGGAGCCTGACCTTCCACCCTGAGCTGGTCTCCTGTGGCCCAAGGCGCGGCCTCCCGCTCCGTCCGTCCGTGGAGAAAGCGTCTCTGTTGCCTGAGCCCTCCGTGCCAGTTGCCGAGTGGCCCACATCGGAAGAGAACGACAAGTCCCCAGCCCTGAGCTCCTCCAGAATGGGTAGTGGCCTGGGGGAGAGGAGGCCTGGCCCTCCAGCTGTGGTGGGTCTGGATCGGAGGCGCCAGAGGCTTTTGCTCGAGGGGCACCTGGAAGGTGGGTGTCAGGGCCCCACTGCGGCGGGAACACAGCTGCTGAGCGGCCGCAGTGTTTGGCAGGGCGAGGGCTGTCCCCACAGTCGATGCTCAGGCCAGATGTCCCGCACTGAGGCCCCCAAACCCAAGCTGAGGGCCGGAGGGTCCGCTTCCCAGGTGGACGGAGGCAGAGTGGCTTGGGACCCCAGCCGTCCCCTCTGCAGGCTGATGGGGCCCCTGGGGCTCAGGTCCCAGAGGCCACCGGGAACAGCCTGGCTCCCTCCTCAGGACACATGCAGGCACAGCAGAGAACCAGAGTGCAGTGGGCGGGGGCTCTTCTTCATCTGGTTTGGGTTTTTGTCTTTTTTGGTCTTTTACTAAAACAGCACACACGTGCTTCCGTCTCTGGGCCGAGAAAGGACTCAAATGCGATTTGCCGCTCGGGAGGGTCAGTCTCACTGGGGCAGGCTGCCGATGGGGGTGCCGGGGCCCTGGGAGGCTTGCTGGGGAGGGGTCCGGCCATCGGCATCCGTGCAGGGGGAGGATGAGGTCCAATGGGGCGGCGAGGCGGGCATCTCCCGAGCTCTGGGCCTCAGCAGGGTGGGCAGCGCCTCCAGGGGCGGCCGGAGCGAAAGTGGAGCTCGGCTCTGGGTTGGGGACTGCATAGAAATTACTGTAAGAGCAAGAGGACAAATGAAGGTGGGCGACGGGCGGGGCGAGGCCCACCCCAGGCCACCCGCCAGGCCCCCTGCCAGGGACTGGCTTCCTTGGGCCAACACAGGCCCTGAGACACTTACCCCACGGCCACCTCAGAGCCAGAGAGCCCAGGGTGGAGCTCTGGGCCACCTGTGCCCTCCCGCCCCAGGCCTCAGTCCCTGCCTGTCCCAGTGGCTGGGGACCACGCTCAGTAGGACCTTGGAGCCCACAGGGCCGGCGGGCGCACCTGGGCCGCACTTACTGTGTCGCTCTCGCCGTCGGAGGCCGGGGGGGCCTGGGCGCTATAGTGGAGTGGGGAGTACACCCAGCTCCTCTCATCGGTGGGCTGGCGGGTGGGCGCGCGTGCAGGAGGGCGCAGAAGAGCAGGGTGCGAGGAGGCGCAAGAGAGGCAGAGGGAGGAAGGAAGAGACAGGAGAACATAAAAGAGGCGAATCCCCCACGGAGGACAAGGGGTGGCTCAGCCTGGCTGCCCTCTCTGACCCGGTGGACCTGCTCCCAACCTGGACGGGCCCGGGTCTCAGCTCAGCGTGGCAGGGCGGGGCGGGCGGCAGAAAGCGGTTAGTTCAGTCAAGGCAGGGCCTGAGACAGCAGGTGACAGAGCCGGCGGAAGCGGATGGGGGTCACAACCTGGAGCACCGAGTGTTCCTCCTCCTCCTCCACAGCCCGGCCCCACCACAGCCCCCAATCCTGCCTATGCCATGGGCACCAGCGCACAGGCTCCTGGGGGCTCTCTGTGAGGGTCCTGGTAGGTCAGGGTGCCGGACCTACTTCCCAACCCAGAAGCCTTTCAGGACCTGAACACGTGGCTGCCCGTGGGCAGGGCCAGCCCCCTCTGCCAGCACAGATGTGCTTGGGAGAGACTAAGGCTCGGACCGCCCACCCTGCAAGAGCCAGGAGACACCTTCCTGAGCAGCGGGGCAGAGGGAGGGCCAAGTTCAGGGCTAGGCACAGGCAGGGCCGTGTGCTGGGACACGGACATCTCTTCCCAGCTGTGCCTGCGTGAGGGGTCCCAGGTCTGGGTGGGATCTGGGGAGGGAGGAAGGGTGCGTTCCTCAAACACCTCCGCCCCGCCCACTGAGGAGCCCCCGGCCCCTCAAGCTCCCTCTGCTTCTCCTGCCCCCAGGCTGCTTCCTCAGGGCTCCAGCCTGGCCTCCCTGTCTTCTTGTTGCATCCTCCTCTCTCTTGGGCCTCTGTTACCACCCCAGCGTTCAACGCCCCTCCTGGCACAGACGACCTGTGAATTTCCACCAGGCCCGGCCTCAGCCTGAAGTGCCAGGCCTGAACACACACAGCTGCCTGGCCACGTCCACCTGGCAGCCCTCGGCCCCTAAACTTGTCACAGCCACAACCCAGTCCGTCACCCCAAGACCCACTGCTTGTCCTTCCAGTCAGGACAGCGCTGCCCACCCGCTGCCCAGGCCAATCCATGCCTCCTTATCGGGCCTGCGCCCCTGCCTGTGCCAGCTCCCAGCTCCCAGCCTGGGCCAGCAGGAGCCTCCCTCGCGCTCCAGGTGAGCCCAGGCCTCACCTGCAGAGGCACTGCCTCTCCCTGCCTCGGGTCCTGCCTCCATGCCCCCTCTAAAGGGCTCACTTCTGTGCTCACTCCACCCTGCCCGATCCTACAGCTCCCACCAGACCCCCGTTCCCGGCCCCTGGGCACCGAGGGCAGCGTGCTCCTGCCCTGCGAGGCTGCCATCACGGAGGACTGACTCCTGCACCGAGGGGCCGGGACCCCAGCGCAGGCCTTGCCCATTCCACTGGGAGGATAGCAAATGTAGCCTGGAATTTCCGATATGGGAACGGCAGGTCAGGTCCGCCCCTGCAATGTCCCTCGAGAGCCCGGTGTGGGAAGCCTGCGTGTGTGCTTGGTACTGATTTGGTGGCTGCACTGATGGCTCCCATGGGGACTTGAAAATGTGGGGCCAAAACAGGGTCCCCACCTGAGCCCTGAAAGAGCTGGTCGGCAGGGAGGAGGGTGGCAGCAGCCACTCAGAGCTGCTCTCTGGGAGGGGTGTCCTGGGCGGCACCGTGCACACAGCACCTGGGCAGGGACGATAGTACCCTTCTGCTACAGCGTTAGAAATGGGAGTACAGGCCAGGTGCAGGGGCTCATGCCTGTCATCCCAGCACTTTGGGAGGCCGAGGCAGGTGGATCACTTGAGGTCAGGAGTTCCAGACCAGCCTGACCAACATGGTGAAACCCCATCTCTACTAAAAATACAAAGATTAAGGCTGGGCGTGGTGGCTGACGCCTGAAATCCCAGCACTTTGGGAGGCCGAGGCAGGCGGATCACCTGAGGTCAGGAGTTCGGGACCAGCCTGACCAACATGGTGAAACCCCATCTCTACTAAAAATACAAAAAATTATCAGGGCATGGTGGCAGGAGCCTGTAATCCCAGCTACTCAGGAGGCTGAGGCAGGAAAATTGCTTGAACCCAGGCGGCGGAGGTTGCAGTGAGCCGAGATTAAGCCACTGCATTCCAGCCTGGGCGACAGAGTAAAGCTCCGTCTCGAAAAAAAACAAACAAAAAACCCAAAATTAGCCAGGCGTGGTGGCAGGCGCCTGTATTCTCAGTTACTCAGGAAGCTGAGGCAGGAGAATCGCTTGTACCCGGGAGGTAGAGGTTGCAGTGAGCTGAGATCATGCCATTGCACTCCAGCCTGGGCGACAGAGCGAGACTCTATCTCAAAAAAAAAAAAAAAAAAAAAAAAAGGGCAGAACAGCTGGTTTCCTTGTCCTGCAGGAGTTGGGGGGACAGAGAGGGACCTCCTCAGCCACCAGCCGGGCAGAGAGGGGAAGTGGGGGGCAGTGACAGCTGGGACCCAGAACCAGGTGACCCCAGGAAGACCAGAACCAAGGGCACAGCCTCTTCAGCACTCAGGCTTTGGGGTGTCTTGAACGGCTGCCCTGCCTCCCCTCTGGCCCCCACACTTCTGCTGTGCCTGCTGCTGAGACCACCCTCCCCACATCTGCCCTTTCAAACCAGGTGTTTTTCAAAGTCCAGGCACCCCCCTCTGTAGGCGGCCTCTGCGAACGGCTCCCTGCCTGTGGTGGGGTGACCGGCAGGGCCGCTGGGTCTCTCCAGTGATCCCCCTCCCAGCAGGCCCCTCTGGGGAGCTCCCTGACAATCTCCGGGGCGTGGGTCTGCGGTGGCTGGCTTCCTGCTGGCTCTGTGGGACGGAGCTGCCTGGAGCAGCCTGGGAAGTGGTCTCCACCTCCCGGGGATCACTCCACAGTGCCTGGCACACAGCAGTGTTCAGAGAGGTCTGCTGATGGGCGGGGAGTCAGGGCGGCCTCGGCGGGGGCTTTGTCTTGAGGAGACACTCCTGCTTTGGGTCTGCGCCCTGTTCTGGCTGTGCGGCGCTGGGCAGGTCTCTTAGCCTCTCTGGGCCCCTCGCTTATTGGTCATAATGACCACAGCAGGCCCTGAGGATCTCACGGCTACGTGGGGCCCATGTGGCGTCCCAGGGGGAACTCCTTGAGAGCTTGGGGATCTGGATTTTGACTAAACCGTGTGGTCTCCCAGGCTCCCAGGGGAGCTGAGGCCTCAGCACCTCCATCGGTGAGGTGGGTGCGGAGAGACCATCTCCTCCCCGTCTCCACGGCCCTGCAGTTCAGAGCCCGGCTCTGCAGCCGCTCTGCTGACCTGTGCGACCTCCCCTGTACAGTCAAGTAGGCCAGGGGAGCCAGGTCTGTACGAGTGAGAAGCATCCACCCAAGACACCCTGACATGGGAGGGCTGGGTCCAGGGGCGCAGAGGGGCTGGTTAGGGTCCGGCCGGGGTCCGAGGCAGACCCTGGGCCTCAGCTGTGCACCTGGCGATGGTGCCGCCCTATGGAGTGCCCGGTTCGACATGGGGCTGAGTGACATTCCCAGTGGTGCACGCAGCCCAGCACCTGGTCCGGGGCCAGCGTCGCTGACCTCAACCGTGGCCGTGATTTCCCCAAAGCCCTTCTGGAAAACAACGGACGTCAGACACTGAGCTTCTGGCTGGGGACCTGCAGCTCCCTGCTGCCCGAGGGGCACCGCCCCTTCTCCCCAGGGTGGCCGGCTGCGGTCACTTACAGTCCCTGAGGCGCTCAGCGTCATGGCCCGCAGTCGGCGATGGTGGGGAGAGTAAATCCAGTACCTCCCATCCGTGAACTGGACGGGCAGGCCGGGCGGGCCAGAGGAGGAAGGAAAACAGAGGATAGCGGATGAGGCGGCTACCCCCGTGGTCGGGTGGGAGAGGTGGAGGGAGGCAGCGGGGAGCGGGTGGGCACAGCTGACTGCCAAGCAGAAGGTGGGGGGTGCCAGGGTGGGACCGAGGACCCTTCTCCCTTCTCCGCTGCCCACCCAGCAGGGCATCAGCACACAGACACACAGCAGGACGTGGCCGCCAGGGCCGCCGTACCATCCAGAGACCAGGACACGCACGAACCAGTCCTGGGGAAAGGGGTGACGACATGGGGTGGCTGGGGGCACAGGCCCGCGGCCCGTCCCTCCCTTCTCCAGGGCCAGGTGGGGACATGGGAACCCCAGAGGCGCCACTGGAGACAGAGCAGGGAGGTTAGTTATGAAGCAGCCAGTAGGTGCCCACAAAACAGACCCTGAGACCTGGTGCCTGTGCCCAGCCCACCTTCCCAGGAGGGTAAGAACAAACCATCTGGGAAGTGGGCTGCAGCCTCCAGCCCTCCCTGTGACCTGGGGCTGCCTGACCTGAGTGGGACCACTGGGGAGTGGAGACGCTACCTGGATACCCCAGGCCTCGCTGGTTGCCCGGCAGCTGCCTCTCCCAGACCCTGGCAAGGGGGGGCAGGGATCCCAGGTCCAGGCAGACCCAGCCCTGCCCAGTAGCAGTCATGAGTCCCCAGCCCACAGCGTGGGAGCGTGAAGCCCTCCTGCCACTGCCCGGTCCCCTGGTCCTCCTCAAGGATGAGCCCACCTGGCCACGCCCACGGCGACAGGGAGAAGGTCCAGACAGGCCTGGTCTGGAGGAGATTCTCACCCCGCGGGGTTAGACCAGGAAGAGAAGGTGGGTGTGAACGTGGCTGGTGGGTGCGTGTAGGCGTGTCATGAGAGTGCTGGCTGGTGAGAGAGCATGTGGGTGGGTCGACAGAGCACACTCACGGGCCTGTGTGTGGCTGTGTGTACACGGTGTGCACACAGTGGAGCGTGTGTGAGAGAGTCTGGTTGACGAGCCGGTGGCAGGAAGAGCCTGGGGCACTTACAAAGTAGATGTCAGTGGCGGGCGTGTCCTCCTCGTCCGAGGCCTGGCTGGCGGGTGCGCCCTCCTCGTCCGAGGCCTGGCTGGCAGTTTCTGCTTCAACAGCGGCAGCGGCACCGGCCATGGAAGCCTCCACCCTGGGGACAGGGATAGACAGAGGGTCTTGACCCTCAGCCCCCACACAGAGGCTCCCTGCGCCCCCACTCAGGATCCAGGCAGGAGCTTCACACGGTCATCACTGAGACGAAATTCCAGGCAGCTGACCACAGGCCACGCGCTCCTGTGCCTGCCATTTAACGCAAATCAGAACAAACCTCCCAAGAAGCCCCCAAATGCTGACCCTAGGAGTGACCTGCCAGCCCACTGACAGCGTGGCCCTGCTACTCCCAGCTCAGACACACACACCTGTGGGCAGGTGCTGGCCTCACCCTCACCAGCTGTGCCACCCTGGGAGGGCCGGTTCCTCCTCTGAACTTCAGTTTTCTCATCTGTAAAGTGGGGAAAGATGGCACCTAGCCACTGGGATCAGACCTTCTTTCTTCTTTATTGATGTGTTTGAGACAGGCTTTCGTTCCATCAGCCAGGCTGGCATGCAGTGGTGTAATCACGGCTCACTGTAGCCTCCACCTCCCGGCTCAAGCGATCCTCCAACCTTGGCCTCCCAAGTAGTTGAGACTATAGGTGTGTACTGCTACGCCCAACAATTTTTTTTTTTTATTCTGTAGCGATGGGGTCTCACTATGTTGCCCAGGCAGGTCTCCAACTTGTGGGGTCAAGCAACCCTCCTGCCTCAGCCTCCTTTAGGAGGCATCACAGATGGGAGCCCCCGAGCCCAGCCTCTCTCTCCTTTTCACTGAGCACTTACTACAGGCCAGGGCCAGCTCCTGTGATTAACCCACTGAGTCTATTAGGGGGGATGCAGAGGGTGCGGCTACTGCTGTGTTGCATTTGCGGAAATGGAGGCACAGAGAGGAGGTGAGGAACGGCCTTGGCCTTGGCTATGGCCACACGGTGCACAGTGTTCATCCCATGAATGAGGGTAAACACGCCCTCCTGCCACATCGGAGGTTCAGTTCCTTTTAGCAAAGCCTGAAATTTCATGGTGCGAGGTTTGGCAATGGCAAGGAGCTGACAGTGGCAGGAGCACTGGGTGGAAGATAAACCCTTAGGGCTTTATTTTTCGGTCTCTGCTGATGTGAGTGCTAAAAAAGCTCTCTTGGAACAAAAATAAAAAAAGCACCTCAAGCAAAAATCATTAAAAAGGCAAGAAGAATCTGGTAACAATGCAAGCATGGGATTACACACACCAGATAGATGACAAAAAAGTAAAGACAGGCCGGGCGTCGAGCCTGTAATCCCAGCACTTTGGGAGGCCGAGGCAGGCAGATCACGAGGTCAGGAGATCGAGACCATCCTGGCTAACACAGTGAAACCCCGTCTCT
>NW_012108696.1:899426-901100 GCF_000951045.1 Mandrillus leucophaeus
ATAAATAAATAAATAAAAATAAAGAAATTAAAATTAAAAATAAAACAAAATAAATACTAAAAAGGTAAAAAAATATTCGTTAAACGCTTGGAGGTTCAGAGATGTTCTTACACAGCCCTTAACCCAGGGTCTCTTGCCTGGGCCCTGTGGATACTGGAACCAGGTCCTTCTCTGGGGTGAGGCCAACCCGGGCACTGCAGGCTAATGCTGAGCAGTGTCCCTGGCCACCACTCACTGCCACAAATGCCCCCAGGCATCGCCCAGTTTCCCCTGGGGGCCAGGATCACCTCGGCTAGTGAAGAACCACTCTCTTCAATCAAAAAATAACCTTATGGGGAAATCCACCGTCTGCGAATACAACCCAGTAATAAGAACGGCTTCACGACGAAACCTCAGAATGCTCCTGGCTCCTCCCGGTCCGCAGCGGGAGGGCGCCCTGACCTCCCGCCCAGCCAGGCTCACCCTGCGTCCTCCTCTTTGGGGACCACGATCTCCACACTGCACGCAGGCTCCACCTGCACCGTAATCTGCTGCAGGTCCTCTTCTGCGGGCGGCTCCTCCTGCGGCCTGCAGGCAAAGGGAGGTTGTGTCTCAGTTTCCCTCCTCGCTTTCCCCCGTCCTACCCCCAGGAGTGCCCAGTGAACTCCAGGGCCAGTCCCAGAGGGGAGTTGGGAGCCTCCTGCTTGGGCCTGGTCTTTCTGGCTGTCACTCCCAGCCGGGGGACTGTCCACCTGGGTCCCTTGGTGACTGTGGTGCTGGCAGGGCCTGGGGTGTAGCAGGTTCTGGGGGCGTATGAGCGAATGGCAGCCCCGACCAGCTTGCGTGCCACAGACCCTGCCCACCCCCTGGGGGTGCCTGCACTTGGCAGCCGAGGCCCTGACACAGGTGAATCAGCGTCCCAGCAGCCGGGCCTGGCTGTGTAGCCTCTCCAAATGGCACGCTGGACCAAGGGGAGGGCCACATCCCACCCATGGCACCAAGGGGTTTCTTTCATCAGGCGGCAATGATTAAAACACCGTTAAGGAAAGCAACACCTCGCCACTGCCCCGGTGTTCACAAGAGCGAGACCCTGGGAACCTCACAAATGTCCCCGAGGGCTGGGCATTAAAGCCAGGTGCAGTCCATGGGATGGAAGGACGGCACGCAGGCGTGACAGGAACGGCGCACACCCGCCCGAGATCCCCGTCAGTCGAGTGACAACAGCAAGATGCGGGCGGCACGCACGGGTGTGCCCACTGGTGTGAAAATAAAAGAGGAACAAAAGTCTGGTGCACGTCTGCTGTGTTCCCAGAAAGTATCTGCCAAGAGACAAAACCCACAGTACCAGTGGTTGCTCCTGGGGAGGAGACCGGCCTTGGGCAGGAGGGGAGCATTTCACGATGTTCCCGCTGTATCTTAAATTAAAAAAAACTTAATAGAAGAAGAAAAAGAAGGATCCAACAGGCCACAGCTGTCCCAGGGTGTAGGAAAAACAAAGTGGCTCCAAGATTGTGTGCAGTGCTAAGGCCGAGTGCTGGAACCTTAAATCTGTCCCCAGGAAAGAATGGGCAGAGAGCAGACGGACTGGGGGGCAGGAATGGGCTGGGGAGCGGGAATGGGAGCTGGGAGCTATGCAGGAGGAGCTGGTGAGACCCAGGGAGGGAAGGGGGCAGGGTCTCACCTGCCATCCTGTCC
>NW_012108696.1:901625-912281 GCF_000951045.1 Mandrillus leucophaeus
GATGCCCCACCCTTCTGTACATAGGATGCCCCGCCCACATGCACAGCAGATGCCTCACCTTTCTGTACGTAGGATGCTCCACCCACATGCACAGCGGATGCCCCGCCCACGTGCACAGCGGATGCCCCACCCACATGCACAGCGGATGCCCCACCCACATGCACAGCGGATGCTCCGCCCACATGCACAGCGGATGCTCCGCCCACATGCACAGCGGATGCCTCCGCCCACCTGTACCGAGGTTGCTCCGAAGTCTCCGAGGGGGACCGCTCAGGAATGGAGAGGGATGTGGATGACAGAGTGGTGGCAATGGAAGCTGTAGTGGCTTCTTCAAAAGAAGGTGGCGTGCAGGGCAGAAGGTCAGGCCGGCCTGTGGGGAAAGGACTGTGGGTACCTTGCGGAGCCTCCAGGCCCCCAAACACACACAGTCGATTCTCCCTGAGGCTTGGCTCACCCTGGGAACCCACGCCCAGTGCCCGCCCGCCTCCTGGACATGCCCACCTCCCCACACGGCAGGGAAGGACGACCTTCCCCCTTCACACGAAGGCTTCTGACCGCTCTCAAAATAGAATCCACAGCCCTACACAGCCCAGAGGGCCCTGTGCCGCCTGGCCCGTCACCTCCCTACCCTCTCCCCCCACCCTCTTCCCCTCCCCACTGCTCTCTTCCCCTCTCCCTCTCTTCCCCTCCCTGCTGTTGGCTCCTTGCTGTTCCCCCAGCAGTGTGGTCCTGCCCCAGAACCCTTGCATGGCTATGTCAATTCCTTCATTCTGTCCCCTGCCCTCCCTGACATCAGACGTAGCCTGGGGGCTGCATGCCTTCGATGGCATCCTGGTGCGCCTCAGATAACAGTGACCGTGAGAGAAGGCGGGAGCTGTCACCACCCCACCCAGTGGAGCCTTCTACACTCAGCTCTCCCTGGGCTCTTCCCTGGGGCCGTCCCAGAAGCCCCCAGTCCCTGGGCAGGAGGTTCTGCAGATCGCAGATTCGGAGGGGAAGACTGAGTGATGAGTACTCAGGATGAGGCGGCGCCCCACCCACTGGGCTGCTGCTGACACACCCTGGAGCCCCCACAGGCGCACTCTGCCCTCTGCCCCTCACCTTCGTCCTCCAGCGTGGGGTAGCTGCGGGCCCCCCGCAGGTCGTACTGGGCCTCCTCCCGCTCGCTGGGGATCTGGCTGGCTGAGAAGGCAGCTGTGGGCCCCAGGGGTTTCACAGCCAGCAGGGCTCCGCCACGCCCCTTCTTGGAGGGCGAGGACTTCAGGGCTGCAGGGGAGGGTGGGTGTTAGCGCTTGGGGTTGCTGGGGACTCATAGCAAAGCCCAGATAGGGTCGCTGCCCGAATATACCCGTGTCCCTGAAACCCACCAGGCCCCTGCCCGTCCCTGAGGCCGAGAAGCAGCAAAGCCTCTTGGTGGAAAACCGGGCTCTGCCCGGGGAGGGACTGAGAGCCTGAGTTGCCTGTCCTGCCCACCCAACCGTCTCTATGAGACACACTGGGACCCTGGCACAGTGCCTGCCCCTCCCGGGGTCCTGCAGACCTGTGACTCCCGTCTATCCAGCTGGCCAGGGATGCCTGCAGGCTTTATCCCCTTCCATGTGGGGCCCAGCCCGGGCAGGGCCCCATTTTCAGATGGACACTGACAGTCTTAGACAGCACCACGCATTGCGGTTAGAGAAGCCAATGGTTCAGCATGTAGGGCCTGAGCCCAGATCCAGGCTCGCCCGCTGGCTGTGTGGCTCAGTCTCTCTGGGCCCCGTTGGCCGATCTCAGCAGTGGGGTGTGGTGCCGCAGGTGATGCCCACACAGGGCCGGGCCTGTCCTCAGTGTTGTGCGAGCTCTGCCTCCTCACCAAGCTCTTGTGACCTCTGCCCCCAGAATGACCCACACAGCTCCTGGTAAACAGTAGGTGCTCAGTTTGCCTTGTGCAGCTTCCTACAGTCGCCAAAGGCTGGCAAACAGCCCTGGATGACTGGGAATGATCCTGTGGCATCAGTCCCAGAGGGTGGGGTGCGGGGACAGGCTCGACAGCCAGCTCTCTGGAGACAGATCCCGATGCGTGGTGTCTGCCAATTCCCACGGTGTCAATGAGAGGGGGTCCCTGGCCTCGGGGCCGGGAGCAGGTGTGCAGGCCGGGAAGAGCAGCCTGACTGCAAGTGCTGGGCACTGGCATGCCTGTCCCTGCTGTCTCCCAGGAGCAACCCCGTGGGTGCAGACCCGCAGATCATTCATGCCCACCCGACACTTCCCAAGCACCTCTGTGTGCCAGGCCTGTGCAGGATGCTGGGGAGCCCCAGAGCCTTCTACTGGGGAGGGTGGCTGAGAAACAGACCCCAGGGAGGAACCCGTCTGGCAGCAGG
This sequence comes from Mandrillus leucophaeus, assembly GCF_000951045.1. Lineage (NCBI taxonomy): Eukaryota > Metazoa > Chordata > Mammalia > Primates > Cercopithecidae > Mandrillus > Mandrillus leucophaeus. The sequence continues at coordinate 903,986 of NW_012108696.1, forward strand.
TGGGCCACGGGCTGAGGTCTGTGCAGGGGCCTGGAACCCTGAGTCTGCGTCCAGATGCTACAGTGGCCCATGAGGGGAAGCTGAGCCCTGAGAAATGGGGACCTCCCCTGGGTACCCTGTGGGTGAACCCTGAGTCCCCACCTTCCCCACCATTGTTTGCCCTGTGACCTCCCCGGCCATGCCCTGGTAAGCCGGCCTCCTGGGTTCCCTGCCCGGGATGCGTTTCCGTGGTGATGGTGATGCTGTTGGAGCCCCACACACTGAGCTGCCTGCTGGGCCAGGCCCGCCCATCCCATATATCAACACTGTACTCTCACAGTGCTGTGCCAATGGGGAAACCGAGGCACAGAGGGAAGTGCCTGTTCAAGGCCACAAGGCAGGACGAGGCCAGGGCAGGATTCAGGATTCAGGCTCCGGCGGTGGCTCCTGTGCAGAGCAAATGTCCCGACTATCCTGCCTCTGGATGAGGCCCGGTCTGAGGGGGACACAGGGGCTCTGGGTTTACTGCCTCCCCCAGAGTCCCTCCCGCCCCACGGGGCTCTCGGCCTCCCCCGGGGTCCCTCCCACCTCACGGGGCTCAGGTGGCTTACAGGAGTTCTTCCGAAAGACTGTGTTGCTCATGAACTTGAAAAAGCGCTCGGCATAGAAGCTGGGGCGGTGGACAGACACCGTGTCCTGGAAGAGAGTTGGGGGTGCCCGGGGGCAGAGGGCGCATTAACCAACAGCTGGAGACAGCCCTGGACAGACGCTGTATGTGTGCGGGGGGCACCTTCTGTGTGAAAAGGCTCGAGATGGGTCCATGGTGCTGTGGCTTCCTGGGAGGGGCTCACGAAACAGGGGACAGTGGCTCCCTCTGGGGAGGGAGACTGGGTGCCAGGGAATGTGTGGAAGTTTTTCCGCCAGAGACCTATTCGCATTTTTGACTTTTTCAACCAGCTCTGAATAAAGTATTCCGGCCAGGCGCAGTGGCCCACATGGACTTGTAGGGGAGGTTGAGGTAGGATGGTCTGGCTGGGGCCCTACTGGGATGTGACCCTTGGCCTCCCAGAATGCAGCCTCCTTTCCCAGCCTCCTTGGGTGAGGAGTGGCCACGTACCAGGACTGTGAATGACTCCACCCTCAAAGGCTGCAGTGGGAGGCGGTGCCCGGCCACTGTGGGCCAGGGGACAAGGACAACCCCAGCGATGTAGGGTGGCAGCACAGGACACCCTGGCCGGCCTCGTCAGAGCAAGACAGCACTCCTATCTGCCCTAGGCTCGGGTTCTGGGCCTTGGCAAGGTCTAAGACATCCCCAGAGGCCTCTGCTGGCCGCCACCCTGACATGCTCAATGCTTGTTCTGGAAGCTCCTGCCTGGACCTTCTACACACTCTTGAAAAATGGGGGTGCCTGTTGGGATCTTGGATTCTACAGGCTGTTAGTTAGTCCTCAATGCTCAGCCCCAGGAGGTAGTCTGCGTTTGTGGAGCGATGGATGGGAGGAAGGCCAGGACGACCGACAGGAGGACAGAGGAAGGATGGGAGGAGGGGTGCAGGCGCTCACCCCATCATGGACGAGGGCCTTCCAGGTGTGCTCCAGCTTCTTGATGAACCTGTGGAGAGAGCGCCCGGAGTGGCAGCTGACATCAGCCAAGCCCTTGCCAGGCCGCCTCACTCAGGGGCCACTGTGCACCCCCGAGGACACTGGGCCATGGCCTTGAGCAATCGTGGCTGTCAAAACCCAGGGTGGCAGGCGCTCCTGGCAGGCAGTGGGTGGAGGCTCTCTGCTTAGTACCCTGCAGTGCCCAGGACGGCCCCACTCCAGAGAACCATCTGGTCCCAATGTCCACAGTACCGAGAGAGTGACCCTGTCTTTCAACATTCTAGAGCCCCAGCCAAGCACGGTAGCTCACACCTGTAATCCCAGCACTTTGGGAGGCCAAGGTAGGTGGATCACCTGAGGTCAGGAGTTCGAGACCAGCCTGGCCAACATGGTGAAACCCCGTCTCTACTAAAAATACAAAAATTAGCCAAGCATGATGGCGCGTGCCAGTAATCCCAGCGACTCGGGAGGCTGAGGCGGGAGAATAGGGTCGACTCAGAAGGCGGAAGCTGCAGTGAGCCAAGATCGCACCACTGCTCTTCAGCCTGAGTGACAGAGCGAGACTTTGTCTCAAAACAAACAAATGAAAAACCAAAAAACAAATATTGGAGCCCCAAAGGGAGGCCTCAAACCCACTCCTTAGATTCTCTGTTTCCTTTTTTTCTTGAGACAGGGTCTTGCTCTGTCACCCAGCCTGGAGTGCAGCGCGGCCATCACAGCTCACTGCTGCAGCCCTGAACTCTTGGGCCCAAGGAATCCTCCTGCCTCAGCCTCCTGAGTAGCTGGGACTGCAGGAGCACGCCCAAGCTCGGTTAATTTTTTTGATACTTCGTAGAGACGGGGTCTTGCTATGTTGCCCAGGCTGGTCTCAAACTCCTGGGCTCAAGCGATCCTCCCGCCTCGGCCTCCCACAGTGCTAGATTACAGGTGTGGACCACTACGCCCAACTCACTCTGGATTTTCAAGGCGACCAGACACCTTCCTTTAGGGCTCAAGAAGGGGCAGCCAAGCAAGAGCTTTCCAGAAGGTTGAGGAAGCCCCGAGAGCTGCTGGTGCAGCTGTTTCCACAGGCAAGCGCCTCTGTGCATGGGTGTCCTGGGGGCACCCACCCACCTGTGGGGCTGCAGACCCGGGGCATCCACCTGTGGGGCTGCAGACCCGGGGCGTCCACCTGTAGGACTGCAGACCCGGGCACCCCCCTGTGGGACTGCAGACCCTGGCACCCACCTGTAGGACTGCAGGATATCAATGATGCCAATGTGCAGTAGCAGCCGCTCCCCGCGGCCGTTCACAGCGGGGATCCCGCCCATCCTGGGGAGAGAGGAGGAGGGCACCGTCAGCATCCCACAGAGGCGGGACTCGGGGCAGGCAAGGCTGGGGACTCCGGGGCTGGGGAGCCCACCTGCTCCCGTGGGTGGCAGCTCGGCCAAGCTCTTGGAGTGGGGCCTGGCACCCGGGAATCTCCGTCCTGATGTCCCTCCATCATCCCCAGTCTCAAACCCAGGCCCAGGCGCTGCTGAGGAGTCCCAGCTAGGAGGCCCGGGCACATACCCTGCCACCACACACGTGTGCATGGACACACACATGCACACACATGTACGTGCACACACATGCACGCTGCATGCCCAGGTAGGGCCACGGGGTCTCAGGTACAGCCTGGGGAGTTAATTGTCACCCGGCACCATGCCCAGCGCAGTTAGTGAGGCCACATGTGCAGCAGCCATCCTGAAGCCACCAGGAGCCAAACCCGCTGGGCCGGGGCCCTGCACGCTCTGCTCACGCCACAGGCTGGTGCGCTCACCTGCTCCCCTGCCAGGCCCACGAAGACCCTACAAACGCCAGGATGGTCTGAGGGGGAGCTGTGCCTGGCCTTGGCTCCCGCACTCCCCACAGCTACACCCTGGTTGGGGCCCCGACTCCTCCTCTGCCATCCATGGGAAATTCCACCACCTTTGCAAACCAAAGCCCAGCTGGTGGCCTAGTGCAAGCCAGCACCGCCCCTGGGGCCAGGCCAGGTGGAACTTGGCTCCACACCTGCGTGGCTCCGCTGGGGAAGGCTGCCCCCCAACCTAGGAGCCTACTTCCTCAGCTGGAAACGGGGGAAGCCCACCTCCCTCCTCCAAGGCTGCTGTGAGGACCGAACAGGTACCAAAGTGAAGGCTCGGGCCTGCCCCCACTGTCAGGGTGCTGCTGTGACCAGGGCACAATCTCAGCACTGCTATACAACACCTGTCCAACCCGCCCCCTGGGGCCACATCTGGGGACATCTGTGGTTGTCACAACTGGGGGGTGCTCCTGGCCCGGAGTGGGTGGAGGCCCAGGACGCTGCTCAGCACCCTGCAGTGCCCAGGACAGCCCCAGGACAGTCCCATACCAGCGAATGACCTGGCCCTAACATTCATAGTGTCCCAGAAGGGCTCTGTGAGAATCTCCCCAACCAAGCCCCGAGCCCTGTGAGGGCAGGGCCGGTCTGCTCCCTCCGCCCCTAGCGTCCAGCAGAGACATAACTGTAGGCCACTGAGGTGTGGCCTCCTCTCTCTACCACTGTTCCCATCTTCTGTGGCAGCATTTTTTTTTTTTTAAGACAGAATTTAGCTCTTGCTGCTCAGGCTGGAGTACAACAGCTCAATCTCCGCTCACTGCAACCTCTACCTCCTGGGTTCAAGCAATTCTCCTGCCTCAGCCTCCCAAGTAGCTGGGATTACAGGCATGCACCACCATTCCCAACTAATATTTTGTACTTAGTAAAGGCAGGGTTTCACCATCTTGACCAGGCTGGTCTGGAACTCTTGACCTCAGGTGATCCGCCTGCCTCGGCCCCACAAAGTGTTGGGGTTACAGGCGTGAGCCACCGTGCCAAGCTTTTTTTTTTTTTTAAGACAGGGTATCACCCTGACGCCCAAGCTGGAGTGCAGCGGTGTGATCTCAGCTCACCGCAACCTCCGCCTGCCACGCTCACGCCTGCCACACCTTCAGTCTCCTAAGTAGTTGGGACTACAGGTGCACATGCCACCATGCCCAGCTAAGTTTTATATTTATTGTAGAGACGGGGTCTCGCTATGCTGCCCAGGCTGGTACTGAACTCCAGGGCTGAGGCAGTCCTCCCACCTTGGCCTCCCGAAGTACTGGGAGCACAGGCATGAGCCACCGTGCCCGGCCAGCAGTCACTTTGATCTGTGTGGAATCAGATTTTGCAGTCCCTCCTGTTCGTGGGCTGTGTCCTGCCGTGAGCCCTGCCTCGCCCGATCCCTCTGGCCTCCCATGCACCTTCCACACTTCTGTGGCTCCTGTCTGCACGGGCAGCGAGTGGACCCCTCTGAGTGCCACGGGGAAACGCTATCTGTATCTCATTCCTGTGGATGGCCAGTGGCCTCGGCCCACTCACGGGTGAACGGGAAATGCTACCACCATTGCAAGCCAAGACCCGGAAGCCAGCACTCAGCCTGCGGCCCGCACTATGGCCTGGCTTTGCTCTGAGGCCCTGGCGTGAGGCTCTCAGACTCTGTCTGTCACCATGGATGCCCTCGCCAGTCCTCCCTGCCTGTTTTCGCTCTGAGGCCCTGGCGTGAAGCTCTCAGACTCTCTCTGTCGCCGCGGATGCCCTCGCCAGCCTTCCCTGCCTGTTTTCACACTTGAGCCGGGGATGGGGGACCGGAGCCTGTGGGGAAGGGAAGCGGGACGGGTTCGCAGGCCCCCCGCCCACCTACGTGTCATCCGACTCAATGGGTTCTCCGCGCGCGGCACCGCCCTGGATGGACTCCATGGCCGTGGAGTAGAGCGCCTTCTGGCCTACTGGCCGCTTCTCGTCCGAGGTGCCCCGGGCGCCCTGCGCCTGCCGCTCACGCTCGTGCTGGTCGATGTTGTGCACACCCAGCAGCAGGCTGTAGTCCATGATCTTGAAGCTCTCTAGGACCTGGCGGGACAGACGGGCAGGAGCACACCATGCCGTCAGCTGTCTCCACCCCCACCACAGCTCCTGGAGCTTATGGGGGCCTCAGCCTGGACAGCTCCGTGGGCTCGGGTGTGAGGGATGGGGTCCCACGGCCATGCAGGGGTGGGGGTTCTAGTATTATCCCGAGGGATGGAGGGGCTGCGGTCACACAGCGGCATCAAGGCGGGCCAGAGTGGGGCTTCCAGCCTCACAGCAGGCCGCCCCAGGCACTGGGACGGGGACTCCCTCCCTGGCTTTGCTCCTTCCTGAGAGACAGGGGGGCCAGGCCTATGCTCTGACCAGCCCAGGCCTGTGGGCAAGGACCTGCCAGCCTGACAGGTGACACCCAGGTGCGTGGATGCCCAGGGTAGCCTTGAGGCCCCTGAGTGGTCTGCACAGTTCTCTGGGGGTGTGGGTCAAGTTCTCAAAGGGGTCGGGGAGCTAGGGGTGGTCAGCAGGAGGGCCTGGGTGGAATGGGGGAGCTGGGAGGTCCCAGGCTCTGCTCCTGACAGGCTGGGGCCTCCCTCCCTGGCTCCATGCCTCGAAGCTGCCGGGGTGGGGCGGGGACGATGGAGCTAACACAGGGAGAGGAAGAGCTGCGTGCATCGTTCTTTCCCTAATACAGAGCCAGTGCAGGCTCCACGGGGACAGGAGCCAGACCCCCCACCGGACAGACATGGGCCCTTGCCATGGCCTGCAGAGCGGGCAGTCATCCCATTTGATGGGTGAGGAAACTGAGGCACGAGCTCTCATGGCTGGCCGGGAGCTCTGGGCTCGTGACCACAGCATCTGAAGGCTGGGCTCTCTTCTTGGGGGGGTGGGGGGACTCTACCACTGTCACCATGTAACCTCCAGAGGAACCGCTTCTTAGCGGTGCAGACACTCCCAACCCCCAAGGGCTGGGTCTGGAGACATAAGTTTCCTGTTTTCTTTGTGAGACAGGGTCTCACAGTGTTGCCCATGCTGGTCTTGAACCCCTGGGCTCAAGCCATCTGCCTGCCTCCCAAAGTGCTGGGATCCCAGGCATGAGCCAGTGTCCAACCACGTTTTAGGTGAAGGCCATAAAAGCCTGAGCTGCTTCCGGATCCCACGTTGGCGTGGGGCCTGCTGTGGGCTGCGGGGCAGCTGGGCCTCAGCCTGGCACCCTCCCTGGCCCTGCCTGCCTGGACCGTGGCCTCACCAGGCAGTCCCACCTGCCATCCTCCCTCCCCCGCCCGGGCCGAGCCCTCACCAGACAGTCCCGCTGCAGCGTCTTGACCAGGGCGCTGAAGGTGTCGGCGTCCAGCAGGAGCCCCTCGGGCATGTCCTGCATGAAGTCCAGGTCCTTGTAGGTGGGGAAGCTCTTCTCCTTCTCCTTCTTGCTGGCGCGCCGCTTGTAGGTGGAGCCCTTGAGGTCGAACTTGAGGTGCATCTTGACCACGCGGGGCAGGATGTTGTTCATGACCACCACACGGATGTTCTTGCCCCCCGACTGCACGCAGTACAGCCCGTAGAACTTGGGTAGCAGCGTCCGCGGGTTCTGGTTAAGGTTCTGCCGGGGGAAGAGGGGACGTCAGGAGGGCGGCCGGGCCACAGACCTGCGGGGGCGGGCAGAGCTGGCCTCTGCCTTAGGGGGCTCATGGATGCCCCTGGTCAGCCCCCCTCTCTCCCCAGAAGCCCTCAGGGACCCCTTTCCTCTGCAGGTGCCCAGCTGACCTTCCCACAGCACCCCGACTCTCACAGGCCACAGGGTCTCCCCGCCCAACTGTGAGCTCCAGGAGAGTCTGTTTCCACAGAGCCAGGCCCCGAGGCAGGCGCTTCGGTTCCATCAGAGGCTTCCACACTCCCTGCCTGCCCACAGGACATCGCCCTGGCTGGGCTTGCCTGTTGGGAGGTCTGGAGGCCGGAAACACAATGCTCTATCCTAAAATACATACATACACATACATACATGTATATGCACACACGCACACACACACATGCACATACACACAGTGTGCACACACACATGTATTTTCTTGAGACAGGGTCTCACTCTGTCGCCCAGGCTGGAGTGCAATGGTGCGCTCACAGCTCACTGCAGCCTCAACCTCCAGGGCCCAAACCATCCTCCCAGCTCAGCCTCCCAAAGTGCCAGGACTCCGGGCGTGAGCCCAGCCTCTATGTTGGTTATGCTTTGCTGTGTTGGACTGATCAACTCGGACCTTCACTCCAAATCTGGGTCCCCAGGCACAGGTCTGGGTCCTGTTCTGCCCTGTAGACCCCAAGCAGGCACTGGGTGACCCAGAGGCACCCAAGTGAATCAACAGCTCCCCCTGCCCAGAGCCTCTCAATGACGAACCCAGTGGTCTGCTGCCCAGGTTTCGGGGTTGGGATGGACCCACAGGGAGAGGAGTCGGGGACACGGCCTCAGGCACCAGCCTGGGCAGGCTCAGCAAACTCCAGCCCCTGGGCCAAATCTGGATGCCACCTATTTTTATAGGGCTATGAGCTAAGAATGGTTTTTCCAGTTTTAAAAAGTGGAGAGGGCCGGGTGCGGTGGCTCACGCCTGTAATCCTAGCACTTTGGGAGGCCGAGGTGGGTGGATCACCTGAGGTGAGGAGTTGGCCTAGCCAACATAGTGAAACCCCGTCTCTATTAAAAATAAAAATTAGCTGGGCGTGGTGGCACATGCCTGTAATCCCAGCTACTTTCGAGGCTAAGGCAGGTGAATCGCCTGAACTTGGGAGATGGAGGTTGCAGTGAGCCGAGATTGTGCCATTGCATTCCAGCCTGGGCGACAGAGCAAGACTCCATCTCAAAAAAA
>NW_012108696.1:912856-918930 GCF_000951045.1 Mandrillus leucophaeus
AGGACACTGGCTCGCAGAGCCAAAAACACTCACTCTCTGGGCCTTTAAAGATTGAGTTTGCTGAGCCTGATCGAGGGAGCCCGGGCCCCTCACTAAGCATCACAGAGAGTGGATGCAGGAGGGCTCAAAGGAGAAACTGAGTCACAGGTTGCACGGCGCTGCCCAGAGCCGGGCAGCAGCTCAGGCCCGGCCACATAGGAGGCGCCCACCTCATCTGGGCGAGTACCGGAATCCCAGACCAGGGAACACAGCCGCAGCCGCCGGCTCCTCCTCCCGCTCCCGGGGGCCTGACGCGCCCTTTCTGTGAGTCACGCGGGGTGAGGGGGGGGCCGGATGGAGCTGCCTCACGCCTGCCCGAGCAGCTGGTCTTTTGTGGGGTGCCAGCCGGTGGCCCGTCCCCTCCTCTCTGGATCCCTCTGAGGCACCCTTGGGCTGCTTGGGCCTCCGTGGCAGCTGAGAGACACTGTCCACGGGCCGCCGCTTCTGGGGCCCACGGTTCATAGGGTGTGTTGGCCAAGTGGGGATGGGGAGCCAGGCAGGAGCCGATGCCCACCCAGCCCTGCCCGGGGACGGCCCTCAGGGCGTGTGGCCACAGGAGGAAGAGAGGGCAGCTCCTGAACACTGGTGACTAGTGCTGGTGAAGCCTGACGGGGGACCCCCGAGGGTGAGTCCCTGGGGCCCAAGATGCCTCTCGCTGCGCCCCAAGGACACCTGCTTGCCCAAGCCTTGCAGACACCTGCTCCTGTCGGCCGGGAGAAGGGGGCTGATGGAGGAGCCGTCCACCCCGCAGGGCGGGCCACGCACCATGTAGTAGCCGGGGAGCAGCTTCTGCAGGAACTCGGCCTCCTTGTGCATGACAGTCTTGATGATGAACTCGTCGTCACTGGTGACGTAGAAGAGGGAGCCGCTGGCACCCGGGTTGGACAGCTCGATCAGCGGCTCGTTGCACAGGGAATACTGGAAGCAGAGGAGGCGGGTCAGCGGGCCCCGAGCTGCTGGACACACAGATGGCACTGGCTTCCGTCTGCCCAACAGCCCCAGGACCTGACGACGTGTCGCTGCGTTTTACAGATGCGGAAAGAGAGGCTCAGAGAGGGGGAGCGACTTGCCTGAGGCCAGCCAGCAAGGACTGGAGCCTGAGACTGAGCTGACTCTGCAGCCCGAGGGCTGGCCTGCTAGGACGCACTCCCCAGGCTGCCTCCCGCTCTCGTTAGGAGCAGACACCGGATCGTACGGGGGTGCTGACGTGCATGGCTAAGAGGTGCTCCCAGCACCCTGCAGCTGGGTGTGGCCACAACGCCAGCTCTCCCCCATGAGTCACAAGCAGAAGCTGTGGGGTGGAACTCAGGGAAGGCTTCCCAGATGGGCGACAGGCAGCTGGGTACCTGCATATTTGCCCTTCTCTCCTTCCCACCTAGTTCTCTCCTGAGATGCTGATGTGATGGCCGGAACCTCAGCAGCCACACTGGACCAGAAGATAACCTCTGGGATGGAAGCTGCATCTCTGATGGGCAGGCCCCACTCTGGCCCCTGGCACCCCAGTCCAAGCCCTTCCTCCCCACCTCTCTGCCCCTTTTTCTCAGCCCCTGCTGTTTGTTTCATGATGTGCTCACTCTCTCTCTGCCGCCACGCCCTCTCCTAGACATTCGGCAGTAGGTCCGTGGAGGCGAAAGTTTTTTGCGTCACTGACACACGACAGGTGCTCTATTTGTTTTTTTTTTTTGTTTTTTTTTTTTTTGAGACGGAGTCTCGCTCTGCTGCCCAGGCTGGAGTACAGTGGCCGGATCTCAGCTCACTGCAAGCTCCGCCTCCCGGGTTTACACCATTCTCCTGCCTCAGCCTCTCGAGTAGCTGGGACTACAGGCGCCTGCCACCTCGCCCGGCTAGGTTTTTGTATTTTTAGTAGAGACGGGGTTTCACCGTGTTAGCCAGGATGGTCTCGATCTCCTGACCTCGTGATCCGCCCGTCTCGGCCTCCCAAAGTGCTGGGATTACAGGCCAGGTGCTCTATTTGTTAAGGACGAGAGTGAAGATGAGACCCACGGGTGCTATCCTGCGTCTTCTGGGTATGGAACCAATGAAGTGTGCGTGTGGTTAAGGCCATCTGGGTCACGCCCTGCAAAATCCTAACTGGTCGCAGATGAGGTCAGAGCCAGCTCCCTATCAGCGGAGTGAGGCAGGCCCGCCCAGGGTTAACGCTGGGTCCATATCTGCCGGACAACAGAAGGGTGGTCTCTGAGTGCTGAGTGCCGCCTGCCCCGCTGGGAAGAAAGCTGCTGTGCTAAGCAGGTGGGGGGTGTCCCCAGAGTCAGGAGTGGTGGCAAGTAGAAGCGAGGGGAGGCCAGGCACAGCGGCTCATCCAGCACTTTGCAATCCCAGCACCTTGGGAGGCTGAGGATCGTTTGAGCCCAGGAGTTCAAGACCAGCCTGGGCAACAGAGCGAGGCCTCATCTGCACCAAAAAACAAAACAAAACAAAACAAAACATAGGCATGGTGGCGCACATCTGTAGTCCCAGCTACTTGGGAGGCTGAGGTGGGAGGATCACCTGAGCTCAGGAGGTCGAGGCTGCTGTGAGCTGGGACAGCACCACTGCCCTCCAACTTGGGCAACAGAGTAAGAAAGACTCTGTTTCAAAAAAACCCCAACAAGTGAGGGGAACCACCTTTGGAAAATGCTCAAGAGCCAGAGGCTTGAGGTGTGAGTTGGGTCCCCAACGCCACACATGCTCTGAGGTGTGAATGTGCTTGGGGGCCAGAGGACGCCGGAAACATGAAGTCACTTCAGGCCCAGGGCCTGGGAATGCCCCCGTCCCTCCTTGGGCTCAAGTCACCACCCCCGCCCTCCACTGCCCGAGGTGGTCTCGGGCCAGGGAACGGCGCCATCAGTTATCACACGTCGGTCAACACAGGCTGGATTCTGTGGAGTCAGCAACGGCCCTGCCAACCTCGGCAGCTCAGAACAGCGAGCGTCCTTCCTCCTGCACGCGCTGCTTCTGCCATGGCCTGGCTGGGAGTGACGGTGCAGGGTGAGAGAGCCGTGTGGGGTGGACTCAGAGGCTGGAGGGAGATCTGTCCAGGCCACTGCTGTCACCCAGCCCGGCCATCTGCCTGCCTTTCTCCGCCCACAGCCATGAGCCACAAATATCCACGGGAAACACAAAGCCCACGTGGTTCCTCCACCCTTCCCGCCGCAGCAGGACGCCCTCCAGCCTCCCCGATACAGACGCAGCAGTGCAGAGCGAGGGCGGGTCTCTCCTGGGGCTGGTGCCCTCCCTGGGAGGCCAGGGCACCCCGCCAAGCCCTGGGCCACTGTCCTCAGGTCACCTGCAGCAGGGGACGCCCCACGCAGCTGGAGTGTCCCCCCGAGGCACAAATCACTGCTCCCTCTCCACGGTGGCAGGACGGGGAGGCTGATCTCACCCGCAGAGCGGAAAACACTGCGGAAAGGCACGTTCGGCTTTGTGCAAACACCACCGACGACGGAAATTCTGAAGCCACACGGCTCATGGCAGTTGCGGGGCTGTGGCCTCCAGGGGCCTCAGCTGCCACGGGGAAGCAGGCCCCATGAGTGGGTTTCTGAGCCAGGCAGTGCCAGGACAACCCCCCAAGGCCGCCTCCGTCGGTGCTGGGGCTCTCGGCAGCCGTGCCACTGACCTCGGCCTCCTCTCTACCCTCCGCTGACTGCTGGGCAGGGCTGAGCCCCACCCCGCGTCCAACCTCCGCCTTCTCCTTCTTGGCTGTCCTGAGCTGGGGCCTTGCTGGGGCCACCCCTTCTACCAGCGTGGACTGTGACCTCAGCTGTCCAATCAGAGAAGTACCAGCAACCCCCAGTCCCCCCCGAGCCCCACCTGTCCCCACTCAGGTTCAGGGGCCCTGTGGACAGCAACACGCACACTGGCCTGTCCTCCCGCCACTGGCTCATGGCCACACGCACACCACAGCCTGGACAGAGGCTGAGGGTCCCCAGGAGAATTCTCACACTCCTGGGGAGGATTCGGGGGTCACCAACACCAGGCTGGCCCCCAAGACGCTGTGGGCGCACACCCGGCCTGAGGCCCCGGAATGCGGTCTCATCGGGTTCTAGGAGAGACCCAGACGGCCCAGCTCGGCTTGTATCCGTCCACTCCTGCTAACAGACGCGGGCACCGTCTCTGCTATAAGCCAGGCCGCCGCCTCCGATTCCCGGCCGCCTCACACGGGGGCATCCAGGTCACCCGAGGGCCATTTCTAGGCAAAAACCCCAGCTGTCTTTTCACTCCCCACTGCCCTGCCGAGCTCAGGCAAACGCTGGGACGCTGAAGTCAGGAGGCTGGGCCTTGGTGACACAGCCCAGGGGCATGGTGACTCCCGGGCACCTGAACAGGGCTGGAGTTCTCGGGGGGTCGCATGTACCCCCGGCTGCAGCACATGCTCATTCTCCCCGGAAGAGCGCAGCCTCGGGCACTTCCTACAGCCTGAGAGAAACCAAACGCCTGCACGGTCAGCAACCACCACAGGCACAAGGAACCGACCACCGTGGGTGAGGGCAGGATGGGAGAACCACAGGCTCCCGGCCCCGGGGACCGCGCTGCCGTGACAGCCAGAACGCCAACCACACTCGTCTGCGGAGTTCGCGTTTTCCCTGACACAAAGTCCTCAGAATGACCGGCAGGCTTGGGAAAAGGCCACCCGGAGCTTTGAGAAGTGGTGCTGGCGCTGGTGAGCTCCGGGGCCGCCGCTGTGAGCGCCGCCTTCCACACGCCTCTGTCAGGAGCCCGGATGATGGGCTGCTAGGTCAAAGGGGTTGGCCTAGATTTTGACTTTTCTAACTGAAAACAACAAAGCCACGGCTAGAGCTTGGGAGGCCCGACTCTACGCTGGTCCCCAGTGGCACCCACGTCCCAGGGCCTTGTTCTAACCCTAAGTCTGAAGATGGGTCGGTCACTTTGGCACCAGGCTGCAGAAGACTGTACCATCTCTTTGGTGAGTGGACGCTTTGATGACAAGACCCACATGACAAGGAATGGAGGAGGCTCCCAGCCAACGTCAGCCAGGACGGAGTTCTGCAGCCGCCAGCGATGTGAGCTTGGAGGCCGATCCCTCCCCCTTCCCCAGTGAGTCTCACGGAGACCCCGGCCCCGAACCTCACCACAACCCTACACCAGGAACCCAGGGAGGCTGCCCCCAGTGCCTGACCCACAGACCCTCCGAGACCCAACACATGTTCTGTTTCAAGCCAGGAAGCCCGTAATAGCAAATACGCTTACCAAGTAATCGTCTGGCCGGATCCCGAAGAGCTCCCGGAAGTAGCGGAAGGCGACAGGTGCATAGGTCTTGAAACGGAAGTCCTGGAAGTGGTGGGCGGGGGTGAGGTTGCTGCCTTCACTGTGGAGGAAGGACAGGAGGAAGCCTGTGAGGGGGGTGGGCACCTCTCCCCCACCCCTGCCATGGCCCCTCCTAGTGCCTCTAGCGGCTCAGCTCCAAGGCTTCCTGGAAATGGCCCAATCCCACAAGCAACATGCGGCTCCTGATGGAACTGTCCCCCAGTAACCATCCTCTCTTCTTTCATTAACAATGGGGCCCACAGTGTTGGTCAGGCACATGGCTGCCAAGAATAGGACCACACCGCCCCAGGTTCTTGCAGCTTGGTGTGGTCATGTGACTGCACCCAGCCAATGACACAAGTGCAGCAGAAACACTGGTTATGTTCTAAAGGGAAGGGTTGTGTTGTTCTCCTTCTCTTTCCTCCTGTGGCTGGAATGCAGCCGTGATGGCAGGAGCCTGGGCAGCCACCTGGGGCCACCGGTCACAGAGCTGTATATTGAGGATGGTGGTGTGGGGTAACCAGAAGGATCCCAGGACCCCAACACCATGGAGCCTCCTGACCAGCCCTGCACTGCCCGCTGGTATTTGTAGATTAGAAAAGAGCTAACTTCTATCTTTTCTTTTTCTTGTTTTTTTTTTTTTGAGACGGAGTCTCGCTGTGTCACCCACGCTAGAGTGCAGTGGCCGGATCTCAGCTCACTGCAAGCTCCACCTCCCAGGTTTACGCCATTCTCCTGCCTCAGCCTCCCGAGTAGCTGGGACTACAGGC
>NW_012108696.1:918980-924276 GCF_000951045.1 Mandrillus leucophaeus
CACTGCAAGCTCCACCTCCCAGGTTTACGCCATTCTCCTGCCTCAGCCTCCCGAGTAGCTGGGACTACAGGCGCCCGCCACCTCGCCTGGCTAGGTTTTTTTTTGTATTTTTTAATAGAGACGGGGTTTCACCGTGTTAGCCAGAGGGTCTTGATCTCCTGACCTCGTGATCCGCCCGTCTCAGCCTCCCAAAGTGCTGGGATTACAGGCTTGAGCCACCGCGCCTGGCCTCTTTTTCCTGTTCTTAAACTGCTTTTACACTGGGTCTCTGATTTAGCAGCAAACCAATGTCCTGGCGGACAGAGGGCCAGAGCTCAAGGCCAAGGAGGCGCCAGGAGGGGCCAGGTGCTGCTTTCAGCAGAGAAGGGCGCTCAGGACGGGCCACTCCGTATCACAGCCATGCGTGTGCCGGGTGAGGCCTGAGGCTCCGGGGCCCAGCCCACCTGGGGAAGAAGATGCTCTCCACCACGTAGAAGTCCTGCATGAGCACATCGCGCTCGGGCTTGGAGCTCAGGTGGCCTACAGTGTAGCCGATGCCCAGCTGGATGGCGCCCTTCAGGGTAGAGGAGGTGGTCTGCGGGGAGACCAGAGCGTCAGGGTCCCCGGCTGCTCCCCGCGCCGCCCTGCACCCGCTGTGTGCACCAGGGGGTGGAGACCGTGTCCAGCTGCAGCTCGGGACCCCGCACCTGCCAACCCCCTCCCGGTGGCCCCCGGGGTCGCCTGTCCTGCGGCTGTTGAGCCATGGACATCAGGCCGGGGGGTGAAGCCACCCTCCCTTGGGCCACACAGCCAGGACAGGGCTTGGCTGTGACTGCTGCACCGCGTCACTCAGCCCTCCAGTCCTGTTGGCTAGCTAGGTTCTAGAAGGTTCTCACATTTTGAAACAGCTCCAACTTAGCAAGGGTTGGTTCACTGTCAGGGTTTGTTTTTAGGGGGTACCGTTTACAGCGAGATGCCCAGATCACTTTCACGTCTTCAGATGCGGGTTCCTGCTGGCTGCTTTCTAAGTAATGCACATGGTCACACTGGGCAACCCATATGGCCTCTCTGTGCCTCAGTTTCCCTGCCTGTAGACAGGGACGGGTACAATGGTTCTGGCCCTCTTGGGAACATGGTGTCAGCTGCTGTTATTATTATTTTTGTTTATTTTTTGAGACAGGCTCTTGCTCTGTCACCCAGGCTGGAGTGCAGTGGCGCGATCTCAGCTCACTGTAAGCTCCACCTCCCGGGTTCACACCATTCTCCTGCCTCAGCCTCCCAAGTAGCTGGGACCACAGGCGCCCGCCACCACGCCTGGCTAATTTTTTGTATTTTTAGTACAGACGGGGTTTCACCATGTTAGCCAGGATGGTCTTGATCTCCTGACCTCGTGCTCCGCCCGCTTCGGCCTCCCAAAGTGCTGGGATTACAGGCGTGAGCCACCGCGCCTGGCCGTTATTTATTTATTTTTTTTGAGACAGAGTCTTGCTCTGTTGCCCAGGCTGGAGTGCAGTGGGGCGATCTCGGCTCACTGCAGCCTACACCTCTCAGGTTCAAGTTATTCTCTGCCTCAGCCTCCCGAGTAGCTGGGATTACAGGCACGTGCCACCACACCTGACTAATAATTTTTTTGTATTTTTAGTAGAGACAAGGTTGCGCCATGCTGCCCAGGCTGGTCTCCAACTCCTGACCTCAGGATCCTCCCGCCTCAGCCTCCCAAAGTGCTGGAATTCCAGGCGTGAGCCACTGCGCCCTGCCAGCTGCTGTTGTATTTGCCACCAGCATTGTCAGCATTATTCTCACTGTGTGCTCTCGGGGCCATGTTCACGTCAGCCCTGGGAAGCCGGACCATACCTCTGGTCTCTAACTCTGGCCTCCAGTTCTCCTGTCGCAGGTGCGAGGGGGCAGGGAGGGAGGTCGGGAGTTGGTTTCTGCCACTGCCCAGGTTCGATCGCTGCCTCCCTCCTAAACTACACTCTGGGTGGTGGGGGTCTGGCCTGCACGTTCACCTCCCCGAGATGTCACGGACAGAACAGACATGTGCCCGGAGATAACGTACAAATGGCCCTGAAGCCCGCAAAGACGCTCCATGTCACTGGGTACCAAGGGAAAGCAAATCAAACCACAGGGAGGCCGTGCGTGGTGGCTCACGCCTGGAATCCCGGCTACTCGGGAGGCCAGGGTGGGAAGATCGCCTGAGCCTAGGAGTTCGAGACCAGCCTGGGCAACGTGGCAAAACCCCTGTCTCTACAAAAACAAACAAACAAAAAAACACCTTGAAGAGACACCACCTCACACCCACCCACGAGGACGCCAGAATCAGAGACAACAATCACGAGGGCTGGTGAGGATGCGGGGACACCGGGCCTCAGTCACCGCTGCTGGGCGTGGAAAATGGTACAGCGGCTGCGGAGAACAGTGTGCAAGTTCCTCAAAAGTGACACTGAGTTACATGTGACTTGGCAATTCTGCTCCTGGGTGTCTGCCCAAGACAAACGAACACACATATCCACACACAGACTCACACACACGTGTCCTCAGCAGCACAATTCACAACGGCCAGGAGTGTGAACCACGCCAGCGTCCACGACGCAGCAAAGGACAAGCGCAGCACGGGCGCCCCACGTGCCAGAACACGACTCAGCCGTGAACAGGAGCGAGGCTCTGCCGCGGGCCCCAGCGCGAACGAACCCTGAGGACGCCACGCTCAGTGAGAGACGCCAGACACAGAAAGCCACACAGTGTGTGATTCTATTTCCATGAAACGCCCAGGACAGGCCAATCCACAGCGGCAGGAAAGGGATGCGGGGTGCCGGGGCTGGGAGTGGGGGATGGGGGGCGACTGCTAATGGGGACAGGGTTGCTATTTGAGCTGATGGAATGTTCTGGAATTAGAGGTGATGGCTGCACAACTCTGCAAATGCACTAAAAGTCACTTACTGCACACTTTAAAGGCTGAATTGTACAGTATATGAATCACATCTCAGTCAAACAGTTATTTTTGAAAAAACAAGCCCTAGGTGGAGGTGGGAACAGAGCGGGGGTCAGGCTTCCTACCAACATGGTGTGAGCCAGACACATCAGAGTGTCCCGTCCACCGCCCGAGGTGGTGACGGGGCCCGTAACCCCTCTCCCTCACCAGGGCCGAGAGCCCAGGCTCTGCCCAAGGTTTCGAGGACTCAGAGCCGGGCAGACACTGCAGCCAGGCTGAGCCACGGAGCACACTGCCCAGCATTGCAGCCAGGCTGAGCCACGGAGCACACTGCCCAGCCGCCCGGCAAGGACAGCAAACAGCGGGGCCTCGTCCAGGACTGAGGACTCGAGTCTCTGCCCTACACAGCCCACACCTGTCCCTGTGCAGACCCTGGTTTGTGTCGGGGGTGACGGGCCCCATCGATGGTACCAGTGGGAACTCCCGCCCCTCCGCTCCCTCCCGTTCCCCCCAGCCAGCTAAGGGGAGCCGAGGAACCTTCTTGTAGGTGGTTTCGCCAGATGCGTCCACACCTCGATGGCCCAACTTCTTCCCATGGCCAGGGCCCGGCTGTGCCGTCATCGACAGGGCCTGGGAAGAGGAAGCAGGAAGCGTTAACTCCGTGAGGAGCACACCCACCGGGGCAGGGTGTGCTCTGAAACCCTGGGAAGAAAGAGTTTAGTTGTTGGGCCCAGCAGGGGTGCACAGGGCAGGGGGCAGGGCCGGGCAACTCCGAGATGCAGCAGGAGGTCCCTCACCCACGGGCGCCTAGTGGGCTGGCTGGGGCCCCTCAGTGTCCCACGCTGGACACCCAGAAGCGCTCACTCTGTGGTGGAGACCTCTGGGTCCTCAAGAAGGGAAAGAGGATTGGGCAGCCCCAGCCCCCTAACTTCAGGGTCTCCCCCAGGTGCTGTGGACACTGGGGCTGGACTGTTCTTTGGGGTGCTGAGCAGCATCCCTGGCCTCCACCCACTCCATCCCAGGAGCACCTCCCAGTTGTGACAACCACAGATGTCCCCACACAACTCTGCGAATGTACCAAAAGTCATTTACTGCACATTTCAGAGGGTGAGCTGTATAGCATGTGAGTCACATCTCAGTAAAGTGGGTATTTTTTAAAAACAGGACTGCGGGCGCCTGTAGTCCCAGCTACTCGGGAGGCTGAGGCAGGAGAATGGTGTGGACCCGGGAGGCGGAGCTTACAGTGAGCCGAGATTGAGCCACTGCACTCCAGCCTGGGCGACAGAGCGAGACTCCATCTCAAACAAAAGCAAAAACAAAAACAAAAACAAAAAAACAGGACTGAGGTGGGGGTGGGAACAGAGCGGGGGTCAGGCTTCCTGCCAACACGGTGTGAGCCAGGCCAGCCTCAGAGCGTCCCATCCACCACCTGAGGTGCTGGTGGGAGTCGTAACCCCTCTTCCTCACCAGGGCCCCTAACTGTGAGACCCCTGGGCTGGAAGGATTGTAAAGAGCATCTCGTCCTTGAGGGAGACGGTCTCACTGGCCAGGGTCAGGCCCGGCTCCTACAAGCTGTCGGGCAGCGCAGGCGTCCCAGCACATGGATGAGCTGCCGACCCCAGGGGGCCTCAGCCTGCTACCCTCGTGGGAGCCTGAAGGGACACAGAGGCCAACCAAGGAGAACAGCCCCGCCTGGCACCATCATATAAGGAGCACCACTGCGTTTGCTAGGAGAGGCCACGGACCCTCCACTGGCCAGACCCCATCCCACTGAGACGCTCCTGCGGCCCTGACCCCTGCCCTGCCCTCCCTCGGCAGCCGACGCTGCTCAGCCATGTTCCATGCATTCTCCTGGGCGGCCACCAGGGGGCAGACTCTCCCCAGTAATTCATCCCGCCACCCGCGCCACCCTCCACACTGCCCCCAGGCCGGGGGACTCTGAAGAAGGATCCCAGGGTCCCAGGCCTGGTGGACAAAGCCCTCCCAGCTCTGGCTATGGACGCAGGGCCCAAGGGCGGCCCAGGTGGGGCGGGTGCCTTGGGGACTCCTCCTGGAAATGGGGCTCAGGATACAGGTGCCCTGAGGACTGCAAGCGGGAAATCAGGAGATGCAGCAGCTCGAGCGCCCTCGGGGGACGGCCCACCCCACCGCGCCCACTGGGGCTGGGAAAAAGGCCACTAGGTGCCACGGGGCTGGCAGAAGCTGCAAAGGCAGGGCCACTGTGCAGAGAAAGCTCTCCGGAGGAGAGAGGCAGCAATGACAGGGCATGGAAAGGACCCATCTACACGCACATGTGCACACACACAGGCAAACATGCACACAAGCAAACACACGTGCACCCGTGCACACAGGCAAACATGCACACAAGCAAACACACGTGCACGC
>NW_012108696.1:924458-939652 GCF_000951045.1 Mandrillus leucophaeus
GCACACAAACACACGTGCACACGCGCACACAGGCAAACATGCACACAGGCAAACACACGTGCACACGCACACACAGGCAAACACGTGCACACGCGCACACAGGCAAACATGCACACAAACGTGCACACACACACACAGGCAAACATGCACACAAACACACGTGCACATGCGCACACAGGCAAACATGCACACAGGCAAACACGCACACAGGTAAACACACGTGCACACAGGCAAACACACGTGCACACGCGCACACAAGCAAACATGCACACTGGCAAACACACGCACACACAGGCAAACATGCACACCAGCAAACACACGTGCACACAGGCAAATGCACACAGGCAAATGCGCACACGCACACAAACACGCACACGTAGGCTGCACACAGCCTGTGCACTACACCTGTGTGGCTCACAGACACCGATGGTATGGGTGGAGTTGGTAGCCTCGGGCATCGCCCTCTGGGCAGCATCTGACCCTCCAGCTGGGTCTTCCATTCCTGCCCCCAGTGCCCCTGTGAGAGCTGCTCTCTCCCCACCGCCCACCCCCCAGAGTCCTGGCTCCACGTGGCCTGGAACCCAGAGAAGCCCTTCCTGCCCCTGCAGCCCTGACCAGGCACCCCTGCCACTGGGGGCGCGGCCCCTCAGATGCGGGGCCCCCTCCTCCATCACAGAATTTCACCCTGACCTCTCAAGACGCGGCTGGCACAGACCTCATGTTCATCCTGCCTGTGGACACTGGATGGCATCTGGGGCCCAGAAAGGTGCGGTGAGCTGCCTCAGGCCACACAGCTTCTCCGCGGGTAGGGAGGAAGCAGTCAGGGTGGGGACCCCAGGCCCTTCGTCCCCTCCAGACACTCACCTCTGTTGGGGCCGCCTTCTTCTGAGCCAAACCTGCAGAAGAGACAAACCGGTATCAGACAGGAAACTGGGGACCCCCCGGGAGCCCTGGGCCCAGCCCCCGGCCCACCTCCTGGCCCCCCAGGCCTGGCGTGTGTAACTCCGCATGGGGCCTGTCTCAAGGCTACACACACGTGAAGACACGGACTGAGTGTGCTGGGAGGATGTGATGAGGGCGGGGGCCGCTGAGACCGGCCATGGTCACCCTGGTTGGCGGTCACTGGGGCCTAGAGCAGGGCAGAGGCTTTCTAGCTTCAGGGAGGTGGGCAGCCGGTGACGCCCAGGCTTGGCACCCACCATGAAGGGCCTGGGGCTTGGACCTGCCTGGAGGAGGGGAGGGGAAGTGGGGAGCAAACTTCCCCCGGCTCTTGACCCCCTTCACGCCCAGACATCAGGTTCTGGGCAGTCACCGGCCGAGCAGGTCTGAACTGACCAAGCCCCGCTTCCCCAGAGGCAGGTGCCAGGAGAGGCTCGGGCATGGGGAAATCAGGTGCCAGCGTGGGGAGTGAGGGGTGCAGGCCCCTGCTGGGGCGAGGGCAGGCTGGAGTTGTGGGGAGCGCCCAGCAGCACCCAAGCAGCTGCAGTCAGTGGGAGTTGGCCAGGGGTCCCCAGGGCTGGCGCCCTCCCCATCCCTCTCCAGGGTGAGGTTTGTGGAACGATAAGGGAGCCTGCGAGGAGACCCCCAGCCCTGCCCTGGGTCCTGGGCCCACAGCCTCCGGTCAGCGCCTGCAGCAGGGCCTGGGCCGCAGCTCCAGAGAGGACGAGAGACAAGAGGGGCCTGCTGGGTTCAGCTCCAGAGAGGACGACAGGGGCCTGCTGGGTTGAGCCAAAGCTCCCTCCACACGAGGAGGCTGGGACGAGGGGAACAGGCGAGACTCGGCTCCTAGGACCCAGGACCACATTCGCAACCCTGGCTCCCAGCAGCAGGGCCCTGGGGTCCTCATCTGGAGAATGGGAACAGACTCTACAGCTGTGATTACGGGCCCTGAGACCGACGGGAGATGATCCTGGGGGACTTGGGATGTCCTCACAGGGTCCTCACGAGAGGAGGTGGGTGGGTGAGTCAGAGAGAGAGGGGAAGAGGCTGTGCCGTGGCTGTGAGGGGGGAGGAAGGAACCTGAGCCGACAGGTGTGGGCGCCTCTAGACGCTGGGAAAGGCAGGAAACGGATTCTCCTCTGCAGCCTCTGGTGGGCCCAGCCCTGCCCACAGCTTGACTCTAGGCTGGTGAGGCTGTTCTGGGGCCGGACTCCTGGCTCTGGAGCCCTGAGGCGGGCAGTGGTGTCGGTGACTGCAGGGAGCGCACGCACTGGCATCCACCACGCGGGCCCTGGGCAGACCTGGCCTCGCCCTCAAGGGGCTCACGGTCCACAGGGGTGGGCGCAGGGCTAGGTGTTTGATGTGGGGTGACAGGTGGGGTGCGGATTAGCAAGGGAGGCTTCCCTGGGCTGGTCGTGTCTGAGCTCAGTGCCGAACAAGGATGCCGGGGGAGCGGGAGGGATCCAGGCGGAGGGAGCCGCGGCGCAAAGGTCACACGGTGGCTGAGGCGGCCACGCTGCTGCACGGATCACAGCAGCGTTCTCCAGGCTCACACAGAGGCGGCTGCCGAAGGGGAGCGCCTCCCTGTTGGATTCCAACGCTGGCACCACCCGGGGCCCAGGGCATGGAGACAAATGTGTCTTGAATCACACAGGGGCTGTGGGGCAGGGCCGACTCCGCCCCAGCACTGCCTGTACCTTCTCACTCCATTCCCCACTCCTAGAGGAACAGGCTGAGGGTCGGGGAAGGGAGGGCTGGCCAAGGTCCTGCAGCCGGGGGTGCTGAGGCAGGCCCTCAAAGGGGATTATTATGAGCCCGTGGAGACGCTCGGGCTGCGCCGGGATGCAGGCAGGAGGGTGTGGCACGTGCCCTGCTCCGTGGGGCTCGGCCCTCTGGCTGCCTCGCTGCCCTGGGCTGGGCAGCAGTGCATTGGAACTGGTCTGGCCCTGGCTTCCAGGCCGGCTGAGGTGAGCAGGGGAGGCCAGGACACGTGAGGGGCCAACTGGGCGAGGTTCAGGGAGGTGCAGACAGGTGAGGAGGTGGCTGTGGAGTCCGGGGTGCAGATGGGGACCGTCGGGGGTGGGGAGCCGGCTGGGGGTGGACTGGGGAGAGGGGACAGAGGAGAATTTCCTGAGACAAGAAGTCTTTCTGGACCAAGGCCTCACAAAGCCAGCAAAGAGCGCGGAGGGAGGGAGCCCCTCTGTTCTAAGACGCGGAAAGAGACTGTCAGAGGGAGGGGTGAACCCACCCAAGGTCACGCCGAAGGAGAGTCAAACCCGGGCCTGGGTCATCGACGCCCCGCCCTGTCAGCCCTGCCAGTGCCCCTCGGCCCCCTGCGCTGCTCTCAGTGGGTGCACGGGAGACCCACATGTGTCCCATCTAGAGGCCGCGCGCGGCGACCGCCCTGCCGTCTGAAAATACGTCCACCGCAGGCGCTGACGGCACTGAAGGCACGACTTCGCTCTGCTGCCAGGTCAGAACCGCCAGGGACCCGGCGAAAGCACGAGGTGGAAAACTTTGCTGGGGTCAGGAGCCTCGGAGCAAGGGGCAGCCTGGGGAAGGGGCCGGGGTCAGGAGCCTGGGGCAGCGGCAGGCCGGGGAAGGCGCCGGGGTCAGGAGCCCGGGGCAGCAGCAGGCCGGGGAAGGGGCCGGGGTCAGGAGGCTCAGGGCAGGCCGGGGAGGGGGCCGCATCCGAGACGCTGGTGGGGCCCTGTTGTTGTGATCAGTCCCCATGCCCGCCTGGGGGTGCGGGGTTGGACAGTGTCCCCCCGACGTTCACGTCCTTCCAAGAACCTCAGCCTGCAACCTTATTTGGAAAGACAGTCTCTGCTGATGTCACTGGGTAAGATGAGGTCGTGCCGGAGTAGGGTGGGCCCTGGATCCGCTGCTGTCCTTATAAGAGAAGCCGCTTGGAGAGGCCAAGATGCCATGTGGGGTGGAGGCGGGGAGGGCACCGCTCCTGCAGGCCCAGAGACGCCAAGGATGCCCGGAGGCACGCGGAGCAGAGGGGCGTGAAGCTTCTCCACGGTGGGTCGGGAGGGTGCAGCCCTGCCCACTCCTGGACCTCGGGCTTCTGGCCTCCAGAGCAGAGCCAGAACAAATGCCTGTTCCAGGCTTGCTGCTCCAAGCCCCCCAGTCCCAGGGACTTTGTCTGGGCAGCCCAGGACCTCACACCGGGCGTGGCCCTCCAGTGAGGACCCCAGTCCTGCATGGGAGGGGGCGTACTTCTCGAGGCAGCCAGAACAGCGGAAGGGTCCTCCCCTCGGGCCACCTGGGCGCCCTGCGGGGCTGGGTGGGCGCCTGGAAGGGCCATGGAAGGAACTGGGGGACGGACCGCGGTGCTCACTGCAGGGGCGGGGGCGGGGACGGAGGGAGGGAGGTGACTCAGGATTCCGGCTGCCTGCCCTGGTGCAGGGAAGGACGGGGCTGCTTCTCCGTCCTTCCAGAGGACAAGGCTGGTCGCCCCAGGTCTCTGACAGGCCACACAGGGCCTGCTCTGGGCTGCGGGGGGCGGAAGGTGCTGGATGCTGACGTGATGTTTGGGTTGGCGCCCTGGAGCAGAACAATTCACGGTTTTACGTCCAGGGTGTGGGGGAAGGAAAAGAAGAGAGGGCAGGAAGCCAGTGGTGGGCCGGGGCGGG
The DNA here is from genome assembly GCF_000951045.1 of Mandrillus leucophaeus. NCBI lineage: Eukaryota > Metazoa > Chordata > Mammalia > Primates > Cercopithecidae > Mandrillus > Mandrillus leucophaeus. The sequence continues at coordinate 929,039 of NW_012108696.1, forward strand.
ACATTCCAGACCTCATCGGGGGCCTGGGCGTCCCCCTGCTCAGCCCGTCTGGGGCCTCCCTGCCCACAGTCCTGACTCTACTCCCGAAACCGCCCCTCTGGGGCTCCCCCACACCCACTTGGGTGACTCAGCTGTTTTCCTCAGTGGCCCCGAGGCTGAGAGGTCACAGCCCTCGGGTCCACCCCTGCCCGGACTCTCCCAGGCTCCCTACTGCCCCGGGACCGAGTGGACAGGGTGAGGCCCTCCAGACCCGGCACTGCTGACCTCACCAGGCACCTCAGGGTCACCTGCATTGGGTCTAGGCCCCTTGCCTCAGTTTCCCTTCCTGGTTCCACATCTTCACCTGCCCAACTCGCCTGAGCTGGCTGACAAGGGGGAGAGGAGAGGGACGGCCAGCTCGGGCCCTGCTGGGAACGGCCCTGCATGGGGGCCTGTAGGTTAAGGGACTGGCCAGGGCCGAAGCACCAAGGCGGGGGTGGAGCAGGACGGGGAGGGGATGCACTCGGTTGGGGGACCCCAGGGAAAATGTGGGGCTCCCAGGGCAGGCAGGCAGGGACAGCAAGGGGAGACCAGAGCCGAGTGTCCTGTGGAGGAGAGGGGACAGGGGAGGAAGCAGAGCCTTGCAACCACCGCCCGGTCGAGTGGGCAGGTAAGCGCCATTTTCACTCAATCCTTGCTTCCCACGAGGCCCACTCCGGCACGGAGTCTGCCGTGACCCCCATGAGGGGCTGTCATGACATCGAGCTCTGCTCAGCCTGAGACGTGACTAATTATCTGCAGAATGAGCCACCCCGTTTTCGAGGAAATTAGGTTTTAAAAATAGTCGGGGGAGGAGAGGCGTGCCGCGCCGCAGAGCCGGGAGGTGGCCCCTCTGAGCAGTTTCCTCTGGCCAGACTGAGTGCCCAAGGCGGGGACTCTGCCGCTGGGGCCCCTCTCTCCTGGCCCCATCACAGGACCTGGCGGCAACGCAACCCGGGCCTGCGGCACACGGCTCTGATTACTGGCTGCACGTTGACTTCATCGGCCACCCCACCTCCCTGTGTGCCCAGGGCTTCTCTCCGAGCCTCAGTCTCTGCCTGTAAAGTGTGGCTGAAGCCAGCTCGAGCCCTCGAGGCACTGCCGTTCTCCACGGGGACACATGGCCACCTCTGCACCCGCTGTTCCCTGGCCTGTGCCCAGTCTCTGCCCTGGCCCTGCCGTGCCCCCTGGACGCCGTGTCCCACACCAGCCACCTTTGCACCCCACCGACGCCACCCCATCCTGCAGACCAGCCTGGTCTCTCCTGGTGACCCCGGGGACTCCCTCAGGATGGGGCCTGCCCTGGGCTGACAGCCTGGGCATTTGTTGACTGACTCATAGACTGACAGATACCCGTTCCTCTTCTCTCTGCACACAGGCCTCTGCCAGAGCTTCCTCTCCACATCTGTCTGACGTGGACACTGAGGCAGCGAATGACTAAACTGCGGGAGGAGGCGGACTGTCAGGCTGGCTCCACAGTAAGACCCAGAGTAAGAATGGGGACGGAGAGGCCTGGACAGGTGGCCGGAGGGAGGGAGGCATTGCAGTGAGAGGAAACAGGGCGCAAGCTAGGCTCACTGACAGAGCGCCGCAGGGCAGAAGGCCCAGTGAGGGCAAGCTTGAGGGTGGGTGGAAGGCACCTTCACCCACGTGGGCACCTGCAGGGCGCTGCGACAGCAGGCGGGACAGGCACAATGGTGGCCTCATCCCTGCATGACCGAAGTCCAGGCCCCCGTGGCTGGGAGGAGGAAGCCCCAGGCCTGGAGGCAGTGGGGGTCGGGGGAGAGTGGGCAGCGCCCTGGAAGGTCCAGGATGAGGAAGCCGGGGACTGGGGGGCCAGGGAGAGCTCAGGGCAGGGGAGGGGTTCTGGGAAAGGGGGCCCACCCACCCCGTCCCCACCGCAGACAAGGGTCTCCCCAGGCCCCACTACAGCCCTGCAGGGTAAAGACCAGGCCCTGTTACCCCACCAGACCGTGCGTGGCCCCCTCCCTGCCCTCCGCTCCTCCCTCTGCTCCAGCCACACAGGCCCTGGCTGTCCCTCCAGCACGCCAGCGCCAGCGCCACCCTGCGTCACAGCCTCTGCAGGAGCGGTGCCTCTGCCTGGCCTGCTGGTCCCAAGATTCCCTCAGGGTTTGTTCCTTTGCTTCACCCCAGACCTGGCTTAAACATCACCCCCTCAGAGGCCTCCCCCAGCCACCCTGCACCAAAGAGTCCCCTCCTCACTGCCCAGCACATGGCACCACCTGGCATATGGCTGTTGTCATCCCCACAACAGGGGGCCCAGGCCTGCTCTGTCACCTGCCCCCAACAGACTCTGGCAAAGCTCTCTGAGGGCAGCAAGGGAGGGCCAGTGAGAAAGTGGCGGCACTGGGACCCAAGTGTGTCAGAGTAGCACAGGGGGCCTGCACCCCTGGGTGGGGCCGCTGCCCAGAGGGTAGCTGCTGGGCGCCCAGCACAGGTGCGGGCTCACCATGACACTGCAACCCGAGTGCATGAGGACGGCCCAGGCATGGGGTCCTGCGATCCTGCAAGCAGGAACCAACCCCGGGCCAGAGCTCATGGTCACCTCCCTCATTCGCTGGACAACCCATCCTCTGGCCTCCTGCCGTGAAGGCCTCTGACCACGGGGACCACAGGCCCTTTTGAGGACCTGCCAGGAAGGCCAGGCTGGGCAGCAGCACTCCACGACACAGGCTGGGTTGGGGACCCAGAGGGGGCGGGGCCAACCCTCAGCTCTGGTGAGGCTCAGCCCAGGACCCAGTGGACAAGGGCAGGCCATGCGAGAATCTTCTCTCACTAAACTGCAGAAAGGGCTTCTGTGGCTGTCCACAGATGGCTGCGATGCTTGGCAGTGGTGTGACTTGGGAGGGAAGGGACAGCATGGGCATGAGGAAGGCTGGCACTTCTCACTGCGTCTCTGGGAACCTGGGCCATGACGCTCAGAGGCCGGCTCCCTGCAGAAAGGCTGGGCGGCCCCAGCTGTTCCTGCCATCCCAGTTGAGGGCTGGACAGGCAAGTGCAGGACAAGCTTGAATTTCCTGCCACTGCCGACCACAGCCACAGGACTAACCCCAGCTATGACCTACAGAAGAACCACCCAGCTGAACCCAACCCAAATAACAGAATCGCAAGCAAATACATTATTGTCTGAAGCCTCTATCTGGCGGTGGTTTGTTACACGGCAATAGCTGACTCAAACAGATCTCAGCTCACTGTAACCTCTGCCTCTTGGGTTCAAGCAATTCTCTTGCCTCAGCCTCCCCTGAGTAGCTGGGACTATAGGCACGCACCACCACACCCAGCTTTTTTGTATTTTTAGTAGAGACAGGGTTACACCATATTGGCCAGGACGGTCTCGATCTCTTGACCTCGTAATCTGCCCGCCTCGGCCTCCCAACATGCTGCAATGACAGACATGAGCCACCGCACCCGGCCTATCTGTGGACTTCTTTGGAACAGGAGGAGTTACAGTTTTTAATTCCTTTGTCTTACTTGGATTTCTTACATTCAAAGGAGCATTAATAATCTGTATAATGGATTATTCAGCCATGAAAAGGAATGAGGCTTTGAAGCAGGCCACGGCACAGATGCACCTTGAAGACATCACGCTCAGCGAGAGACACCAGACACAAGAGGCCATGCAGTGTGTGACCCCATTTCTACGAAATGCCCAGGACAGGCTGATCCAGAGAGATGGGGAGGGGATGCGTGGGTGCTGGGGCTGGGGAGGGATGGGGAGTGACAGCCACTGGGCACGGGGTTTGCTTTCGGGGTGATAGAAACGTACTAGAATTAGTGGCAGCAACTGAACAACCCTGTGAATACGCCGAAAAGAATTTACTCAGTTGCAATAAGTAAGCAGTAAGACGCTTTCAAAGGGTGAATTTTGTGGCAGTGAATTATGTCCCAGAAAAGCAAAATGAAGATGCAGATCCCGTTAGTTGCAAAAGTATTGCCCAGTGACACACACCATCTGGAACCTTCTCCAAACTCTTGTCATCCCCCAGGGCCTCACAGTTTGCTTGTCTCTAAAGGAGGTCGGGGGACTTGGTCAAGGCTTAACCAGAAGGGCAGCCAGTCCTGCAGGCTGGAGCTTCTCACACTGTCTGTGCCTGCAGGACTGAGTTCACTCTTTCTTTTCTCTCCATCATGGACCAAGGCTTTTGTAAATCGTAGTAAACACCAACTGCCAAGGTCTGAAAGGCTGGTGCCGATTCTCGGCTTCTACTCCTCTCTGGTGTGGACTGGGATGGACAGTCCTGTCCACGGTGACACCAAACGGCCCTGCTTCAGGCCTCTTCTCTCTTGATAGGAGTGTACCAACATGCAAACAGTTTGGGGGCCTCCAGGCACCCCCCAAAGCCCATGCAAACCAGGGTCTCCCCCCTCAGCACTTAGGGCTGGACTGCTCTCTGGGCTGGTCACTGGGGCTGTCCTGGGCACTGCAGAGTGCTGAGCAGCGTCCCTGGCCTCTACTCACTCCATGCCAAGGGCATCCCCCAGCTGTAACAACCACAGATGTCTCCAGACAAGGCCCAGTGTCCCCAGGGGGCAGAATGACCCCAGGTGACGCCCCAATGTGCTGGCCCCTGAGGTTAAACCCTTGGGTGAGAAGTTCAACACGGCTGCAACAGCAAATATCTGCTCCAGGTGCCAACCAAGCTCTCCTCACGCAGAGTCCCACCCGGCCTGACCAGGCAGCCACTCCTCAAGGCTTCATATGACACATGGGGAAACTGAGGCTGGGAGAGGTGGAAGGATTCCGACAACGCTGGGGAGAAACCACATGGCCAGGCTTCCTGCGCGATCGTCTCTAACCTCATACAGGCCTGGCATGGTAGGCAATGGCGTCCCTGTTTGGGGACAGGAAGCACCCGACTGACGGTCCCCACTGGGAAGTGACGAGAGATGTGAACTCAGGTACCTGCCTGGCCCTGCAGCCCCAAGACAGGTGAGTCGCCGTAAACTGTCACCCGGTACATCCGCGGTCCCGGGCACCCACCATTCCCAGCACACCTCGGGGAGTGGCCCGCCGGGGCACCAGCACACCTCGGGGAGTGGCCCGCCTGAGCTTGGTTCTAAGCCCTGTGGTGTTTGGGTTCGGTCAACCTTAGAAATCACAATGTTTTGCCGGGCGCGGTGGCTCAAGCCTGTAATCCCAGCACTTTGGGAGGCCAAGACGGGCAGATCACGAGGTCAGGAGATCGAGACCATCCTGGCTAACACGGTGAAACCCCGTCTCTACTAAAAATACAAAAAACTAGCCGGGCGTGGTGGTGGGCGCCTGTAGTCCGCTACTTGGGAGGCTGAGGCAGGAGAATGGCGTAAACCCGGGAGGTGGAGCTTGCAGTGAGCTGAGATCCGGCCACTGCACTCCAGCCTGGGCGACAGAACGAGATTCTGTCTCAAAAAAAAAAAAAAAGAAAAGAAATCACAATGTTTTGGAGAAAAACCTGGGTTTCTCCAAAAACAGGCCGATCTAGAAATAAAAGGCTGCACCATCACTCAGTCCCGCCCAGCACGCTCGCCTCTGCCTTCGTCCCCCACGGCCCGCTTCCCGGCGGCCTGTGGCCAGAAGGTGCCTATGGACATCTTATCCAGCTGCCACCTAATTCATGATCACTGTTTGACAGGCCGGGAAATGGGTATTTGGGGACATCTACGAAGTTACCCAACGCCAACGGTGAAAAACTCTGTGATCCCATCTACGAATCCAGAAAAACCTTCAACGAAATTCAGTATGAATTTCATGTCCCCCCAAAACACTACCAACAAAGAAAAAAAGGAGAAAAAAGGAGACTGCTTCTACTTTAAAAAGAAATGTAAGACCAGGCGACGTGGCTCTAGCACTTTGGGAGGCCGAGGCAGGAGGACGGCTTGAGCCCAGAAGTTTGAAACCAGCCTGGGCAACATAGTGAGGCCCCCATCTCTACAAAAAAAAAATTTAAATATTAGCCAGGAGTGGTGGTGCACGCCTGTGTTTCTAGCTACTTGGGAGGCTGAGGCAGGAGGATCACTTGAACCCAGAAGTTTGAGGCTGCAGTGAGCTATGACTGCACGACTCTCTCTCCCACCCAACCTTGTTCAGGTCTGGATCAAATGTCACCTCCTCAGGGAGGTCCCTCCCTGGTCACCCTGTCCCCGCTTGGTTTACTTCTCTCTACTCCTTGGATCCTCTGAGGCCATGAGCCCAGGGCAGCGACCTCATCTTTCCTCCCGCAACAGTGCAGGGAGCACGAGCATGGCACGTGGGTAAGGCTGCCTGTGACAGCGTCCTCCTCCCGGGAGTCCCACGGAGGTCTAGGTCCAGGGCACAGCGGGCTTGGCTCAGGAGGGAAACGGGGTTGGATGGAGTCAAGAGCCTGGAGGCACAGGCTGCTTCCCGTCTCTAACCCCTGAGCCGCCCTGGAATAGCTGGAGCGTGGCGAGGAGCTGGCCAGAGGCCCGCTAGCCCACCTTTGCCGTGTGTGCGGCGGGGCCCGCACCATGAGAACCCCATGGCATAGTCATGCAATCGTCCCAACAACCCCGTGATGTAGGCACTGTTACTGCTCCCATTATGCAGAGGCGGAAACTGAGGCTCAGAGAGGTCAGATCGCTTGCCTGAGATCATGCAGCAAAAACGTGGGGGTGGACGCACCTGATTCCAGAAGGTCAGGCCCCAGGCTGCGTCACCACAGCAGGGATGGGAGGAGAGTGAGGAGGAGCTGGGCAGGGGAAGGGCGGAGGGGCCTCCCAGGCAGAGGCACAGCCAGTGCAAAGGCCCCGGGGCAGAATCGTGTCTGGAGAGCTGTGATCTGTCCGGGCACAACTGGAGAGTCCTGAGCAGAGCACAGCCAGCCCCCACTTCCCCTCCTGGGCAGTCTCACGCCTCCCCCACGTTGGAGCCCCTGGCACCCTGGCCAGTGATGACTCTCTCTGCAGCAGGCCCGGCCCCCAGCACAAGAGAGGCAGAGCAGACCCTTCGGTGCCTGGAGCACCGCCCACAGCCTCCTGGCTGGGAAATGGCCTCTGTGTCACCCACTGGACCTCACGATGCTTCAAAATAAAGACGGACCGATAAGAAGAGCCTCCCGCTCGCAGTGCGGCGGTGGTAACCACACCAGTCATGCATGAGCACTTTTTTGCCTTATAATTAGAGGCATCAAACAAGATGAGCTCATTGCCACCCCCTCACCCCCCACACACATCAGCCAGCGCACGATCTCACAGCACTCACTGCACAGATGGGGACACTTGCTGCCTGCCAGGATCCCTTTGGTCCCGGGGGCGGGGCCGACCTCCCTCCCCTTGAAAGTGGGCAGGTCTCAAGCCCTGCTTTTGGCCAATCACATGATGCAGAAGTGACACGGGGCGGGGGGGAGGTGAGTTCTCCCATCAGCCTCTGCTCTCTTGGGATCCCTCCAGTACGATGCTGGGGCCAGGCTGGACAGCAGCAGTGATGGAGAGAGGCCTGGGAGAGGAGGCCACCGGGGTGTGCAGGCACCAGCCAGATGCCGCTGCCTAGGTGATCCAGGCCAACAGCAGTGATGGGGAAGAACCAACCTGCTGAGCCCAGCCAAGCCCGAGAAACCGACAGCAAAAGCACTGTGGTGTGAATCCTCTCAGTGTGGCAGTGGTCTGTTGCATAATCCATGACTTCCACCACAGACACACCCAGAGCGGGACTACCACCTGCTCAAGGTCACCCGGCACGTAGGGCCCAGGCAGCAAAGTCCTGGGCGGCTGTCTCCCTCTGAGCACCAGGATCTGGTTCCCTGTGACCCACCAGGAGAACTCAAGTTCTTAGTGCTACGCGGCTTCCACCACTGCAGACACGTCATTCAGCAGTCAGGGACAGACACGTGAATCTTAGAAGGTTCCGAGTTATTTCTGGGTGTTGGATGGGGGAAGGTCTCTTACTTTGCAACTTGCATCCTTTGGTGCTGTTTGAAATACATATTTTGTCATTTTTATTTATAGAAATGAGGCTTTTCTCAAAGCATTAACACAGTCAACTTGTAAAACAGGCAAAGGAGAAGAAAACAAACAGTGTGAACATCTGAGAAAGACGCTCAGACCCCTCTCATGATAAAAGACGTGATATGAAACTGGCTGCCAGCAATGGGGGGGGGACGCAGGGTGTCCTCACACAGCCGGGGTGATGCCAGTGTCAATGGGTTCACCCCCAGGGGCAGCCTGGCAGCATTTCTAATATGTGTGCCGTTGGCAGCAACTTCAATTCTAGAACTTTCTCCTAAACTTCAGCACAGGTAAAAAGACAGGAGTCTCGCTGATTATGTTGAAGTCATAGGGTCCTACAGAGACTGTCTAAAGCAGGGGCTGGCAAACCACAGTCCAGGGGCCAAATGCAGCCCACTAAAGACAGTTTTCTTGGAACACAGCCACAACCATTTCTTCACAAATTGTCTGGCTCCTTAAGTGCTAAAACCTCAGCGTGGAGGCGTCGTGACAGAGACCACCTGGACCACAAACCCTAAAATGCTCATCTAGATTTTTTTTGTAGAGACGGGGTCTTGCACTGTCACCCAGGCTGGAGCACAGTGGTGCCATCATACCTCTGCAGCCTCCAACTCCTGGGCTCAAGTGATTGTCCTGCCTCAGCCTCCTGAGTAGCTGGGACTACAGGCGCCACCATGTCTGGCTAATTCTTTTCTTTTTCAGAGAAAAAGGAGGTCTCGCGTCGTTGCCGAGGCTGGCCTCAAACTCCTGGGCTCAACGGATCCTCCTACCCTGGCCTCCCGAAGCAGGCGTGAGCCACCGTACTTAAGAGTAAAAGCTAAAAAATTTACTCCTCAGCCCTTTACAGCAAGTTTCCTAGCCAGGCAGTGACTCACACCTGTAATCCCAGCACTCTGGGAGGCTGATCCTCCTAAAGGGCGAATCACCTAAGGTCAGCAGTTCGACAGCAGCCTGGCCAACATGGTAAAACTCTGTCTCTACCAAAAATACAAAAATTAGCCAGGCGTGGTGTTGCACACCTGTAATCCCAGCTACTCTGGAAGCTGAGGCAGAAGACTGGCTTGAACCCGGGAGGCACAGGTTGCAGTGGGCTGAGATCACGCCACTGACCTCCAGCCTGAGCGACACAGCAAGACTCTGTCTCGAGAAAAATAAATAAAATAAAGACAGCTCAAGTGAACTTCATCAAGACTTTTGTGCCTCACAGGACACCAGCAAGAAACTGGACCTGTAGAATGGTAGAAAGATTTGAATCATCTATGTGGTGAGGGCCCCACATCTAAAAGACACGAACTCACAAGTCAATAATAAGAACCAGGCCAGGCAGTGTCACACCTGTCATCTCAACTCATTTCAACACTTCAGGAGGCCAAACAGGGAGGATGGCTTGAGTCCAGGAGTCTGAGACCAGCCTGGGCAACAGAGTAAGACCCTGTCTCTACAAAAATACAAAAATTAGCTGGGGGTGGTGGCGGCACCTATAGTTCCAGCTACTTGGGAGGCTAAGGTGGGAGGATCGCACCACTGCACTCCAGCCTGGGCAACAGAGTGAGAGCCTGTCTCAGAAAACAAGAAGCACAGACAACAAGAACAGCTGGTGAAGATGTGGAAAAATGAGGAGCCCTGTCTGCCGCGGCGGGAATGTAAGACGCTGCAGCCACCGTGGGAAACAGTCTGACAGTTCCTCAAATCGTCCCACACTAGGTTTCTGCGGCCCCACAATCCCACCCTTGGACATCAACTCAAGAGAAGTGAAAACCTCCGTCCACACAAAAACTTTACACAAATGTTCGCAGCGGCACATCCACAACAGCCAAAAGGGGGAAGCAGCACAGGCATCCATCATCGGGTGAATGGGCCAGCACAGCCTGGCCATCCACACGCTGGAGCGGGACTCAGTCGTGAAAAGGACGAGGCTTTGACACAGGCCACAGCGCGGACACACCTGGAGGACGTCACGCTCAGCGAGAGGACACAGAAGTGTGATCCCATTTTCCTTTTTTTTTTTTTTTTTTTGAGACGGAGTCTCACTCTGTCGCCCGGGCTGGAGTGCAGTGGTGCGATCTCGGCTCACTGCAAGCTCCGCCTCCCGGGTTCACACCATTCTCCTGCCTCAGCCTCCCGAGTAGCTGAGACTACAGGTGCCCGCCACCGCACCTGGCTAATTGTTTTTGTATTTTTAGAAGAGATGGGGTTTCACCATGTTAGCCAGGATGGTCTCTATCTCCTGACCTTGTGATCCGTCCGCCTCGGCCTCCCAAAGTGCTAGGATTACAGGCGTGAGCCACTGCGCCTGGCCCCATTTTCTCACTTCTATGAAATGCCCAGAAAGTGAGTGAGGTGTTGTCAGGGGTTGGAGGAGGGGTGGCAGTGACAGTTAATGAGCTCTCCATGGACAGCTTTTGGCTGATGAGAATATTCTAGAATAAGAGGGGAGAGCTGTACAACTGTGAACATACTAAAACCTATGAACACATGTACACACTACAAATAGGTAAAACGTAGGGTCTGTGAATTATATCCCAATAAAGTTGCTATTTAAAAAGAATTTAAGGCTGGGCGCGGTGGCTCTCACCTGTGATCCCAGCACTTTGGGAGGCCAAGGTGGGCAGATCACGAGGTCAGGAGTTTGAG
>NW_012108696.1:940232-952507 GCF_000951045.1 Mandrillus leucophaeus
TATGTCCCAAACGCAGGGCAGGAAAGGAAGCAAGGACCCACAGGGGCAGGGAGCGGTGAGGGCCTGTGGGAAGGGGACGCAGATGTACATACACGCACACACGTGCACATATGCATACATACGCACACATGCACACACACAGATACACACACGCACGGACACGTGCATGCACACACACACGCAGATACACGCACACACACACACAGATACACGCACACACACATGCACACATGCAGATACGCACACACATGCACACATGCAGATACACACATACATACACAGACACACGCACACATACACGGACACATGCACACACACGCACAGGACACTTGCAGGACACAGCAAGGAGGGGGTGAGCTGGCTGCAGGGGAGGGTACACCTGGGGGACCCCAGCACAGTGGGGGGACAGCCTGCGGTCCACCGGAGTAGTCGGCCGCCCCTCCTCCTTGCCCCATTTTCCCTTCTCCCTGCTGGGTGCTCCCCGCCAGGCCGCAGAGTCACCGCTTTCCCCAGCAGGCAGGCGGGCAGGAGCCAGGGCGGTAAACAGGAAGCCCTGCGCGGGCGGGCGGAGCGTCCAGAACTCCACAGGCCCTGAGCTGTTGGGCCATATCCCAGGGCCCCAGTGTCCAGGGAGAAAGAGGCTCCAACGTCAGCACCAAGCTTCTGGGCGGGCCGGGGCCGGAGGCTGTGGGGCGTGGCCAGTCAGCAAGTGGACGGGTCAGGGTCCACAGGACACGCCGGCCCCTGGGGGAAGCCTGGCCCGTGCGGGCTGCGGGAGATTCTGATAGGCCCCGAGCTGAGGTTCCCGCAGCCAGGGTCTGCGCGGGGTCCCCACCCATTTGCGCGCTCCGTCTCCAGCACAGCAGAGGTGGACGCCCCTCGCGGCTGGCTCCCCAGCGTCCCTGTCCTCCAGGGTCCCTCCGGCGAGTACGGCGGCCCTGAAGGGAATTCCGCCCGGAGCCTGAGGTTAGGCCGCGGTGGGAAACAGAGGAGAGTGCCGCAGGGGAGCCTCCAGGGGCTTGTGTGTTCCTCATCTGCGGGTGGGACGGCCCCTGGCCCCCTGCTGTGGGCGGGGAGGGGTCTGGAAGACCGGAAGGCTATTTCCAGGGCAGCATCACCAGTACTTTGGGGCACACACATCCCCAGGCGGCTCCGGTGAGGCCCCTCGCCCCTGGTTTCAGCTCCTGCTGTGAGCACCTGGCTTTCCCTGGTCCACTGAGGTCTGCGTGTGTTTTGCAGTTTTGCAGGTGATTCTGCTGTTGAAATTGCCCCCCAGGCATTGTCCTCAGGTGGTTTCGTGTCCCTCAGGGCTAGAGACCGGGATGAGCCCGCGGAGAAACCCGCAGTGACAGAAGCTTTGCTCAAACAGGACTGAGAGTGGAAAGAGAGAGAAGAGAGAGAGGGGGAGAACGAGAGCAAGAGAGAGACACCGAGCGGGCCGGTCGGGGAAGGGGGGCCCCTGCCCATGTGGCCACAGCCCCCTACCCCGTTTTTGAGCCCCCACCCAGCTGAATACATGCCCCGGGGTCCCCCTTCTGGCCTCGCCCGCAACCCAGAGCCTGCGAAGGGGGGGTGGGGCCGGGAAAGTGCCAGGCATGGGCGGGGAGGGGGCGGGCTTGGCGCAAGGCCTGCGTTCCGTGAGCTCCCTGTGGATAAATCAACAACATGGGTGTCTTTAAAATTTTCTTAGGATCTCACTCTGTCGCCCAGGCTGGAGTGCAGTGGCGCAATCATGGCTCACTGCAGCCTCAAACTCCTGGGTTCAAGCGATCCAGCGATCCTCCCGCCTCAGCCTGGCAAAGTGCTGGGATTACAGACGTGAGCCATCGCACCCAGCCCTAAAGTAAGATGCCTTGAAATAGAAACGGACATACAACAAGGTCACGTTATCAACTGGCTGATGGAAACGTCGTGCCCAGAGGCTCACAGGAACCCAACCTTGGGTTTCCCCTGGAGTCAGGGTTCAGTGTGCGCCTGAAGTGTCTGCAGCAGCGTCACAAACTAACTCCCACAAACAGGCCCAGCACGGTGGCTCACGCCTGTAACCCCAGCACTTTGGGAGGCTGAGGTGGGTGGATCACAAGATCAGGAGTTCGAGACCCGCCTGGCCAATATAGTGAAAACCCATCTCTACTAAAAATACAAAAAATCAGCCGGACGTGGTGGCGGGAGCCTGTAATCCCAGCTACTCGGGAGGCTGAGGCAGGAGAATCGCTTGAAACCGGAAAACGGAGGTTTCGGTGAGCCGAGATGCACTCCAGCCTGGGCTAAAGAGCAAAACTCCATCTCAAAAAAAAAAAATAATAATAATAATAATTAAAATAATTAAAATAAAATAAAGAACTACCACAAATAACGGAACTGGCTGCTTCAGGCAGAGAGGCACCGTGCCAACAACCAACATGCAAATGGCCTGACAAAATCACACACGCACACGTTAACTCACACACTCACACACACAGACTCGCACACACTCACTAACACACACACTCACACACACACAGAATGATAAAGACATGGCAAAACGTTAGCAGCTGGCGGATCTCTGTGCGGGCTGTATGGGTGTTCACTGTAGCATTCCTGCCCCTTCCATAGACTGGAAAGCTTTCCAAACACACTATTTTTAAAAGCCTAATATAATCTGAGCCCCAAGTGTACGGACCAGAGAAACACCTGCGGTGACAGTCGTTACCCCCAGAGATGGAGAGGGTGAGGTGGGACTCACCTTTTACTCACTGCACGTCTGACTACTTTTTTTTTTTTTAACTGTGAACATGTTATCATTTGTTCAAGACAAAATATGGCTGTAGCATGAAGGCAAAGGCAGAGGAATGGAGCAGAACAAAAAGTCCAGAAATAGGCCAGGCACACTGGCTCACACCTGTAACCCCAGCACTTTGGGAAGCCAAGGCAAGAGGATCACTTGAGGCCAGGAGCTGAAGACCAGCCCAGGCAACATGGCAGGACCCTGTCTCCACAGAAGATTAAAAATGAGCCATGCACAGTGGCGCACACCTGCAGTCCCAGCGAGTTAGGAGGCTGGTTTGAACCCAGGAGGTTGAGGCTGCAGCAAGCTGCAATCACGTCACTGAACTCTAGCCTGGGTGACACAGTGAGACACTGTCTTTAAAAAAAAAGAAAAAAACAATTGTGAACAAAAAAGAAGCTAAGTTATAAAAGTCTTAGCAGAATTTAATCAGAACCTCAGAACAGGAAGACTTTCCCATCCATGACACCAAACTAGGAAACCAAAAGAGGCAAGAGTGATAAGTCTGACCACATAAACCCCAAAATACCTGCCGGGTGTTAACGATCATCATAGGAGAAGATGGGCAAAGAAGTACTTGCACTTGTGTCACCAATACATGAATAGCTGCCATAACAAATAAAGAGCTCCTATGAATCAACAAGATGGTGATAGGTAACTGTAGACTGGGAAAGACACAATCATACAGGTCCCAGAAAATGAGGTCAGAGTTCAACCTGACGTGTGTGCTTACAAGAAGGAACTGTGCAAGGAAAATGGGCCGGGGAGGGTCGAGGCCGGGGCCATGGAGCTTGCAGGAGCTGAGGCAGCTCGGAGCCGGCCTCGGTGGTGACCCTGTCTCCCTGGTGGGGACACTCCATTTTCTAGCTCTGATAGAAACACAGGTGACCATTGGGAGGAGCTCGAAGGAGCTCCTGTGGGGCGAGTCCCTTCTCGAGTGGTTTCTGCTCCCCTTGTGGAAACGCAGTTCCAAGAAAACAAAGAGGAAATGCTGAGAAGATCCACGAGGACTTTTTCTCTGAGTCACAGGAAGACGAATATACGCTGCAATGACGCAGTGAGGGAAGAAGTCGCCTTGCGCCCATATGGCTGGTGAGGATGGGAGAGACGGACGCATCCTCTGCTGCCGGAACACGAGCGCCCAGTCTGTACAGTGCTGATGCTGCGTTTTGTTTTCTGGATTTTATGACATCTTGGGGGCCTCGCTGATCTGGGGATGACGGCCCCTTCCAGGGTTAGCGGATTCCTGCGAGCGTGCTGTGACGTGCAGAGCAACCAACTGCGAGCCCACACGCCTGATTAAACTCTCATGTGCCACGCCCAGGTTCCCTGTCCTGAATCACCCCAGGGCCAGCTACCAGACCAGGGACCACCCCAACAGCCAGGAGCTGCAAACAGCTGGGGGTCAAACCAGCCCATCCCAGGCACACCCAGCCCACCTACCCCGCCTGGCCCGTTCCTTCCCACCAAAGCCTCACACAGGCCCTGGCCCGACTCTTCTGCCCTCTGGCTCCTGCCTGACGCCGGTGCTGCATGGGGTGGCCCTGCGTGGGTCGCAGTCGGGCCCCTTCTCTCGGGAACTGTAACACAAGAGCTTTTCTTATTTTTTTGAGACGGAGTCTCGCTCTGTCGCCCAGGCTGGAGTGCAGTGGCCGGATCTCAGCTTACTGCAAGCTCCGCCTCCCGGCTTTACGCCATTCTCCTGCCTCAGCCTCCCGAGTAGCTGGGACTACAGGTGCCTGCCACCTCGCCCGGCTAGTTTTTTTTTTTTTGTATTTTTTAGTAGAGACGGGGTTTCACCGTGTTAGCCAGGATGGTCTCGATCGCCTGACCTCGTGATCCGCCCGTCTCGGCCTCCCAAAGTGCTGGGATTACAGGCTTGAGCCACTGTGCCCCGCACAAGAGCTTTTCAATAGCAGTCACCTCCTGCTCTCTTGGCCTCACCAGACCTGATTAAAACCAATCACAGTGCATTTTAATACATGTACCACCTTTCTGGGTTACAGAAGTATGGAGCCTTTACTGCAATGAGGGTGACAGCACCTCTGTCAACCTGGATCTGAGAGATCAGGGGAGCAAAACCACCATAGCCCCCAACGCAAGCAAGAAACGAGCCTCTGGGATGGCCAGGAGAGCGGGGATGTTTGTTTTAGCAGCAGACGCCAAGCCAGGCTGACTCATATGCGCCTGGGGAAATGCATTCGCCCCAGGAGGATGGACCAGCCAGACATGGGCGCACTGGGGCTGCAGGCACGGGGCCCCAAGGCAGCTACTCCCACCCCAGGCTCTTTTCCCTGCCCAAGCAGCCCTGCTGATGTCAGCGCACATAGGTGGCCAGGCCCAGCACTGCACGGGAAGGGCGCACAGTGGGAACTGCCCGCTCACGTCCCCCTCCCCGCTCCCTGGGCGCTCACCATGGGCTCTGAGCCTTTTGTGTGCATTGACTCATCTAATCCTCAAGGGACCCTGCTTTCCAAATGAGGAAACTGAGGCACGGAGCGGCTGAGCAACCGAACTCGCTCATCTCAGCTGTCCTCCTGCCAACAGCGCGATGGAACAGAGACACCGTCCACTGAGCGCGGCCACCACCAGGGTCCTGACGGCCCCACCCAGTCCCATTGCCGGCTCTCCCCACTGCCCCCGACGCTCCCCACAGGGGCTTCTGGGGTCTTACACGCAGTTCGGCCATGCTGGGCACCGACGGCCCCCACGCTGCCCTTCCTGCATCTATCTTGGCTGAGGGCGGCTCTGTCCTTCCAGGGCTCAGGCTCAAACCTTGATATCAAACTCAAGCCCCTTCAGCCCCACACTCAACCCTTCAAAAGGTCCTGCTGGCTCTGCTCCCAAAATCCATCCCAGGTGGCCCACTGCTCATGTTCCCCTCTGCCCTGGTTCCCCTAGCCCAGCTCCCGCCCTCACCCCATCTGTCCTCCCCACAGCAGCCACCAGGGGGTGCCTGTGAGCTCCCGAGTCGGGGCCCAACCCTCCTCTGCCCTCAGCCCTCCGTGGCTCCCACCTCCCTCGGGGTCAAAGCCCAAGTCCTCCCTGCAGCCCACAAGGCCCTGCACACCCTGCCCCGTCCCCTCCCTCCCCTCCCCTCCTCACTGTTCCTCTAAAACACCAGGCGTGGTCCTGCCCCAGGGCCTTTGCACAGTGCCTCTGCTGGAGGGCTCCCCCCACACTTCCACGACCCCCTGGCTTCCCCTGGACCTGTGTTCAAGCATGACCCCCGAGTCCCCAGCCTTGAGGGCACCTCCTCTGCCGCTCTCTCCCCTCCTCTGCTCAGCTCTTCTCCCCGGCACTTGTCTCGTCCACTGCGTTGCGTGTTTTGCTTTTCTTTGCTGTCTGCACATCCTGGCCCCACTCCCAGAGTTCCTTCGGGGGCCTGGCCCTCTTGTTTCCCTGGCCCCCAGCACCCGGCCAAAGCACACATAGGAGAGCACATGTTGGCGATATCCGAACCGCAACCCACTCCCCCAAACCGTCATCAGCAGCCCCGTCTGAGTGGAGGACAGCGGCCAGGCAGGGTGCTGGGGTCCTCTCTTCACTCAGCCAGAGGCCTGGTCCCCTAGCACCCCCACGTCAGCTCAGGCACCTGGGGGCCCTCATGCTCAACTCCAGCCCCTCCCAAGCTGGCCTCTCAGCGTGGCGGGGAGGCAGGTGCAGGGGCTCCGAGCTAATCCCCTCAGGCTGTAATCTCCACAAGCACTGGCACCACCGCGGGCCCCTGTCCAGCTGGCGCCTGCCGGCAAATCCTTACAGGGTCTTGCCCGGCCTGGTCCTGTGTAAAGGGACACGCTGCCCAGGCCAGGTGGCAGGCAGCAGGAAGCAGGGAGGCCTAGGCCCCGCTCCTCGTTCACGGCCCCACCCTGTGTGGACTCTGCAGCCCTCCTGGAGCCTCGGTTTCCCCATCTGTAAAGAAAGACCCAGGCCATGCAGCTTCCCAAGGGCTGGGCCCTCACCCATCCCTGTCCTGCCAGGTACTCAGGACACCTGCAGCTGTCGTTCCAAAAGGCAAAGAAGGGGCCACCGTCGGGGCCATGCCTGTAATCCCAGCACTTTGGGAGGCGGAGGCAGGAGGGCTGCTTGGGACAGACCCTTGGACCCTGGACAACATAGTGAGACCTCATCTCTACAAAAAGTTTTAAAATTTTAAAACAAAGGGAAGTCACTTGCTCAGAGGCACACGGGTCTCCGTGGCCAAGGCAGGCTCAGCTCAGTCCACACCAGGCTCTGGGACCAACCCGCCCAGACTCCTGGAGGCTCCCCCTGCTTTGGGGGTCCCCACTGCCTGCTCATCCCACATCGGCACACACCTGCCACAGAGCCTGGGCTGTCCTGCTCTATCCCACAGTCCTACTCTGTCCTCAGTCCTCGCCACCCTGGCCACCAGCTGCAGGGCTTGGGCCAAAATCCTTCCAGGCCCCTCATCTCCCTCACCAGCCCTCACCTCCCCATGCCCTGTACAGGCACCGGCACCACTCACCTGGACACCTGCCCCAACCCCACAGAGCACGGCTGCCCACAGACCATCCCCCACCAGGCGCCGGGGCTGTGAATGGGTGCTCGCCGCCCCACTCAGACGCTAGTGCCGCCCGCTGTCCTCACGTCCGACCTCACGCGACCCTCTCGCACCGCACGGACTTCACTTCTGCAGCTCAAGTGGGTGCAGCACGTTCCCACCCCACGGGCTCAGCGTGGCTGTCCCACCGCCTACGTCGCCTGAGCCGCAGCCCATCCTTATTCAGCTCGTGGCGACAGTCACCTCCCTCCGAGTCCTCGGCTGTCACAGGCCTGGCCACTCGACCTCCCAGGTACCCTCCCCACACTCACCACCGCCCAACGCAGCCCGGCTCTGGGCTGGGCAAACATCTTCCATAAAGGACCGGGCAGCAAGTGTTTTTGGCTCTGCGGAACACGAAGTCCCAAGCGTGACACTCAGCTCCCAGCTCTGCTGCTGCAGCATGGAGGCCACCAAGGCCAGCAAAGGAACAAATGGTGTGGCCGTTGCCAATAAAACTTTGTTGACAAGAACTGGCATGGACAGATTCGGGCTGGGGCTCATGTGGCCACTTGTTGCCATCCACAGCCTGACGCCCAGCAACTGAGGGCTCCAAGGGGTCAGCGAGGGAGTCCCCTTGGCACCAAAAGACCGGGCACCCTGAGCCCCACCCGGCCGACACGAGGTATTCAACAAAGGTCTGGAGCCCATGCGAGGACCTGCGGGAATGGACCCCACGCTTTCGCGAGCCCTGACTCCCACGGTGGACCCCAGCACCCAGGTGAGCTCGCTTGGCACCTGGCCCCCCCCCGGAAGCAGCACACGAAGGGGACTCCTCCTCCAACGGCAACCTGGGAGGGAGGGGGCATCCTAGCTCTCTCGCGGGGCCGGCTGCCTGCCCCGTGCCTTCTAAGGGCTTTACCCCTCGATTATCCACGCAGCCCAGGAGAAAAGCAGCCATCACGCCCACTTTACAGACAGGGACACCGAGGCCACACGTCCCCGGCTAGCATGCAGTGGCGCTGGGTGTGAACCCAGGAGGGCCGGCTCCCGAGGCCTCTCCACCGGGACACCCAGGCTGCGGCAGTCACAGTGCCTGACCTGCATCCTGGGAGGAGGCCAGGGCGGGACAGAATGAGGAACTTTCCGTCCCCAGCGTCCTCAGACTCCGCCTGGGCCCTGTTGACTTGCAACAAGAGACACCACAATCCCACTGACCCTTTTTTGTTGTTGTGGTTGTTGAGATACAATTTCGCTGTTACTCAGGCGTGCAGTGGCACGATCACAGCTCATTGCAGCCTCGGCCTCCCAGGCTCAGGTGATCCTCCTGCCTCAGCCTCCTGAGTAGCTGGAACTACAGGTGCATGCCATTACGTCTAGTTACTTCTTTTAATTTTTTTTAGTAGAGACAGGGGTCTTGCTATGTTGCCCCAGGCTGGTCTCAAACTCCTGAGGTCAAATGATCCTCCTGCCTCAGCATCCCAAAATGCTGGGATTACGGGTGTAAGCCACCGTGCCAGGCCTCTCTGACCTTTTATGCAGACCACCACAGCTATAGGGGAGGCCCTGGTGGTGGTGCTGACTCCCTGCCCGGCCCTATGACCACACTACACTGTGCTCCCGGCACGCGGGGCCTCTGCTGGGACCATGCCCTCTTCCTGCCCACCACCCACCGGTCTACCTCAGATGCCACCTTCTTGGCAAGTCCTTCCCAGCCACCCCATTCTACCCTGCCCTTCCTCCCTGGCACTGCTGCCCTCGTGCACCCGATGTTCACCAGGCTCTGCCCTGTGCTGAGCTCTTCCGGGTGCAGGGGATGCCACGGGAGTGGCACAGACAGCCTTGGCCCTGGCGGAGCTCTCGCTCAGGAGGAGATGGTCAGAAAACTCGTCAGCAGAGCCATATGTTTCAGGTGGTGACAAGTGCTGTGGTGACACAAACAAGGAAGAGGAACCGGGAGGGCAGGGGACGGAGGAGGGGAGGCCGCTGAGTAGTGACAGCAGGGCGGGGAGGCCTCACGGAGAGGAGATGCTCCCGCAAAACCTGGAGAGCGCTAAGGGAGTGAAGGACACAGAAAGGAGGAGGGGCATTCCAGGCAGGGGGTGAGGACAGCAGTGCAAAGGCCCTGGGGCAGGACCACGCCCCGCGTGCTGGAGGAACAGCAAGGGGCCCATGGGCCTGCATCAGAGTGCGGAGGGGAGGGCAAGGGCCCGGCGCAGGCTGTGCAGGGCCTGATGGGCTTCAAGGAGGACTGTGTCTTTGACCCTGAGGGAGGTGGGAGCTATGGAGGGCTGCCAGCAGAGGAGGGGTGGGACTTGGGCCACTGGTTTTTAATGGGGTCCTCCTGGAATGTGGGACAGGGAGCAGAGGAAGAGCAGGAGTGGTGGGCCTGGCTCAGGGGGAGAAGGAGGACTGAGCTGGACGGAGGAGGACCGAGCTGGACCAGGGAAGACCGGGCTGGACTGGGAAGGGTCGAACTGGACCGGGGAGGACCAAGCTGGACCCGGGGAGGCAAAGGACTGGGAAGGAGTCAGTGGGTTCTGGGCCAGTTCTGAAGGTGAAGCTGACATCATTTGCCGCCAGATCAGCCGCGGGAGTGGGGCAGGGGCAGGGATGCAGCTGACCTTTCAGGGCATCATAGAGACAGATCAGCCGTGGGAGTAGGGCAGGGGCAGAGATGGAGCTGAGCGTTCTGGGGCATCACAGAGATAGGACAGCCTGGAAGAGGCTCAGACACACCCAGGCCCCAGCTCAGACCAAACCCCACCACAGGCCATCGGCCCCCACAGCGGGCACAGCCGCATCCCAAGACCCGGCCTTCCCGAGACGGCCCCCACGTGCCCCACAGCCATGGCCCATGGAGACGCCATTCAGGCCACGTCTCGGGAGCCAGGAGCCCGGGCAATTAGAGGAATCAGATTTTAAACACCAACGAGACATCGCTTTGCCTCCCATCGGATCGGCCAAAATCGCCAAGGACGACGACATTGGGAGCTGGCAGTGCCACGGGAAACGGGCAGCCTCCCTCAGCCCGTCGGACAAGGCTCCCGCTGTAGCTGAGCTTTCTGGAAGGTGTCACCATCGCCTCTAACAGCAAGAGTTGACTCCAGAAACCAGCGGCATGGGCCTCAGCAGGGGCCTGGAGGCACTGACGATGGAGAGGCCCAAAGGGGGCGGCCAACCGGCACACAGTCACCAAGCATGAGTGCCAACTCATCCCAGGCTCAGCCAGCCCCCGGCAGACACGGTCATCACCCCATTTTACAGACAGGACACTGAAGCCCAGGGAAGTGACGGCCACACAGCAACTGAGGCACGGAGCTGGGAGGGGTACCCTGGTGGGAACAACTCCAGGGGCTCCCCCTTAACCACTGCCTGGCACTCACCCTCTCTACAAACCGATACCAACATAGGGTGGGGAGACTCCAGATGACCACACATAAAAAGCAAGCAGTTCACAGAGTCATAGACGTGTGGCATTTCTCACCAGGGCCATCCTGTCCCCAGGGGACGCTGAACAATGTCTGGGTCACTTGTGGCTGTCACAACTGGGAGGTACTCCTGGCGTACAGTGGACAGAAGCCAGGGGCGCTGCTCAGCACCCCTCATTTCCTGGCTCAACATACCTCTGCCAAGGCAGAGAAGCCCCAGCGAGGCATGAAACCACCTCGGTGAAGAACAAGCAGGCCCCTTTATGTGCTCAGGTCTCCGCGGCCCAGCCAGGCACAACCTAAACTCACCAGCACTGACATAGAAGAGATGGCGTTGGAGGAATGAGGCAACTCTGAATATTAAAATTTCAGAGGCAATATATGGCCAGCTGGGGTCCGATTTCTGTGGATTTCAGGGATGGGCAGAGATGCCGGACCCTGACCTTCCAGCTGTCCCCTCCCCGCCCGTGCTCAGCCCCAGCCATGGTTCCTGCAGCTGGCAACTTTATCTGTCCCCAGTGCTCCCAGAGCCCCTGATAAGATGAATGGTCACAGTGCGGTTTTCTCGTGGTCAGCGAGTCCTGGGTTACTTTGTCTCTGACCAGCTGGGGTCAGAGGGCTGACAGCGGAAGTTGGGGGGCCCGAGAAAGGAACCCGGGCTGGGGCCTGCTGCCCTGCCTGGGTTCCTCCACCATGTCTCGTGTTAGCCAGGCCAGGACACTGGCTGCCCGCAAAGAAAGGGGCGAGGCCACTGGCTCTGGGGAAGGAACCGGGTCATCCACCAAGCAGTTCCAGATGGCCGCCAGGAGGGAAGCCACGAGTGTCTTTCAAGGCTGGGGGCGGTGGGGGGGGGGACTTGATAACTTCCACACTCTCTCTCTCTCCAGACATCTCCCCCAACTCCCAGGCAGCACGCATCGCCCGCCCGCCCGCTTGCCCGCCTGCCAACCAAGGAAGCTTCGGGAGGCCCGGGGGGAGAAGGAGGACGGATGCCCGTGTGGGTGTCTACAGAGACGTTGCTGCTGCCGGCTGCCTGGGAGGAGCAGAGGATTTTGTGAATCCGGAAACTTCCGATTTGGGAGCTTGTGACCTCGACAGAGAAGGAACCGTTCCCTTCCTCTGGGATCTGCACACCGTCCCCACAGAAGGGCAGGCCCAGCTGCCCGCACCTACCCGGCGGGAGGGCCAGGAAGCAGTCAAAAGGGGCATGAGACAACCGCGCCCCCAGCCCAGCCCGCAGCCCCACCAGTGTGTCCCGGGGGAAGGCTCGGGGAGAGGGAGAGGGGGCGACAGGGCACCCTGTGTGCACAGCCGGGGCGGTGGAGGCATCTTGAAATGTCACCCTTTTCCTCCCCTCATTGTAGCAGGGAGGTAAACTGAGGCCCAGGAAGGTGAGGAAAGGTCGTGCACCCGGACCCAGGTCTGGGGACTTACAGAAAGGGAGGTGACATCACGAGGTGGACACGCACGGCCTCAGAGACCCCCGCCTTCTCCACCCAAGCAGCCGCCACTCACACGCCGGGCAGCCCCGGGGAGTGGATCCGAGCAGAGGGCGGCAGAACGGGGGTCCCCAGCA
>NW_012108696.1:953152-955746 GCF_000951045.1 Mandrillus leucophaeus
ACCCGCGGCCAGGAGCGCCTCGAGTGCCCCCTCGCGCCCAGGGGTGGGAGGACAGCGCCAGGCTCGCTATTCCGTCGTGTTAGATAAGAAAGATTGACAGGCACGATAAGTATCAATAACATTGCTGTGCACAACACATACCAATGACATGGAACTACACAACACATCCCAATAATATGGATCTATACATCACATGCCAATAATATGGATGTACACAGCACATGCCAATAACATGGATCTAAACAACACATGCCAGTAACAGGGACCTGCGCAGCACATGACAGTAGCATGGATCCGGCAGGGCGCGGTGGCTCGCGCCTGTAATTCCAGCACTTTGGGAGGCCGAGGAGGCGGATCACCTGAGGTCAGGAGTTCGAGACCAACCTGACCAACATGGTGAAATCCTGTCTCTGCTAAAAATACAAAAAACAGCTGGGCACGGTGGCGCACACCAGTAATCCCAGCTACTCGGGAGGCTGAGGCAAGAGAATCGCTTGAACCCAGGAGGCGGAAGTTGCAGTAAGCCAAGATCGCGCCATTGAACTCCAGCCTGGGCCACAGAGTGAGACTCTGTCTCAAAAAAAAACACACATGGACCTGCACAGCACATGCCAATAACATGGAATTACCCAATACATGCCAATAACATGGATATACACAATACATGCCAACAACACGGATATACGCATCACATGCCAATAACATGGATGTACACAGCACTTGCCAATAACATGCATATACATAATACATGCTAATAACATGATATACACAATACATGCCAATAACATGAATCTATACTAGATCATTAACATGGATCTACATAAAACATACAAATGGCATTGCTGTATGCAATACATGCCAATAACATTGCTATACACGATGAATACCGATAACATTGATCTACACAATACATGTGACTAACATTGATCTACGCAATACACATTATTAACAGTGATATACACACTACATGTCAATAACATTGATATGTACAAAATATGCCAATAACAGTGATATACACAGTACATGTAAATAATAATGATCTACACATGGCCGGGCATGGTGGCTCAAGCCTGCACTTTGGGAGGCTGAGGCAGGCGGATCACAAGGTCAGGAGATCGAGACCATCCTGGTGAAACCCCGGTGAAACCCCATCTCTACCAAAAATACAAAAAATTAGCCGGGCGTAGTGACGGGCACCTGTAGTCCCAGCTACTCGGGAGGCTGAGGCAGGAGAATCACTTGAACCTGGGAGGCAGAGGTTGCAGTGAGCCCACATGGCACCACTGTACTCTAACCTGGGCAACAGAGCAAGACTGTCTCCAAAAAAGAAAGAGATGGTGAAAATGGGCCGGATGTGGTGGCTCACGCCTGTAATCCCAGCACTTTAGGAGGCCGAGGTGGGTGGATCACGTAAGGTCAAGAGTTCAGGACCAGCCTGGCCAACGTGGCGAAACCCTGTCTCTACTAAAAATACCAAAAAAATAGCCGGACGTGGTGGCACATGCCTGTAATCCCAGCTACTCGGGAGGCTAAGGCAGGAGAATCACTTGAACCCGAGAGGCGGAGGTTGCAGTGAGCCAACATGGCACCACTGTACTCCAGCCTGGGCGACAGAGCAAGACAAAAAAAGAAAGAAATGGTGAAAATGGTGAATTGT
Source organism: Mandrillus leucophaeus (assembly GCF_000951045.1). Lineage (NCBI taxonomy): Eukaryota > Metazoa > Chordata > Mammalia > Primates > Cercopithecidae > Mandrillus > Mandrillus leucophaeus. Next base: position 954,810 of record NW_012108696.1, read on the forward strand.
ATGTTATGTGTATTTTACTACCATTTTTTGTTTTTTTCTTTTTTGAGATGCAGTCTTGCTCTGTCACCCAGGCTGGAGTGCAGTGGCATAATCTCGGCTCACTGTAGCCTCTGCCTCACAGGTTCAAGCAATCCTCCCACCTCAGCCTCCCAAGTAGCTGGGACCACAGGTGTGTGCTACCATACCTGGTTAATTTTTGTAATTTTAGTAGAAACGGGATTTCTACTAAAATTGGCCAGGCTGGTCTCAAACTCCCGACCTCAGGTGATCCGCCCACCTTGGCCTCCCAAAGTGTGAGGATTATAGGCGTGAACCACCACACCCGGTCTCCACCATTTTAAGGCTCCAGGAAGAGTTATTTGGACTCAGGTCATCAACAGAGCCCCTGATTCATCCAGAATCTGTCTTGAAAAAAAGATTTAGACCACTGGTTCTCAAGGTATGGTCCCTGGGCCAGCCACATTAGCCTCACTTGGGAGCTTGTTAGAAATGCCGTTTCCGAGACCAGGTGTGGTGGTTCATGCCTGTAATCCCAGTGCTTTGGGATTGAGGCTGAGGCAGGAGGATCGCTTGAGCCCAGGAGTTCAAGACCAGCCTGGGCAACATAGCAAAACCAGATCTCTACAAAACAAATTAAAAATTAGCCTGGCTTGGCCAGATGCAGTGGCTCATGCCTGTAATCCCAGCACTTTGGGAGGCCGAGGCAGGCGGATTGCCTGAGGTCAGGAGTTCGAGACCAGCCTGACCGTCATGGAGAAACTCTGTTTCTACTAAAAATACAAAAATTAGTTGGGCGTGGTGGCGCATGCCTATAATCCCAGCTACTTGGGAGGCTGAGGTGGGAGGATCACTTGAGCCCAGAAGTTCGAAGCTGCAGTGAGCTATGATCATACCACTACAGTCCAGCCTAGGCAACAGAGCAAGACCTGGTCTCAAA
>NW_012108696.1:957131-958628 GCF_000951045.1 Mandrillus leucophaeus
GCTGAGGCATGAGAATTGCTTGAACCCGGGAGGTGGAGGTTGCAGTGAGCCCAGATCACACCATTGCACTCCAGCCTGGGCAACAGAGTGAGACTCTGTCTTAAAAAAAAAAAGAAAAAATGCACACTGTAGGCAGGATGTGGTGGCTCACGCCTGTAATCCCAGCACTTTGGGAGGCCAAGGCGGGTGGATCACAAGGTCAAGAGATCGAGACCATCCTGGTTAACATGGTGAAACCCCATCTCTACTAAAAAAATACAAAAAATTAGCCGGGCGTGGCAGCTGGCGCCTGTAGTCCCAGCTACTCGGGAGGCTGAGGCAGGAGAATGGCGTGAACCCGGGAGGCGGAGCTTGCAGTGAGACGAGATCGCGCCACTGCACTCCAGACTGGGTGACAGAGCGAGACTCCTCCTCAAAAAAAAAAAAAGCACACTGTATAACTTTATTATTATTATTATTACTATTATTATTGAGAAGGAGTCTCGCTTTGTCGCCCAGGCTGGAGTGCAGGGTGGTGGGATCTCATCTCACTGCAACCTCCACCTCCTGGGTTCAAGCGATTCTCCTGCCTCAACCTCCCTAGTAGCTGGGATTACAGACGCACACCACCACGCCCAGCTAATTTTTGTATTTTTAGTGGAGATGGGGTTTCACTGTGTTGACCAGGCTGGTCTTGAACTCCTGACCTCAGGTGTTCCGCCTGCCTTGGCCTCCCAAAGTCCTGGGATTACAGGAGTGAACCACGGCAACGGGGCCGCATGTGTAACTTTAATGCAAGATAAAAACTTTGAAAAGAAGGCCAGGCGCGGTGGCTCATGCCTGTAATCCCAGCACCACTGCGCTCCAGCCCGGGCGACAGACTCTGTCTCAAGAAACAAAAACAAACAAACAAAAAACTTAAAAAAAAAAAAAAACTAGGGCCGGGATGGGGTGGCAGGAGGGGAGAGGCAAGGGACAACGAGGAGGGGCTGGGGTCCGGGAGAGCCACCAGCCTCTGTGCCTTCCCCGCATCCCCCACACCCCTGCTCCGCTGTTCCCATTACGCAGAGTGGAAAACCGAGGCTGCCGGGCGGGGGCCGGTTGCGTGGTTTCTGGCGCCCCCTGGTGGCCATAGTGGCTACTGCCGTCAGTAGGAAGTACTGCAGGCTGGAGGGACCGTAGTCCATTCACGCCAAAAACATATATTGAGCACCTACTGTGTACCAGGCACTGTGCTAGGCCATAGGACACACCAGGGATGAGCACGACAAAATCCATGACCTCTGTAAGGTGTCATTCTAATTTATTTATTTGTTTATTTTTGAGCCAGGGTCTTGCTCTGTTCCCCAGGCTGGAGTGCTGGGTTGCAATCTCGGCTCACTGCAACCTCTGCTTCCTGGGCTCCAGCGATTCTCCTGCCTCAACATCCCAAGTAGCTGGAACTACAGGCGCCCACCACCATGCCCAGCTAATTTTTGTATTTTTAGTAGAGACGGGGTTTCCCCATGTTGGCCAGGC
>NW_012108696.1:960198-961638 GCF_000951045.1 Mandrillus leucophaeus
CCTGTGATTTGCCCAGAGCCACACAGTGGGGAAGTGGCAGAAGCTTCTCTATGTAGGAATCCAGTCACTTCGTAGTAGAGAGGCAGACGTTGCACGCAGATCTGCGGTGGGTAAGAGAGTATGCCAAGCCGCAACCTGATGGGCCGGCGTGCCTGGCGGGAGGCTCAGCACACACAGAGGCTGGGCAGCTCCAGATGCAAGAAGCAGGAGGCAGGGGGACTCAGGGAGTGCGGTCCATTCATGCCTGAATGTAGCCAATGAGGGTTTCCTAAGCACCTACTATGTGTGGACGCTTGATGCCAGGGCCTCGGCGGTGAGGGCGCAGGCAGGAGCAAGCTCACCTCTGGGCAAGCAGGGGTTAAGGCCAGCTGCTCCCACGTGAGGGCACCTTGCGACAGAGGCTCACACCCAGCCCGCCTGCTGGCCCGCCCCCTCACCCTGGTCCGTCTCCCTGTGTCTGTGGTCGTTGGTTCCACTGGCAGGGGACCTGCCTCCCTGTTGCCACCACAAGAGAGGAAAAGTTGGTCAAACAGGTGGGGAGGCCAGAGCTGCAAGCCTCGAGTTCCCTCCCCACCACCCTTGCCAGGCGGGCACCCGGGCCCTGGCACCTGCCGCCTGCCCAGAGGCCACCCAGCCTCCTAGACAGGTAAGTCCCCCGCCCCACTCTGCTTTTCCACCCAGGGTGCATTGTCTGAGCTGGCCTTCCCCAGCTGAGGGTCCTGGGACTCCTCCCCAACCTCCCCCGCCGCGAGCTGTCTCCCCTGCTCCTCGGAAAGCAGGAAACTGACACTCCTGTGTGGGCATCTGACATAGTTTCGTAGGGATTATCTGACCGGCAGTTACTGCACCTGGCGGCCTGCCCAGGACACTGAGCTAGAGACTTAAAAGGGTCATTGTTATCTAGGTGGTGCAGGGATGGAGAGGCGGCGAAGAGGCACAGGTTGGTCTGTGATCCCCCAAACTGAGGAGGGGAGGGGATAGCAGTCCGGACAGAGCCTGGGTTTACCTCCTGCAGCCTGAGGCCAGGAGGTGACAGGTGGGAAAGGCTGCGACCTCACCCATCCCTGAGCCTCCTGGAACTTCTTAAAAGGCTCCCAAGTTTTCAAACAACTGCATCTCCGTCCCCCAACCCCTCACCCTGTTCTCACCGCTGGAACCTCCGGGAGCTTTGCAGGGAGGAGCTGGGGTGGGCTTTCTTTTGTTAATCTTTTTTTTTTTTTTTTTTTGAGACGCCGTTTCGCTCTTTTTGCCCAGGCTGGAGTACAGTGGCGCGATCTCAGCTCACTGCAACCTCTGCCTCCGCCTCCTGAGTAGCTGGGATTACAGGCGTCCACCACCACGCCCAGCTAATTTTTGTATTTTTAATAGAGACGGGGTTTCACCATGTTGCCCAGGCTGGTCTTGAACTCCTGACCTCAGGTGATCCACCTGCCTCGGCCT
>NW_012108696.1:963383-966069 GCF_000951045.1 Mandrillus leucophaeus
CTCCCAAAATGCTGGGATTATAGCCATGAGTCACCACGTTCAGCCAAAATGAAGAAAGAGCTTTAAGTGCTGGCCTGAAGACATTTGGCTTTATGAAATTAAAGCCAATTTTTTCCCAAAATAGTAAAATCATAACTCTCATACAAGTACAAAATGAGGCCAGATGCGGTGGCTCACGCCTGTAATCCCAGCACTTTGGGAGGCCGAGGCGGGTGGATCGCTTGAGCCCAGGAGTTTGAGACCAGCCTGGCCAACATGGTGAAACCCTATCTCTACTAAAAATACAAAAATTAGCCGGGTGTGTTGGAGGGCGTCTATAATTCCAGCTACTTGGGAGGCTGAGGCAGGAGAATCGCTTGAACCCGGGAGGCAGAGGTTGCAGTGAGCCGAGATCGCACCGCTGCACTCCTGCCCCAGCGACAAAGTGAGATTCCATCTCAAAAATGTCATTCCGTGCTCAGAATGACAACACCTTAGTGCAGACGGTTTTCAGGGGGCAGGGAGCCCCCTCTAACCCTGAGACACTGTAATTCACCTTTGATTTTCCTATGGGGGGCCCGAGTGGAGTTAGAAGCTTGGAGAGGCAGCCCAGGGGATCCTTAGCGGTGGATGCTTAAGCCTTTGAGCCTTCCCCGAAATATTGCTCAGGGTCAAAACCAGGATCTCCATTTTACAGATGAGGAAACTGAGGCAGGAGCTGGAATTCACGGGGACTCTGCTTTTCTCTCTCTGCTGTGGAACCTCCTTCTAGAGCTCAGCCGTCCTCTCTTTTGGGGGAAATGGCATCTTTGGCATGCCTTGGTGGCTGCCGCCTGGAATCCCAACATTTTGGGAGGCCGAGGTGGGAGGATCACATGAGCCCAGCAGTTCAAGACAGGCCCGGGCAACATAATGAGGTCCTGTCTCTACAAAATATACAAAAATCTGCTGGGCAGGGTGGCGTGCACCTGTGGTCCCAGCTACTCAGGAGGCTGGGGTGGGAGGATCACTTGAGCCCAGGAAAGTGGAGGCCACAGTGAGCTATGACTGCACCACCGCACTCCAGCCTAGGTAGCAGAGCAAGACTGTCTCAAAAAAAAGAAAACAAGTCCCCCGTTGAACCCCCTGAGCTGCATTCCATACTGCAAGCTTCTAGTAGGTTCCACACTCCCCTCCTACTTCAAAGTGACCCCCATGAGGTCCTCTAACCTCCCAAGGACGCCAAACCCTGAGACATTCTTCAGCCCTCCTGTGCATTAGAGCTGAGCCGGCCACACCTAGAATCCGTCCTTCCTCAAAGGTCATTCGACTCTTGGCAACCCACAGACCGGCGCGTCGCCTCCCACCTGGCTGCCCTCCGTCTTTGCTCTCTGTCTCTGCTCCTGCGCCGTCCTCTCCACTCAGCTTCCAACGCAGAGAAATTCCACTGTCAACCCCTCAAAGAGAGGAAGCTGGATAACCGCACCAGGACACATTGTCTTCCTCCAACCACCTACCTTCTGCTCTCATATCCATGCCCTGCTCAGGAACACGCAATGGCTCCCTAGTACCATCCTGTGAACCTGGGTTGAAATCCAAGGCTTTGGAGATGGGCATAGCCTTGAGCCCCTTATTCCCCCCACCCCTGACCTTCAGATCACCTTAATGAATTAAAAACCTGCTTTTCTGGCCGGGCGCGGTGGCTCACGCCTGTAATCCCAGCACTTTGGGAGGCCGAGACGGGCGGATCACGAGGTCAGGAGATCGAGACCATCCTGGCTAACACGGTGAAACCCCGTCTCTACTAAAAAATACAAAAAACTAGCCGGGCGAGGTGGCAGGCACCTGTAGTCCCAGCTACTCGGGAGGCTGAGGCAGGAGAATGGCGTAAACCCGGGAGGCGGAGCTTGCAGTGAGCTGAGATCCGGCCACTGCACTCCAGCCTGGGCGACAGAGTGAGACTCCATCTCAAAAAAAAAAAAAAGTTACCTGGGCGTGGTGGCACCCACCAGTACTCCCAGGTACTCGGAAGGCCAGGTCAGGAGAATTGCTTGAACCTGGGAGGCAGAGGTTGCAGTGAGCCGAGATCATGGCACTGTCTCCAACCTGGGCCACAGGGTGAGACTCTGTCTCAAAAAAAGAAAAAAATATATATACACACACACACACACACACATATATGTGTGTGTATATATACATGAGCTGGATGTGGTGGCAGGCACCTCTAGGCCCACCTACTCAGGAGGCTGAAGTGGGAGGATCACTTGAGCCCAGGAAGGTGAGGTTTCAGTGAGCCATGATCTTGCCCTTGCACTCCAGCCTGGGTGACAGAGCTAGACGCTGTCTCAAAAATAAATAAATAAATAAGTGGGTTAAACTCCTAGCAACGAATGGGGCTCCTGGGCCGTGTTTCCTGGCATATGCCTGGCTTCAGCCACAGTTACACCCGACATTCGTGTGCCCACTTTGCAGCTGAGAAAACTGGGGCCAGATGGTGAGCTGACCTGCGGGATTTGGCTGCAGCTCTGTTTGCCCCTGCATCTTGAACTCCAACGTGGTGCCTCTTACCGGAGGGGGACCCTTGGCAATGTCTTGAGACATTTGGGTGTTCAAAACCAGGCCGAGGCCAGGCGCGGTGGCTCACACCTGTAATCCCAGCACTTTGGGAGACCGAGGCAGGCGGATCACGAGGTCAGGAGATCGAGACCATCCTGGCTAACCCGGTGAA
>NW_012108696.1:971664-973090 GCF_000951045.1 Mandrillus leucophaeus
CGTGTTAGCCAGGATGGTCTCGATCTCCTGACCTCGTGATCCGCCCGTCTTGGCCTCCCAAAGTGCTGGGATTACAGGCATGAGCCACCGCGCCCGGCCTCCTTTTATTTTTTACAGAGATTGGGTCTTGCTATATTGCCCAGGCTGGTCTCCAACTCCTGGCATCAAGTGATCCTCCCACCTGACTCTTCAAAATGCTAGAATTACAGGAGTGAGCCATTGTGCCTGGCCTCTAGGCTCCTTTTAATCCTCCTGACAACCCTGTGATGTAGGGCCTATTATTTTCCCCAATTACAGATGTGGAAACTGAGGAACAGAGAGGGGCAGTAACTTGCCTGAGGTCACACAGCAAATAGGTGAGAGCTGGTTTTAGAACCCTCCCAGCTCTGAAGTTCCAAGTGGGTCCCCACAAGAGGCTTTGGTAATGCTTTACTGGGGCCCTTGGAGACCCTTGAGGGACACCCTTGAGGGACTGACTGTAGCTGACTCGGGTCTCTGGGCTTGTGTTTTGGGTAGAATTGTAGTGAAGGAGGTGAGATGTCATCTTAGTGGGCCCTCTGAGACGTTGATATTGTTGGCCTTGTTTACTTAGAAAACTCTTTTTTTTTTTTTTGAGACTGAGTCTTGCTCTTCACCCAGGCTGGAGTGCAGTGGTGCAATCTCGGCTCACTGCAAGCTCTCCCTGCTGGGTTCAAGCCATTCTTCTGCCTCAGCCTCCCGAGTAGCTGGGACTACAGGTGCCCGCCACCATGCCTGGCTAATTTTTTTTTTTTGCATTTTTAGTAGAGACGGGGTTTCACAATATTTGCCAGGATGGTCTCGATCTCCTGACCTCGTGATCTGCCCATCTTGGCCTCCCAAAGTGCTGGGATTACAGGCGTGAGCCACTGCGCCCGGCCTACTTAGCAAACTCTTAACCAACCTTCAAATCCCCAGCTGCGATGCCCCCTCCTCCAGGAAGCCTTTCTTTTACCCACTAGAGTTTTCTCTATGCTCTTCACCCCTAACCACAACCTGGGGCTCCTCTGCCTGCCCAACCGTGACTGGATAAGGCTGGGAAGGGGTGTTTATGTGTAGGTTTGCCCCTTTAACCCTGGGGTGGGGCCCAGGCACAGCTGGGCTCAGGTTTTTTTTTTTATAGTAAGGAATGTGTGGGTGCAGCCATGACCAGCCCCGCCCACCCAGGTGACTTGAAGTTTTCCTACACTGGTCCAGTCCCTCCTAGGTCTAACCTTAAGAATCCCGGAATCCCAGGTGCCTGAGGGGGGAGGCTGGGCTGGGCTGGGTGAGAAGAAGGAAACGACCTTTACTTGCCCCCAGAGCCTGAAGAATTTCCTCGTGCCCTGCTCCCCTGCCCCTTTCTTTCTTTCTTTGTTTTTTCTTTTTCTTTCTTTCCTTTTTCTTTTTTTTTTTTTTTTTTTTTTTT
>NW_012108696.1:978012-979133 GCF_000951045.1 Mandrillus leucophaeus
TTTTTTTGAGACAGAGTCTCGCTCTGTCGCCAGGCTGGAGTGCAGTGGCGCCATCTCCGCTCACTGCAAGCCCCGCCTCCCAGGTTCATGCCATTCTCCTGCCTCAGCCTCCCGAGTAGCTGGGACTACAGGCTCCCGTCACCGCACCCAGTTAATTTTTTGTATTTTTCATAGAGACAGGGTTTCACATTGTTAGCCAGGATGGTCTCGATCTCCTGACCTCAAGATCTGCCCACTTTGGCCTCCCAAAGTGCTGGGATTACGGGCGTGAGCCACCACCCCTGGCCTTTACAGGCTCAAGTTTTAATCAAAGTTTGTCTATAAGATTACTTTATTCCTGCATCTTCTCCATTGTTTCTTCCTTGTATTTGCCCTTTTCCTTTACTACCTGGTGAGATTTGGCTTTCCGTTCAAGGATCTTCTTGCCGCCTTTGTCCAGTTTTAGCCTGGTGATAATCACCTAGGTCAATGCCTACGTGGACAGTTGTGCCGTTAGCCTTTTCCTGCTGCACCCGTTCAATGTAGATAACATGTTTCTTCCTGTAAACCTGGACTACTTTGCCAATTTGCTGACCTTCATAGTGTCCTCGCACAACCTGAACTTCATCATCGTTTTGAGTGGGCATGGATCGCAGGTGGTACTTGTGTCTCAGCTCTTTGGAAAGAGGGAAGACATAGAATCTTCCTGCGAATGTGGGAAGGTGCATTAAAATGCCTTTTGTGAGTCTTGCTTCGCTGGGAAGTCACAAAGGGACTGAACTTCATCTTGGTCGCTCCCGCTTCAGTGATGGCCGCAAAAGTGAAGAGAACTACACACTCCTTTTTGTTTATTTATTTTCTTTTCTTTTTCTTTTCTTTTTTTTTTTTAAAGACGGAGTCTCATTCTGTCACCCAGGCTGGAGTGCAGTGGCGCGATCTCCACTCACTGCAAGCTCCACCTCCCGGGGCCACGTCATTCTCCTGCCTCAGCCTCCCGAGTAGCTGGGACTATAGGTGCCTGCCACCGTGCCCGACCAATTTTTGTATTTTTTTAGTAGAGACAGGGTTTCACCGTGTTAGCCAGGATGGTCTCGATCTCCTGACCTCGTGATCCGCCCGTCTTGGCCTCCCAAAGTGCTGGG
>NW_012108696.1:980483-988771 GCF_000951045.1 Mandrillus leucophaeus
CTTTTTTTTTTTTTTTTTTTTTTTTTTTGAGACAGGGTCTCGCTCTGCTCTGTCACCCAGACTGGAGTGCAGTGACGTGATCTCAGCTCACAGTAACTTCAGCCTCCCGGGTTCAAGCTATTCTCTTTCCTCAGTCTCCCGAGTAGCTGAGGCATGCGCCACTACGACCGGCTGATTTTTGTATTTTTAGTAGAGACGGGGGTTTCAACATGTTGGTGAGGCTGGTCTCGAACTCCTGACCTCGTGATCCGCTCGCCTCGGCCTCCCAAAAAATTCGGGGATTACAGGCAGGAGACACCGCGCCCGGTCCCGCCCTGCCCCTTTCTTTCCTCGGTGCTGGGTGTGAAGACAGAGCCCGGAGGCCAGGACCGCAGGAGAGGCACGCAGCCTGCATCTTCAGGGCGTCCACGCCCCTGGTCTCTGTGGCCTCAGGTTCCCCTCTGGGGAATGGGGCAAACCTTCCGGAGATAAGGTGACCCAGGGACCAGCCCTATGCTGAGGAGGTCTCCGGCCCTCGACAAGCTTCTAATCCAAGAGGCCTCCCAGATGCACCTCAAAATGTGCCCATTTCGCGGACGGAAACACCGTCCAAATAGTAGGCTCCGTTCCAAGAGCGGGGTTATTCCTGCCGGGTCTTGCTAGCAGCCTTGTCGGGCGGGGATCTGGTCGCGGCCGCCTGCCCCGGCTCGGCTGCGTGGATAACCCGGCCTGGAGTTTCCGCCTTAGGACCTGGCTCCTGTGATGGGAGGGGGGAGAGAAACCTCTGCGGCGTCCAGGGGGCGTGTCTGGGCAGGGGCGGGGCTGGCCTGGGACCTGGAGGAGGAAGAGGGGGCAGGTGCAGCCGGGAGCTGCGGAGCTGGAGGGAGGAGGACGAGAGCCGCCAGGCCCTCAGAAGCTGTGACCCTCCCCAGCCTCCTTCCCCAGCCCGGGGTGGGGGCCGATTGACTGTTTCCAGGCCCTGCCTCGGGTAGGGGGGCTGGAGAGCCCCCAGGTGGACCATGGCGGTGAGATTCCAGGCGAGTAACCCTCCGAGGGCGGCGGGGGGAGGGGTTCGGGCTGGGGTGGTGGGGGGAAGCAGGGTTTGGGAGTCGACCCAGGACAGCAGAACACCTTCTACCTACATAACAGGCAGGGAAACTGAGTCCCAGAGGGATGAAGTGGCTAGCTGGAGGTTGCACTTCGAGATGCTTCCGCGCCCCCCATCCCTGCCTCCAAAGACCATCCCTGCTGGAACCTCCTCTGCCCCAGGACCGGCCTCCTTTAATCCCACAGAGCTGGGTTCAAATCCCCAATTTTCTGTCCACTATGCTGTGTGTAACGTGGGCCCAGTGAGTGAACCCTCTCTTTACCTCATCTGATAAATGGGTGATCAGCATTTTAAACAGAGGGAAAATGTATTTGAAGAGCTTGGCGCATCGTAGGTGGGCTGGAGAGATGTTCATCCCCCTTTGCTGGGGGTGTGCAGCCGGCTGAGCTCGGGCGCCCATGGTGGCACGGTGGGCAGTGACTTCATTTGTGGGCTGGGGTGGCTTTGGTGAACATTCACCTCCTACAAGGCTGCAGGAGGGAGCACCAGCATTTATTGGGTGCCCACTGTGTACAGAGCCGTTAACAGGCATTACCAGGCAGAGGCAGGGGTGGGGTGAGCAAGCCGGCCGGGGTGCGCCGTGGTAGGGGCGGGGTGGAGGGGCGATCCTTGTCTCCAGAGGGATTTCACCCTCCAGGCATGGAGCCTGGACTGGCTCCTTCACACCCACCAGCCAGGGTAGACTGGGGTTGCAGTGGTATGTGGCCAGACCCAGGCCACTCAGCCCCAAGCTTCAGGACCTGGCACTTCTGGTTTCCACTGACTTCCTCCTGGCCTCCAGGTACAGCTCTCAGAATCCCCTCCCCAGTCGGTGTATCTGTTGGCTGAAACCTCCCCGTCTGCCATTGTTTCTGGAAGTGGGGTGGGGAGGGGAGAAGGGACGGTGGCCTGGGAGCCCCGTGCCCCGGGGCCGTGTGACTTGGTACCGCCGTCCCCTCTGGGCGGGCCTCTTGTTCGGCGTTTGTGTCCAGCCCTGGGCGGGGGGCGGGGACAAAGACCCAAGCCCCACCCTCTCGGAGCTCACCTGGACAGGGGCAGGGCCGGGAACTCAGGACGCACCTGTTGAGCACCTGCCACAGTGTGTTTTATTCAACCAGTCCCTCGTTCCTCAAACTCTTTCCTAGGGGGACCTGGTCTTATGGGGTCCCAGGGGCCCATCCCTGCCCATCGGGAGCCCTCAGACTGAGGGGGAAGGTGTAGGGTGGAGAAATGCACTCTGACATCCCACATCCCAATCATCACACTTGGGCCAGACGGAAGGATGTATGATATGCGTACGGAGGAAGAGACTGGGGCTGTGAAGGATGAATAGGAGTTTGCCAGGGAATCCAGCACCAGCACCCAGGGCCTGGAAAGCAGACTGATGGCCGATCACCTGGGCTTTAAGTAGCCAGAGAGACAGACATGCCTCCTTTCACAGATGAAGAGAAAAGACCAGAACCGTACCAACTGATGGTTAAAGGGAATAAAGATGATTTTTAGATGCCTTGAATAAAAAATCATAAAACAGGCCGGACGCGGTGGCTCACGCCTGTCATCCCTGCACTTTGGGAGGCTGAGGCGGGCAGATCACCTGAGGTCAGGAGTTTGAGACCAGTCTGACCAACATGGTGAAACCCCGTCTCTACTAAAAATACAAAAATTAGCCAGGCGTGGTGGTGGGTGCCTGTAATTCTAGCTACTTGGGAGGCTGAGGCACGAGAATCTCTGGAAACCGGGAGGTGGAGGTTGCAGTGAGCCAAGATCGCACCATTGCACTCCAGCCTAGGCGACAGAGTGACACTCTGTCTCAAAGTAATAATAATAATAATAATAAAACAAGCAGGAGTGATTGGGGATCAGAGAAGACTGGTTAGTTAGGTGGTCAGGGAGGACTTCCTGAGGAGGTGGCATTTGAGCCTAGACTTCAGTGGCTGGGGCCAGCCAGGCAGGAATCCCATGAAACATGTTCCAGATTCAGGGGACAGACGGGGTAAAAGTTTGGAGGTGAACTAAGATGAGGTGGGCTGTGAGGTTAGGCTTAATCCCTCGGGCACTGTGGAGCTCTGGAGGGTTTAGACAAAGCTTCTGGTTTCCGTGGAGACAAACCCGCACAAGCTGGGACAAGCCTGGACCACCTGGACTCCCTCACCGCTCTCCTCATCTGGGGCCCTGGTTCCCTGGGACTGTCTCTCTCTTTTTTTTGAGACAGAATCTCACTCTTTTTTTTTTTTTTTTTTTTTAAGAAGGAGTCTCACTTTGTCGCCTAGGCTGGGGTGCAGTGGCACGATCTCGGCTCACTGCAAGCTCCACCTCCCGGGTTCACGCCATTCTCCTGCCTCAGCCTCCTGAGGAGCTGGGACCACAGGTGCCTGCCACCTCGCCCGGCTAACTTTTCTATTTTTTGTAGAGATGGGGGTCTCACTATGTTGTTCAGGTTGGTCTCGAACTCCTGGGCTCAAGCCATCCTGTTGCCTCGGTCTCACAAAGTGCCGGGATTATAGGCAGAAGCCACTGTGCCTGGCCCTGGGACCATTTAATGACACAAAGTATAACATCAAAGCAGGTTAAAAAAAAAAAAGATGCAATTTTGAAAACTAAGCTCAGAAGAAAAACAGTAAATAATCAGAAAGCCACTATGGCCTGGTGGTTAAGAGCAAGAGTGACGCTGGGTGCGGTGGCTCACGCCTGTAATTCTAACACTTTGAGAGCCTGAGGAGGGAGGATCGCTTGGGCCCAGGAATTTGAGACCAGCTTGGTCAACGTAGCAAAAACCCCATCTCTACAAAGAGAAAAAAAAAAAATGCCGGGTGTGGTGGTGCATGCCTGCAGTCCCAGCTTCTCGGGAGGCTGAAGCAGGAGGATCCCTTGAGCCTGGGAGTTCAAGGCTGCAGTGAGCTGTAATTGAGCCACTCCAGCCTGGGCAACAGTGAAACCCTGTATCAAAAACCAACCAACCAACCAAAAAAGAGCCAGAGAACAGGGCAGGCTGCCAAAGTTCACCACTGTGCTGTGTGACCTCAGGCAAGTTACTGAACCTCTCTGGGCCCCTTTTAATCTCACTGCTAAAGTAGGAATAGTAACCGTGCCACTTCCTAAGGTCACTCTGAGGATGAAATGAATAGGTCCACATCAAGCGCCCGCTCGCAGCCAGCATGGACAAGGAGAGCTTTGGGAGGCCGAGGCAGGAGGATCACCTGAGGTCAGGAGTTCAAGACAGCCTGGCCAACATGGTGAAATCCTGTCTCTACTAACAGTACAAACATTAGCTGGCTGTGGTTGTGGGTGCCTATAATCCCAGCTATTCAGGAGGCTGAGTCAGGAGAATCGCTTGAACCCAGGAGGTGGAGGTTGCAGTGAGCTGAGATGACGCCATTGCACTCCAGCCTGGGCGACAAGAGCAAAAAACTCCTTCTCAAAACAAACAAACAAACCAACAAACAAACAACTATGCAAAGGAGAAAGTCATTATTTGGCCGCCACCTCCCCAAGCCTCCTTCTCCTTGTCATGCATTGAATCTGTCCCCTTCTCTCAAACCACATCCCTGGAAGACAGGGCAGCGGTGCCATTTCACAGATGGGGAGACTGAGGCTGGGAGAGGCCCCGCCATAGCTAGCACGGGTGGGCGGACGTGCGATTTGAGTCCAGTCCTGAGTGCTGTCCTGCCTCCCTGGGAACTGCAGAGCCCTGCCCTCTGCTCTGTTTCTCTCCCCTCCACCCCGCTTCTCACTCCTGGAGATCAGGAATGCTGGCCTCCCTGGAGACGCTGGAGCTTATAAGAAAATGGGGGGTGCCTGGGCAGAGGCAATCACACACCCGCTGTGCCAAGCCTGGAAAACCGGCTGGGGAGGAGGAGGAGTTACTTCTACAAACTCCCTCCCCCGTCCCTCCACCTGTCCCCTGCCTGGGGAGCAGGGCATGGTCTGTGCTGGCAGGAGGGAAGGGGGGGTGGAGGCGTGGCCAGGTGACCTTGCACCTGAGTCTAGTGTTCTCATCTCTGCCATGGACATGAAAATAACAGAATCGGCCAGGCGCAGAAGCTCACGCCTGTAATCCTAGCACCTTGGAGGCCGAGGCGGGCGGATCACCTGAGGTCTGGAGTTCAAGATCAGCCTGGTCAACGTGGTGAGACCCCCGTCTCTACTAAAACTACAAAAATTAGCTGGGCGTGGTGGCAGGCGCCTGTAATCCCAGCTACTCAGGAGACTGAGGCAGGAGAATCGCTTGAAGCTAGGAGGCGGAGGTTGCAATGAGCCGAGATCGCACCACTGCACTCCAGCCTGGGCAACAAGAGCGAAACTGTCTCAAAAAAACAACAACAAAAAAGATAGTACATGTAAAGCACCTGGCACAAAGGAAGTGCTTCATTAATTCACTCACTCACTCATTCATTCATTCAGCAAATCCTTCTTGAATCCCTGCTGCAACTCATGTGCTGTTCTAGGCAGGGAACTGAGGGCTCAGTTATGGACAAAGACAAAAACCTCTGCCCTCTAGAGCTGATATTCTAGATGGTGAGGGTGGATAGTGAATAGGCTTTAAAAATCGAGAGAATGTCCAAGGATTGCAAATTCCTTTTTTAATTTTTTTCTTTTCTTTTTTGAGATGGAGCCTTGCTCTGTCGCCCAGGCAGGAGTGTAACGGCGTGATCTCAGCTCACTACAGCCTCCACCTCCCAGGTTAAGCCATTCTCTTGCCTCAGCCTCCCAAGTAGCTGAGACTACAGGCACCCGCCACCATGCTTTGCTCTTTTTTTTTTTTTTTTTTTTTTTTTTAGTAGAGACAGGATTTTGCCATGTTGGCCAGGCTGATTTTGAACTCCTGACCTCAGGTGATCTGCCTGCCTTGGCCTCCCAAAGTGGTGTTGGGATTACAGGCATGAGCCACCGCATCCAGCCTGCCTTTTTTTTTTTTGAGATGGAGTCTTGCTCTGTCGCCCAGGCTGGAGTGCAGTGGCGCAATCTTGGCTCACTGCAACCTCCGCCTCCCGGGTTCAAGCAATTCTCCTGTCTCAGCCTCCCGAGTAGCTGGGATTACAAGTGTGCACCATCACACCCAGCTAATTTTTGTATTTTTAGTAGAGATGGGGTTTCACCATGTTCCCCAGGCTGGTCTCAAACTCCTGACCTCAGGTGATCCACCTGCCTTGGCCCCCAGAGTGCTAGGATTACAGGTGTGAGGCATGGTGCCCGGCCAGGTTGAAAATTCTATGAAGGAAGATACACCAAGGAGAGAGGGAAAAGGTGGTCTGTTGTGGTCAGGAGGGGGTTACAGTTCTAAATGGGGTGATCAGTGGTGACTTCATCAAGGGGGTCACGTTTGAGTTAAGTCCTTGAAGGAGGGTGAGGGATATGGGGAAGGCGCTCCGTGCAGAGGGCACGGCTGGTGCAAAGGCCCTGAGGCAGGACTGCGCCTGGCGTGTTGGTGTTGGAGGGACAGTGAGGAGGCCCGAGTGGCTGGAGCAGAGTGAGCTCCCTCTACCCTGCAGGCCTGGCTTGATCCTCTCCAGGGAGCTGAGCCAGACCTTCCAGAGGGAGAGGGACCAAGAACTTGCTTTCTCTCTGCACCTGCTACTGTTCAGTTCACTTCAGCCAGGTCTCTCCCCCTTGGCACTGCTGACATTCACAGCCGGATTGTTCTCCGGGGTGGGGCCGTCCTGGGCACTGCAGGGTGCTGAACAGCATCCCTGACCTCCACCCACTCCATATCAGGAGCTCCCCCAAGTCATGACAACCACACGTGTCCCCAGACATCGCCCAGTGTCCCCAGGGCGAAGCAGAATTGCCCCTGTTTGAGAGCCACTGACTTAGACCCATTTTGCAGATGAAAAACTGAGTACAGGCCAGGCGCCGTAGCTCACGCCTATAATCGCAACATTTTGAGAGGCCGAGGTGGGTGGATCACCTGAGGTTGGGAGTTTGAGACCAGCCTGGCCAACATGGCGAACCCCGTCTCTACTAAAAATAGAAAAATTAGCCCGGCATGGTGACGGGCACCTGTAATCCCAGCTACTCAGGAGACTGAGGCAGGAGATTCACTTGAACTTGGCAGGCAGAGACTGCAGTGAGCAGAGATTGCGCCACTGCACCCCAGCCTGGGCAACAGAGTGAGACTATGCCTCAAAAAAAAAACAAGGCCGGGCACAGTGGCTCACGCCTGTAATCCCAGCACTTTGGGAGGCCGAGGTGGGTGGATCACTTGAGGCCAGGAGTTAAAGACCAGTCTGGCCAATGTGGTGAAACCCCATCTCTATTAAAAATACAAAAGTTAGCCGGGCGTGGTGGTGCACCCCTGTAATCCCAGCTACTTGGGAGGCTGAGGCAGGAGAATCACTTGAACCTGGGAGGTATAGAGCTTGCAGTGAGCTGAGATTGTGCCACTGCACTCCAGCTTGGGTGACAGAGTGAGACTCCGTCTCAAAAAACAAACAAAAAAACCTGAGGCCCTTAGAGAGGTAGTAACTTGTCACAGGCTCCAACCACAGGCCTGTCAGAGCTTGACTCCTCATCCTGGGGCTGGGGACCCCCAAGTGCTCGGATGATCCTGTGTGACCTCACACCCGTCTTCCCCGTTCCCCTTGACCAGGTGGCCGACATGGAGGAGCTGACCATCTGGGAACAGCACACGGCCACGTTGTCCAAGGTGAGGCCTCCCTCGCCCTGTCTGGGTGCCAGGGGGCATGGTGGCTTAGGCCCAGCTCAATAGAGGGGAGATGCTTTACCCTGCGGGAAACAGCAGCTCTTCCTCCCCCGTATCCTCTCTCAGGACCCTCGCCGAGGCTTTGGCATTGCGATCTCTGGAAGCCGAGACCGGCCCGGTGGATCCGTGGTTGTGTCTGACGTGGTACCCGGAGGGCCGGCGGAGGGCAGGCTACAGTGAGTATCCAGGCAGCTGGGTTCTGTCAGGGGGAGGGCACATCGAGAGGAGAAACCAGGCCGGGTATGGTGGCTCACGCCTGTCATCCCAGCACTTTGGGAGGCTGAGGTGGGTGGATCATCTGAGGTGAGGAGTTTGACACCAGCCTGGCCAACATGGTGAAACCCTGTCTCTACTAAAATTACAAAAATCAGCCCTGAGTGGTGGCGCACGCCTGTAATCCCAGCTACTCGGGAGGCTGAGCTGGGAGAATCGCTTGAACCTGGGAGGTGGGGGTTGCAGTGAGCCGAGATCACGCCACTGCACACCAGCCTGGGCAACAGAGGGAGACTGTGTCTCAAAAAA
>NW_012108696.1:990026-997738 GCF_000951045.1 Mandrillus leucophaeus
ATTAGCCAGGCGCGGTGGTGGGCGCCTGTAGTCCCAGCTACTCAGGAGGCTGAGGCGGGAGAATGGCGTGATCCCCAGGAGGCGGAGCTTGTAGTGAGCCGAGATCGCGCCACTGCACTCCAGCCAGGGGGACAGAGCAAAACTCCATCTCAAAAAAAAAATACAAAAAATTAGCTGGGCGAGGTGGCGGGCGCCTGTAGTCCCAGCTTCTTGGGAGGCTGAGGCAGGAGAATGGCATGAACCCGGGAACCAGAGCTTGCAGTGAGCCGAGATTGCGCCACAGCACTCCAGCCTGGGCGACAGAGCAAGACTCTGTCTCAAAAATAAAATAAAATAAAATAATATTAAATTAAATTAAAAAAACTAAAAAGTACAAAACTTAGCCAGGCGTGGTGGCGGGCACCTGTAGTCCCAGCTACTAGGAAGGCTGAGGCAGGAGGATCATTTGAAATGAGGAGGTGGAGGTTGCAGTGAATTGAGATCGTGCTACTGCAATCCAGCCTGGGCAACAGAGTGAGACCCTGTCTCAAAAAAAAAAAAAAAATGTTGCTTCCACTCTATGATTATAGTAGGTTCTACAATTGGCCCCATTTTACAGATGAGAAAACGGAGGCCCAGAAGGATGAATGTCTTTGTGAACCTAGGGACGCCAATGAATTAGAACCAGGCCTTGTAGACCTGGAGGTTCCAGAGACACCCCCTCCTCAGTGAGGGCTTGTTACGAGGGTCTCCCCTGCAAAGCCTCCTCCGTAAGACCCACCCACCTCTCTCAGGACAGGTGACCACATCGTTATGGTGAACGGGGTCTCCATGGAAAATGCCACCTCCACGTTTGTCATTCAGACACTCAAGACCTGCGCCAAGATGGCCAACATTGTGAGTAGGCAGCCCCTGGCATGGCCGGCGTCTCTGACCCCAGCCTGGGTCCTGCCGCTGTAGAGGTTGTAAGCTTCAGAGAGCAACGAGTCATCTTCTCATCTTACACTTTGGACATTGAGGTCCAGAGAGAGACTGGTGTCCCCCAGGGTCACCTGGGGGCTGAGCAGAGCCTCCCCCAGCCCTTCCTGTAGCTGAGCCCTCCTGTCCCTTCCTCTAACAGACAGTCAAACGTCCCCGGAGGATCCAGCTGCCCACCACCAGCAAGGCCAGCCCCTCCGGCCCAGGGCATCGGGACTCGGACGAGGACGATGGGCCACACCGGGTGGAGGACATGGACCAGGGCCAGGGCTATGATGGTGACTCATCCAGTGGCTCCGGCCGCTCCTGGGACGAGCGCTCCCGCCGGCAGAGGCCTGGTCGCCGGGGCCGGGCCAGCAGCCATGGGCGTAGGAGCCCGGGTGGTGACTCTGAGGCCAACGGGTTGGCCCTGGTGTCTGGCTTTAAGCGGCTGCCGCGGCAGGATGTGCAGATGAAGCCCGTGAAGTCGGTTCTGGTAAAGAGGAGAGACAGTGAAGGTGAGGCGGGAGGTCAGGCACGATCAGAACTGGACACAGGGCACTGTGGTCGGGTGGGCGACGGTTTCAGGCCCTCCTCCTGCCTCAGCCTTCCTAGTGACTGGGACTACAGGCACTCGCCACCATGCCTGGCTCATTTTTGTATTTTTAGAAGAGACGGAGTTTCACCATGTTGGCCAGGTTGGTTTCGAACTCCTGACCTCAGGTGATCCCCTGCCTTGGCCTCCCATAGTGCTGGTATTGCAGGCGTGAGCCACCGTGTCCGGCCTGGAGGCTACAACTACACCTGGCATCTTCTTGCTCCTCACTCCCCCCACCACAAATCCCCACTTTTCCCCTTTTCTGTCCCTTTCTCCCTGTCTGTATTTCATATATTCTGTCTAGCTCTTTCTCTGTGAACCTGGTGGTCCCTAATTCTGGGCTGGGTTAAGCCATATCACCTGTCAGCCACTTGAGGCCCAGAACTATTTTATCACCATGTCCCCTCCCTGATCCCCAGAACCGCTGCTTAGGCCACCTCACTTAGCAAAAGGGACTCAGCAAGTGGGATGGAGTGAAGGACCCTGAGCTCGGAGGTGATCCTGGATGATGTGGGAGGCCCAATATCACCACAGGGTCTTTATAAGAGGAGGCCTGGCTGAGTATGGTGGCTGATGCCTGTAATCCTAACACTTTGGGAGGCCAAGGCAGGCGGATCACTTGAGGCCAGGAGTTTGAGACCAGCCTGACCAATATGGTGGAACCCTGTTCCTACTAAAAATACAAAAATTAGCCAGGCGTGGTGGCATGTACCTGTAATCCCAGCTACCTGGGAGGCTGAGGAATGAGAATTGCTTGAACCCGGGAGGCGGAGGTTGCAGTGAACTGAGATTTCGCCACTGCACTCCAGCCCAGGTGATAACAGTGAGACTCATTCTGGAAAAAAATTAAAAAATAAAAAATAGGCTGGGTGTGGTGGCTCAAGCCTGTAATCCCAGCACTTTGGGAGGCCGAGACGGGCAGATCACGAGGTCAGGAGATCGAGACCATCCTGGCTAACCAGGTGAAACCCCGTCTCTACTAAAAAAAATATAAAAAAATTAGCCAGGCACAATGGCGGGTGCCTGTAGTCTCAGCTACTTGGGAGGCTGAGGCAGGAGAATGGCGTAAACCCGGGAGGTGGAGCTTGCAGTGAGCTCAGATCCGGCCACTGCACTCCAGTCTGGGTGACAGAGCGAGACTCCGTCTCAAAAAAAAAGTAAAATAAAATAAAAAATAAAAATTGAAACAATTATGATGTCAGGAGCAATATCATACCCTTAGCCTGGGCATGGCAACATCACGAGCGGCAGGTGACGTGGTGTCCCCGCCCTCTGGAGGTGTCATTGACACTTTCAGATCTTAGATCCCACAGGCGACATCGCCGTTCTCATTATGATGCCATCAAAGTGTTAGGAAGGGAGGGCCCACACCTGGACTCTGTCCTTGCAACAGGAGAATGCCCCCAGGCACCCGTTTCCAGAGTCCTGCCTCAGTTTCCCTCCTCCCCCCTTACAGAGTTCGGTGTCAAGCTGGGCAGTCAGATCTTCATCAAGCACATTACAGAGTCGGGCCTGGCTGCCCGGCACCGTGGGCTGCATGAAGGAGATCTCATTCTACAGGTGAGGCCGGGCTGCTTATCCTATGGGCAGGGAGACCAAGGCAGGGTGGGGACGGGCAGTGCCACTGAGTCATACAGCAACGACAGCAGAGCTGGGCCCCAAACCATTTACCGTAAGTGTTGTTGCTTGTATCTCAAAGGTTGCAGATGGCCACGCATAAAACCACCTTTCTCGGCCGGGCGTGGTGGCTCACGCCTGTAATTGCAGCACTTTGGGAGGCCACGGCGGGCGGATCATGAGGTCAGGAGATGGAGATCATCCTGGCTAACACGGGGGTCAGGAGATCGAGATCATCCTGGCTAACAGCGATCATCCTGGCTAACACGGTGAAACCCCGTCTCTACTAAAAAAAATATAAAAAAATTAGCCAGGCACAATGGCGGGTGCCTGTAGTCTCAGCTACTTGGGAGGCTGAGCGCCACTGCACTCCAGCCTGGGAGACAAAGCCAGACTCCATCTCAAAAAAAAAACAAACAAAAAAAACACCCTTCTCTCCAGCTACTGCTAATCCATGGCCAAATGTCAGTTTCTAGTATCCTCATGGAGTTGTCTGTTTCTAATACCCTCTAGCTTTGATGTGCATCAGAGAATCATGTGGGCAGCTGATTCCTGGACCTACCCTAGATGGCTGGATGCTAATGACCCAGTCACCATGTTTAGGGGAGCTGCCCTGCCCTAAAGGATGGTTTCTTTCTGGATTCTTCCCCTGAAAATCTGTTTCTAGTGACTCCTAGTGTTTGATTTCCAAACTGCTTTCAACTGGTTATTTTCAGTGTCTTTAAAGTTATCTGTTTCTTTTCTATTTTTTTTTGAGACAGAGTCTTGCTCTGTTGCCCAGGCTGGAGTGCAGTGGCACAATCTCGGCTCACTGCAACCTCCGCCTCCCAGGTTCAAGTGATTCTCCTGCCTTAGCCTCCTGAGTAGCTGGGATTACAGGTGCCCACCATCACACCCGGCTAATGTTTGTATTTTTAGTAAACACGGGGTTTCACCATGTTGGCCAGGCTGGTCTCGAACTCCTGACCTCAGGCAATCCACCCGTCTCGGCCTCCCAAGGTGTTGGGATTACAGGCGTGAGCCACCGCTTCTGGCTAAGTTATCTGTTTCTAGTGACCTGAGCAACTGTGTTTCTAGTGTACTGCAGCAGACACCAGAAATAGAGAACTTGGTGGGGGTACTAGAAATTTACAATCCCAGAGCCAGGCCTGGTGGCTCATGCCTATAATCCCAGCACTTTGGGAGGCCGAGGCAGGAGGATCTCTTGAGCCCAGGAATTCAAGACCAGCCTGGGCAACAGAGTGAGACCCCATCTCTACAAAAAAGAAAATTAGTGGTGCCACACACCTGTGGTCCCAGCTACTTGGAGGCTGAGGTGGGAGGATCACCTGAGCCTGGGAAGTTAAGGCTACAGTGATCTTGAGCTGTGATGATGCCACTGCACTCCAGCCTGGGCGACAGAGCAAGACCCTGTCTCAAAAATAAATAAATAAATAAATAAATAAATAAATAAATAAAATGCCAGGTGTGGTGGCTTATGCCTGTAATCCCAGTACTGTAGGAGGCTGAGATAGGAGGACTGCTTGAGCCCAGAAGTTTGAGACCAACCTGGGCAACATAGCAAGATGGCCATCTCTATTAAAAAAAAAAAAAAAAAAAAAGGGGGCCAGGCGCGATGGCTCACGTCTGTAATCTCAGCACTTTGGGAGGCCGAGACGGGCGGATCACAAGGTCAGGAGATCGAGACCATCCTGGCTAACACGGTGAAACCCCGTCTCTACTAAAAATACAAAATATTAGCCGGGCGTGGTGGTGGGTACCTGTAGTCCCAGCTACTCGGGAGGCTGAGGCAGGAAGGAGAATGGCATGAACCTGGGAGGCGGAGCTTGCAGTGAGCTGAGATCGGCCCGCTGCGCTCCAGCCTGGGCGACAGGGCAAGACTCCATCTCAAAAAAAAAAAAAAAAGAGTTAAAAAAACAAAATAAAACTAGAAGAAACCGAAAATCCCCAGGGTTACTGAAAATAAACCTCCCAAGGGAAAATGTTAGAAGTGGGTTTTTGGGGCTACTGGAGATGACATTAAGTTCATTCTTTCTTTTTTTTGAGACGGAGTTTTGCTCTTGTTGCCCTGGCTGGAGTGCAATGGCGCGATCTCGGCCGCCCTCCCAAAGTGCTGGGATTACAGGCATGAGGCACCGCACCCGGCTGACATTAAGTTCTTTCTAGGAATTGTGTGTTTCTAATCTACCTCCAGATGACTTTTCCTTTCTTTCTTTCTTTCTTTTTTCTTTCCTTTTTGATATGGAGTGTTTCTCTGTCACCCAGGCTGGAGTGCAGTGGTGGGATCTTGGCTCACTGCAACCTCTGCCTCCCGGGTTAAAGTGATTCTCCTGTCTCAGTCTCCTGAGTAGCTGGGACCACAGGCGCCCACCACCACGCCCGGCTAATTTTTGTATTTTTAGTAGAGACAGGGTTTCACCACGTTGGCCAGGCTGGTCTCGAACTCCTGACTTCAAGTGATCCGTCTGCCTCTGCCTCCCAAAGTGCTGGCATTACAGGCGTGAGCCACCGCACCCAGCCCTAGATGTCTGCTTCTAGTTATGTCCCAGAAGATTGGGTATTTCTATTATCTTTTAAGTATCTGATACTCCTTCTCCTCCAATTAGAGTTGTTTATAATGTCACCCTCACATCTGTTCCTAGTATCCCCTGAGAAATTTCCACTTTTGGTAAGAAAGGAGAGTCAACCTGTTTCTCATTTTCTCCAGTGTCTCCCACCCCTGGATGTTCTAAGGAACATTTTCTGTTTCTAGAATTCGGTGATCAGTTCTTGGTGTGGTCTCCACTCACAGCAGGAATCCAATTCTAACGTTTTCCTTAGGGTGTGTCTGTTTTTAGCAACCCCTGGGGGAATTGTCTGTTTCTAGTTCCCCCACCAAACTGTTTCTACTGTCTCCCGTCTCTCATTAACTCACTTCCTCTCTTTCATTCCTGGTCCCTTTCAGATCAACGGGGTGTCCAGCCAGAACCTGTCACTGAGTGACACCCGGCGACTGATCGAGAAGTCGGAAGGCAAGCTAAGCCTGCTGGTGCTGAGAGATCGCGGGCAGTTCCTGGTGAACATTCCGCCTGCCGTCAGTGACAGCGACAGCTCGCCGTTGGAGGGTGAGGACGCAGAGGATAGGCCCTGGGAGGGGGTTGAATGGACGGCAGGGAAGGCGGGAAGCCCCAGGCAGGGCCAAGGACAAACCAGTGAGCCTGGTCCCTAGAGGCTCAGAGAGTGGCAGGAACTTGCCGAAGGTCACACAGAAAGTCAGGAGTACAGGGGGGCGATCTTGGCTCACTGCAAACTCCGCCTCCTGGGTTCAAGTGATTCTCATGCCTCAGCCTCCTGGGTAGCTGGGATTATAGGCGTGAGCCACCGTGCCCACCTCCAGAGCTGAATATTCTAACTGAGCTTCTGACTTTGGTCTAGGGCCCTTTGTTTAGAGGGGTCTTGATATGCCCCTCTGTAAAATGGGTCCAGTCTGGAAGGCGTGACCATGGCTGATGAGATGTCCTCTCCCCCTGCAGACATCTCGGACCTCACCTCGGAGCTATCGCAGGCACCACCATCCCACATCCCGCCACCACCCCGGCATGCTCAGCGGAGCCCCGAGGCCAGCCAGACCGACTCTCCCGTGTAAGTATCACCCGTCAGAATAGTCGATGGGAGGGAGAGGGGAATGCGGGCGTAGCTTTCTACTGGGGGTAACCTTGAGGATGCAGTCCTGTATTTCTAGCACCTGCCTCAAAACACCTCTAGCCTCTACCCATTACGCAGTTCCAAAGCCATGTCCACATTTGTAGGTGTTGGTTACAGCAGCACCCCACTTCTTAGTATCAAACTCTGCCTTAGGCTGGGAGCGGTGGCTCACGCCTGTAATCTCAGCACTTTGGGAAGCCGAGGAAGGTGGATCATCTGAGGACAGGAGTTCAAGACCAGCCTGGCCCAACATGGTGAAACCCTGTCTCTACTAAAATACCAAAATTAGCCCGGCGTGGTGCCAGGTGCCTGTAATCCCAGCTGCTTGGGAGGCTGAGGCAGGAGAATCGCTTGAACCCAGGAAATGGAGTTTGCAGTGAGCCGACATCATGTCATTACACTCCAGCCTGGACGACCACAGCAAAACTCCGTCTCAAAAAAAAATTTTTTTTTTCCTCTATTTATTTATTTGTTTTGAGACCGAGTCATGTGAGACTGGCTAATTTTCGTATTTTTGGTAGACATGGGGGCTGTGTTGCCCAGCTATGTTGCCCAGGC
Source organism: Mandrillus leucophaeus (assembly GCF_000951045.1). Lineage (NCBI taxonomy): Eukaryota > Metazoa > Chordata > Mammalia > Primates > Cercopithecidae > Mandrillus > Mandrillus leucophaeus. Next base: position 997,420 of record NW_012108696.1, read on the forward strand.
TGGTCTTGAACTCCTGGGCTCAAGCATTTGGCCTGTCTCAGCCTCCCAAAGTGCTGGGATTACACGTGTGAGCCACCACGCCCAGCCCAGATAAATTAAAATTCTGTTTATTTTGTTTATTTGTTTGTTTTTTTGGAGACAAGGTCTTGTTCTGTCGCCCAGGCTGGAATGCAGTGGCGTGATCTTGGCTCACTGCAACCTCTGCCTCCCGGGTTCAGGCAATTATCCTGCCTTAACCTCCTGCGTAGCTGGGATTACAGACACCCACCATCATGCCTGGCTAATTTTTGTATTTTTTTTTTTTTTTTTTTTTTTTTTT
>NW_012108696.1:997873-1000155 GCF_000951045.1 Mandrillus leucophaeus
CATGCCCGGCTAGTTTTTTGTATTTTTTAAGTAGAGACGGGGTTTCACTGTGTTAGCCAGGATGGTCTCGATCTCCTGACCTCGTGATCCGCCCGTTTCGGCCTCCCAAAGTGCTGGGATTACAGGCTTGAGCCACCGCGCCCGGCCTAATTTTTGTATTTTTGTAGAGACGGGGTTTAACCTTGTTGGCCACCTGACCTCAGGTGATCCACCCGCCTTGACCTCCCAAAATGCTAGGATTACAGGCGTGAACCACCGCAACCGGCCTAAAATTCTTTTTAAAATGGCCCCTTGACATCTACCCCTACTTCACTCCCAATGTGTTCCCCACCAGGGAGAGCCCCCGGCTTCGGCGGGAAAGTTCAGTCGATTCCAGAACCATCTCGGAACCAGGTGAGCAACAGGCAGGTGGGTGGTGACTCTGAGCACCCCATCCCTGATACTTCTTTTTTGAGACACAGTCTCCCTCTGTCGCCCAGGCTGGGGTGCAGAGGCGCCATCTCAGCTCACTGAAACCTCTGCCCCTCCAGGTTTAAGCAATTCTCTGCCTCAGCCTCCGGAGTAGCTGGGATTACAGGCGCCCGCCACCACGCCCAGCTAATTTTTTTGTATTTTTAGTAGAGACGGGGTTTCACCATCTTGGCCAGGCTGGTCTTGAAGTCCTGACTTCGTGATCCACCCGCCTCGGCCTCCCAAAGTGCTGGGATTACAGGCATGAGCCACCGTGCCTGGCCAATCCCTGATATTTCTGATCCCCGACAGCAAGGCTGTGCCAGGCAGAGCCGGGGGAGGTTGGCCTGAGCCTAAGTGGTGAGACATGGTTTCCTGAGAAGGACTCGAGGTGGGTGATGGTCCTTCCAGGATGAGGACATAAAGCAAAGGTTTGGAGACTGGACCGAGCCAGTGTGCTGGGGAAAGACTGGCTTTTCCCTTTCAGAGTTGCCCAGGGAATGCAGCTATGACATCTACAGAGTGCCCAGCAGCCAGAGCATGGAGGATCGCGGGTATGTGCGCCAGAAGAAAGCCCACCCGCTCGAAACTCCTGCATCCCAGGCTGCCTCCCTCATCAGCGCAGTCCTGCCTGCTTGTATCCCTTGTGTTGAGTGGGACAATTAAGTGGGGATTTGAGGGAACCCAAGGCCTGGAGGGGGTGGGGGCTTTCCCAAGGACAATGCTGAGCCCTCCCCCTGTCCGCCCACTCTGGTCTGACCCCACCTCTGCCTCCCCTTGCAGGTACAGCCCCGACACGCGGGTGGTCCGCTTCCTCAAGGGCAAGAGCATCGGGCTGCGGCTGGCCGGGGGCAATGACGTGGGCATCTTCGTGTCCGGGGTGCAGGCGGGCAGCCCGGCTGATGGACAGGGCATCCAGGAGGGAGATCAGATCTTGCAGGTACTACCGGGGCAGCCGGCCAGCCCCACCGGTCATGGGCGTGTCGTGTGCTAGGTCCTGCCCTTGTTTGCTACAACTTGTGGGTCCTCCCCTTGGGTCCACCCTGGGGACTGTTGAGACCCCAGATGTGTATTTCAACATTTTAATATCCCCTTGGCTGTGTCATGATCTGGCTGATGTCACAACCTTATCTTCCAGGTCATGACGTCATCGTCCAGTCACAACCTCCTTGTCTGTGCCTTGACCGTATCCGGGTTCATCTTTTTTGTTTGTTTGTTTTTGAGACGGAGTTTTGCTCTTGTTGCCCAGGCTGCAGTGCAGTGGTGCGATCTCAGCTCACCACAACCTCTGCCTGCCAGGTTCAAGCGATTCTTCTGCCTCACCTCCTAAGTAGCTGGGATTACAGGTGCCCACCACCACGCCCGGCTGATTTTTATATTTTTAGTAGAGATGAGTTTCGCCATATTGGCCAGGCTAGTCTCAAACTCCTGACCTCAGGTGATCCACCTGCCTCAGCTTCCCAAGTAGCTGAGATTACAGGCATAAGCCACTGTGCCTGGCTAACTTTTTTTTTTTGAGATGGAGTCTTGCTCTGACACCCAGGCTGGAGTGCAGTGGTGTGATCTCGGCTCACTACAACCTCCGCCTCCCGGGTTCAAGGGATCATCCTGCCTCAGCCTCCCAAGTAGCTGGGATTACAGGCGTGCGCCACCATGCCCAGCTAATTTTTGTATTTTTAGTAGAGATGGGGTTTCACCATGTTGGCCGGGCTGGTCTTGAACTCCTGGCCTCAAGTGATCCACCCACCTCAGCCTCCCAAAGTGCTGGGATTATAGGTGTGGGCCACCGTGCCCATCCTGGGTTACAATCTTCTTTTTTTTTTTTTTTTTTT
>NW_012108696.1:1000403-1003938 GCF_000951045.1 Mandrillus leucophaeus
GCTGGGACTACAGGCGCCCGCCACCGCACCCGGCTAATTTTTTGTATTTTTAGTAGAGACGGGGTTTCACCGTGGTCTCGATCTCCTGACCTTGTAATCCGCCCGCCTCGGCCTCCCAAAGTGCTGGGATTACAGGCGTGAGCCACCGCGCCCGGCCACAATCTTCTTGTTCATGTCATATGACCTTGTCCATGTGACAACCCTGTTATCAATGTCACAGTCTCCTTGTTATCAACATCAGGGCTTTGTCTGGGCCATAACCTCATTGCCTATGTCATGACCTTGTCTGGGTCACAATCCTCTTGTTCCTGACGTGGCTGTGTTGACTGCGTCATGACCGTCTCGTATGTCCTAATCGTGTGGTCAGGTCATGGATCATTCTCGTATGATCTCCATGTCCATGTACAGTCATTTTCTGTGCCACCACCCCCTATGTCTGTGTTGTGTGTGACCTTGCTTGGGTCCTGCCTTCGTAACAGTGTCATAACTACCTCCAGCCCTTCATCATCCCCCCATCTCTGTCCTTGCCTCATCTCATCCCCAGGCTATCTCCCCTGTCCCTTGCACAAGTTCACTCACCAAGTCGCACCCCCAGTTTGCTCTCATGACCTTGTTTGTGTCTTGACCTTGCAGTGTGAGTTGTGATTCGTGAGGGAGTCACAGCTCCCCACTTTCCATGTCCTCAGCCCACTGGCTGGGTGACAACTTGATGCCAAGTTGCCTGAGGGTCATGGTATTTTTTAGTGTATTTCTACTCAGTTTGCTTGTGGGATTCTAACCTTGACATCCATGTCATGACCCCGAGAGTAGGTGTCTGTGCCCACAGGCTGTGTCTATATATTGCTGTCCCTGTTATGACCCTGAGAGCAGGTGGCTGTGTCTGTATATTGCGTCCCTGTTGTGACTCTGAGAGCAGGTGGCTGTGTCTGTATATTGCGTCCCTTTTGTGACTCTGAGAGCAGGTGGCTGTGTCTGTATATTGCTGTCCATGTCACAACCCCGAGAGCAGGTGGCTATGTCTGTGTATTGCTCTCCCTGTCATGACCCTGAGAGCAGGTGGCTGTGTCTGTGTATTGCTGTCCATGTCACAACCCCGAGAGCAGGTGGCTGTGTCTGTATATTGCTGTCCCTGTCGCGACCCTGAGAGCAGGTGGCTGTGTCCATTGGCTGCGTCCGTGTATCGTTGTCCTTGTCATGATCCTGATGGTAGGCATCTGTGACCCACTGTGTGTCCATATATTGTTGTCCCTGTCACGACCCTGTGACTACTGTGATTATGTCTGAATTCTTTTGAGCATTTCACAGTTTCCACCGAGCTCCATGCCATGACCTCTGTTCCCATGTTTTGATACTGACAACCCACCATGACTTGGTTATCTGAGGGCCAGCGCAGTGCCTGTGCCCCTGTTTCTGTGTCAAAACCCTTGTATCCTTATGATGCCACCAGCTATCTGTGTCACACATCACACAGCCATAGGGTGATACCCCAGTCAGAAAGCCCTCCGGGAACTGCCGGGGCCCTTGGAAGCAGCTCTAGAAGCCATTGGGGCTGAGTTTTGCCCAGAGGAAGGTCCAGGATCTCATGCACGGCCAGGAGGTACCGGAGCTTGGTCTATAGCTGCGCCCGCTTTCTGGCAGGTGAATGACGTGCCATTCCAGAACCTGACACGGGAGGAGGCGGTGCAGTTCCTGCTGGGGCTGCCACCGGGCGAGGAGATGGAGCTGGTGACGCAGCGGAAGCAGGACAGTGAGTGCGCGTGGATGTGGGTGTGCCTGTGTGTGTCGGCGGGGGACCTGGCTGTGTGGCCTGGTGGCGAGTGCAGGGGTGTGGTTGAATCTGCATCTCTGCACCCTCCATCCCTCTCCCCAGCCCCTGCAGGGACAGTGCCCAGGTCTCCTGGGTGGGTTCCCTCCAGCCAGACCCACTCTCCGCAGGGGAGGGCTCAGATCAGGCAGCTCATGCGGCCTTCTGCTCTCCCCAGTTTTCTGGAAGATGGTGCAGTCCCGCGTGGGCGACTCCTTCTACATCCGCACTCACTTTGAGCTGGAGCCCAGCCCACCGTCCGGCCTGGGCTTCACCCGCGGCGATGTCTTCCACGTGCTAGACACGCTGTACCCGGGCCCCGAGCAGAGCCACGCGCGAGGAGGCCACTGGCTGGCGGTGCGCATGGGTCGTGACCTGCGGGAGCAAGAGCGGGGCGTCATTCCCAACCAGAGCAGGTGGGGACTGCGCACCCCTGCAGCGGGGCCCTTCTGCTTCAGCCTCAGTCTCCCCATTAGAAATGGGCTCGCTATCGGCCGGGCGCGGTGGCTCACGCCTGTAATCCCAGCACTTTGGGAGGCCGAGGCGGGCGGATCACGAGGTCAGGAGATCGAGACCATCCTGGCTAACACGGTGAAACCCCATCTCTACTAAAAATACAGAAAAATAAAAAGCCAGGTTGGTGACAGACGCCTGTAGTCCCAGCTACTCGGGAGGCTGAGGCAGGAGAATGGCGTGAACCCGGGAGGCGGAGCTTGCAGTGAGCCGAGATCTCGCCACTGCACTCCAGCCTGGGTGACAGAGTGAGACTCCGTCTCAAAAAAAAAAAAAGTTAGCCAGGCGTGGTGGCGGGCGCCTGTAATCCCAGCTACTCGGGAGGCTGAGGCAGGAGAATTGCTTGAACCCAGGAGGCAGAGGTTGTAGTGAGCTGAGATTGTGCCACTGCACTCCAGCCCACTCCAGCATGGACAACAGAGCAAGACTTTGTCTCAAAAAAACCCAAAATAATCATCATCATCTCATTTGCAGAGTCCCATTTGCCATACAAAGTGGCCCGTCCACAGGCTCCGAGGGGTAGGACGAGGATACCTTTGGGGCTGTGATGCTGCTGACCCCAATGCTCAGTACTGTCCCCTCTCCTCCCCAGGGCAGAGCAGCTGGCCAGCCTGGAAGCTGCCCAGAGGGCCGTGGGAATCGGGCCTGGCTCCTCCGCAGGCTCCAATGCTCGGGCCGAGTTCTGGCGGCTGCGGGGTCTTCGTCGAGGAGCCAAGAAGACCACCCAGCGAAGCCGCGAGGACCTCTCAGCTCTGACCCGACAGGGCCACTACCCGCCCTATGAACGAGTGGTGCTTCGAGAAGGTGGGGCCTGGGGTGGGAGGGGCCCTGGGGAGGCCTCACAAAGAGGTCCTGGTGCACCTGTTCCCTCACATCCAGCCTCTAAAAGGCACAGTCTTGGCCGGGCGTGGTGGCTCACACCTATAATCCTAACACTTTGGGAGGCTGAGGTAGGAGGATCTCTGAGGCCAGGAGTCCCAGACCAGCCTAGGCAGTAAAGCAAGACTACATCTCTACATCAAATCTATTTATTTATTTACTTTTTATTTTATTTTTTATTTTTGAGACGGAATCTTGCTCTGTGGCCCAGGCTGGAGTGCAGTGGCGTGATCTCCACTCACTGCAAGCTCCACCTCCCGGGTTCACGCCATTCTCCTGCCTCAGCCTCCTGTGTAGCTGGGACTACAGGCGCCCGCCACCACGCCTGGCTAATTTTTT
>NW_012108696.1:1003988-1005259 GCF_000951045.1 Mandrillus leucophaeus
TTTTTTTTTTTTTTGAGTCGGAGTCTTGCTCTGTTGCCCAGGCTGGAGTGCAGTGGCAATATCTTGGCTTACTGCAACCTCTGCTCCTAGGTTCAAGTGATCCCCCTGCCTCAGCCCCCCAGTAGCTGGAATTACAGGCACGTGCCACCATGCCTGGCTAATTTTTGTATTTTTAGTAGAGATGGGGTTTTGCTGTTTGGCCAGGCTGGTCTTGAACTTTTGACCTCAGGTGATCCACCCGCCTTGGCCTCCCAAAGTGGTGGGATTGCAGGCTTGAGCCACTGCACCCTGACGATTTTACGTCTTTAACCAAAACAAAAAGAGGGGATGAGGTCATGTCTCCCTCCTTGAACCCCTCCATGCCAGGCTGTGTCTCCTTCTTGAAACTTTGCACAATCCAGGAGGGCTTCCTGGAGGAAGCAGTGCTCCTCTCAGATCCTAGAAGACAGATATCGGCAAGAGTGGAGCTTCCTGTGGGGTTGTAGCCTGAGCAGAACCCTGGAGTTGGGACTGAGTTTGGGAGAGCCAGGGGTTGCAGCTCAGGCTCAGTGTCTGGCCTCTGACTCTGCGACCCTGAGCAAGTAGCCTTTTGTCTCTGAGTCTCAGTTTCCCCACCTGCCACATGGGCCAATACCAGCCACCCACTCCTCAGGAGGACGTGAGGGCTTGAGGTCAGGAGGGGATGTGAGTGCAGTGCCTGGCACTTGGCCAACAGGAGCTGCTGCTGCTGTTAGGATTTCTCTCCAGGGCAATGGGGAGCCATGGTGGCTTCTTGAGCAGGGGAGGGGCAGGTAGGTGTGAATTTGAGGGGCCGGGGGCTGCCCTCCTGAAGCTGGTGGTCCTGTCTCCCCTCCACAGAGACTGTGTCCAGGACGGACAGCCCCTCCAAGATCATCAAACTGGAGACTGTGCGGCTGATTGCAGAAAAAGTAAGCTGGGTCCTGCTACGGGTCCCATTTCATGGATGGGGGAAACCGAGGCCTGGGCGTCCAACTGAATGTTCTGACCTGTTCTCAGCCCACACCCCACAAGTGCAGTCTCCCATGGAGCCCCTTTCGGAGGCTTTGTGAGGCAGGAGGCCCGAGAGAGACAAGGGCTTCCCGGAGTCAAACAGCACTGAGCCCTGGGCACAGGCAGAGAAAGTTGGGGCTTTGATGCCCAAGATGCTGTGGCCTGGGCTATTACCACCACCATCCCCACCATGCTAGCCTGTGGATGTGAGGCTGGGGTCCACTCTGACCTCAAACTCTTCATCTTTCCATCTTTCTCTC
>NW_012108696.1:1007534-1008636 GCF_000951045.1 Mandrillus leucophaeus
GAGTAGCTGGGACTACAGGCGCCCACCACCGCGCCTGGCTAATTTTTTGTATTTTTTAGTAGAGACGGGGTTTCACCGTGTTAGCCAGGATGGTCTCGATCTCCTGACCTCGTGATCCGCTCGCCTAGGCCTCCCAAAGTACTGGGATTACAGGTGTGAGCCACCGCGCCCGGCCTACATCCTTCTTAATACAGTTCACCAGGTAGCCATTGCCAGTTGAGGTAAAGTGCCACCTGTTATTTGTTTAAGAGAAATTTATTGATCTTCTGAGACAGCAGCGAACAGGACAAGCAAGGTCCCTGGAGAAGACTCCAAATTAACAAGTATAAAAACAACTGGCACAGTGGCTCACGCCTGTAATCCCAGCACTTTGGGAGGATCGAGGCGGGCGGATCACGAGGTCAAGAGATTGAGACCATCCTGGCTAACATGGTGAAACCCCGTCTCTCCTAAAAATACAAAAATTAGCTAGGTGTGGCAGCAGGCGCCCATAGTCCCAGCTACTTGGGAGGCTGGGGCAGGAGAATTGCTTGAACCCGTGAGGCAGAGGTTGCAGTGAGCTGAGATCACGCCACTGCACTCCAGCCTGGCGACGGAGTGAGACTTCATCTCAAAAAAAAAAAAGAAAAGAAAAACAAGATAGACTAGGAGGCTGGGTGCAGTGGTCAGGAATTCAAGACTAGCCTGGCCAACATGGTGAAATCCCGTCTCTATTAAAAACACAAAAAATTAGCTGGATGGTGGCACATGCCTGTAATCCCAGCTACTCAGGAAGCTGAGGCAGGAGAATCGCTTGAACCCGAGAGGCGGAGGGTGCAGTGAGCAGAGATCACACCACTGCACTCCAGCCTGGGTGACAGAGGGAGACTCTGTCTCAAAACAAAACACAAAAAATAGTTAAGATTGCAAATTTTGGCTGGGTGTGGTGGCTCACATTTAACTCAGCACTTTGGGAGACCAAGGTGTAAGGATGACTTGAGCCTAGGAGTTTGAGACCAGCCTGGGCAACATAGCAAAATCACGTTTCTATAAAAGAAAAAAGATTTTTTTAATTAAAAAAGATGCAAATTTTACGGGTTTTTTTTTTTTTTTTTTGAGTCGG
>NW_012108696.1:1013895-1014560 GCF_000951045.1 Mandrillus leucophaeus
ACAAACACAAGCTGTGGGCCAGATGTGGCCCTCAGGTTGTAGTCTCCTGACCTATGAGTTAGCTAGGTTCAACTGCTAAAAGAGACCCTACAGCCAGGGAGAAAGGAAATGAAGGCTGGAGAGGGGCTTATTCCTGCCCTTGAAGGCGGAACCCAGAAATGCACACATCAGTTCTGCTTGTGTTCCTTTGGCCACATGGCCATCCTAGCTGCAAGGGATACTGGGAGATGTAGTCTTTGGCTGGGCAGCTATGGTCCTAGCTAAATAGGCTGTTTACTATAAGGAAGTGGAGGGGTTTGTACAACACACTAGCTGTCTTTAACCGCAAATGGGACCCTGATTCTTTTACTGTGTCTCTGCCCCTCAGCCAGTTTCAAGCGGCCGGTGGTGATCCTGGGACCTGTGGCCGACATTGCTATGCAGAAGTTGACTGCTGAGATGCCTGACCAGTTTGAAATCGCGGGTGAGACTCCAGATCCCCTGGAAACCTCGTTGATGAATCGTTTCACGACTGGTTTTTTGTGGGGGGTGGGCGGAGAGTCAGAATAATGACGGCAAATAAGAAGCAGATGGGCCACCAGTGCCCCCTCCAATACCCAAGCCAGATAGCCTCAATCCATCTTGGCACCGTTTGTCTGGATAGAACCTCCACATCCTTTTTTTTT
>NW_012108696.1:1017285-1020134 GCF_000951045.1 Mandrillus leucophaeus
CCATGCTAGCCTGTGGATGTGAGGCTGGGGTCCACTCTGACCTCAGACTCTTCATCTTTCCATCTTTCTCTCTGTCTGCCAAGATGCTGTGCCCTGAGCTATTATTACCCTCATCCCCAACATGCCAGCCTGTGGATGTGAGAGGCTGGGGTCCACTCTGACCTCAGACTCCTCACCTTTCCATCTTTCTCTGTTTACCCTGCTGCAATCCCCCTCTCCCCAACCTCCGCGGGCCTGGCCCAGGACAAGCACGCGCTCCTGGATGTGACCCCCTCCGCCATCGAGCGCCTCAACTATGTGCAGTACTACCCCATCGTGGTCTTCTTCATGCCCGAGAGCCGGCCAGCCCTCAAGGCGCTGCGCCAGTGGCTGGCGCCTGCCTCCCGCCGCAGCACCCGCCGCCTCTACGCACAAGCCCAGAAGCTGCGCAAACACAGCAGCCACCTCTTCACAGGTGTGGGGCTGGGTGTCCCAGGGTAGGCGGGTGGGCCCCAGCCTGAGTCTCCCGCGCATACTAATGTCTCCTCCTACAGCCACCATCCCTCTGAACGGCACGAGTGACACCTGGTACCAGGAGCTCAAGGCCGTCATTCGAGAGCAGCAGACGCGGCCCATCTGGACAGCGGAAGATCAGGTACTGCCGTGGTGAGGGTGGGTCGGGGACAGGGGGGCCCCACAGACCCTGTGCAGGCCCAGCTGGGGTTTGGGGCCTCTGTCGGGAGTTAGGTTTTGCTCAGGGGTCAGGATTCTGGCCAGAGTCAAGATGGGACCTGAGACAAGGGTGTTGGAGTGGAACTTGGATGAGATGAGATTGGAGGAGCTGTTTTTTGTGGTTGTTTGATTTGAGATGGAGTCTCACTATGTCACCCAGGCTGGAGTGCAGTGGTGTGGTCTCAGCTTGCTGCAACCTCTGCCTCCTGGGTCCAAGTGATTCTCCAGCCTCAGCCTCCCGAGTAGCTGGGACTACAGACGAGCGCCACCACGCCCAGCTAATTTTTGTATTTTTAGCAGAGACAAGGTTTCACCATGTTGGCCAGGCTGGTCTCGAACTCCTGACCTCAGGTGATCCACCCGCCTCAGCCTCCCAAAGTGCTGGGATGACAGGCCTGAATCACTGCGCCCGGCCTGGAGGAGCTGTTTTGAGAGAGAGCCGAGTCTTCTCTTGGTGCTGGAGTCAAGCTTTAGGACTCAGCTTGGATTTGGGGGCTGAGCCTCTCAGGTGAAGGGTCAATGAATACAATTAATCCTGGAGTCAACAGTGAAGCCTCCACTGAGGCTAGAGGCTCCAGGATCGTCTCGATTTGGGACTGGAGTTTGAAGGTGGGGGGTGTCGTGGGTGGCGGCTGGGGTCCTGGCCGGGGCTAGCCGCAGCATCCACACCCACCCCACAGCTGGAAGGCTCCTTGGAGGACAACCTAGACCTCCCCCACCGCGGCCTGGCCGACAGCTCCGCTGACCTCAGCTGCGACAGCCGTGTTAACAGCGACTACGAGACAGACGGCGAGGGCGGCGCGTACACAGACGGCGAGGGCTACACGGACGGCGAGGGGGGGCCCTACACAGATATGGATGATGAGCCCCCGGCTCCAGCCCTGGCCCGGTCCTCGGAGCCTGTGCAGGCAGATGAACCTCAGAGCCCAAGGGATCGTGGGAGAATCTTGGCTCATCAGGGGGCCCAGGTGCGTGGGGCATGGGGGGCAGTCCTGGGAAAGGTCTCTGGCAGGGACGCTGGCACAGAGTAGACACACACTGGGGAGCCTGTTTTCTACCAGGACGCCAACAAACCGCTTCCCTGGTCAGATCGGTTTCCGGGACTCAGACCTCGGGTAGCTAAGAGCCACGTGGCACTGAGCAACTTGCAGCCATTTTTTTTTTTCTTTTTTTTTGAGACGGAGTTTCGCTTTTGTTGCCCAGGCTGGAGTGCGATGGCGCCAACTCAGCTCACCGCAACCTCCGCCTCCCGGGTTCCAGCGATTCTCATGCCTCGGCCTCCTGAGTAGCTGGGATTACAGGCACGCACCACCATGCCTGGCTAATTTTGTATTTTTAGTAGAGACAGGGTTTCTCCTTGTTGGTCAGGTTGGTCTCAAACTCCCAACCTCAGGTGATCCGCCCGCCTCAGCCCCCCAAAGTGCTGGAATTACAGGCGTGAACCACTGCACCCGGCCTAATTTTTTTTGTTTTGAGTTAGAGTTTCGCTCTGTCGCCCAGGCTGGAGTGCAGTGGCATGATCTCGGCTCACACCAGCCTCGGCCTCCTGTGTTCAAGCAATTCTCCTGCCTCAGACTCCCAGGTAGCTGGGATTACAGGCGAGCACCACCATGCCCAGCTATTTTTTTTTTTTCTTAAGGTATTCTTAATAGAGACAGGGTTTCACCATGTTGGCCAGGCTGGTCTCCAATTCCTGACCTCAGGTGATCCACCTGGGCCTCTCAGAGTGTTGGGATTACAGGCGTGAGCCACCGCACCTGGCCTCCAGCCAACATTTTAACCTCTCTCTGCACCTGTTTCCTCAGCTAGGCCACAGGGTGGATGGTATCAGACTTGGTGGCACAGGGCAGTGGCGAGCACTCAACGTACTCAGCCCAAGTCTTGGCACATAGTAGTTGCGTGTTTTTTTGAACTTGCCCTAACTTACCTAATTTATGTATTTTACTTGTTCAATTTTAGAGATAGGGTCTTGCCCTGCTGCCCAGGCTGGAGTGCAGTGGTGCAATTATAGTTCATAGCAGCCTCCAATTCCTGAGCTAAAGGGATCCTCTCACCTCAGCCTCCCGAGTAGCTGGGACCACAAGCACGCACCATCACCCATGCCCAGCTAATTTTTTTTTTTTTTTTTTTTTTTTTTT
>NW_012108696.1:1020295-1023905 GCF_000951045.1 Mandrillus leucophaeus
CAGCTAATTTTTTGCATTTTTAGTAGAGACGGGGTTTCACCGTGTTAGCCAGGATGGTCTCGATCTCCTGACCTCGTGATCCGCCCGCCTTGGCCTCCCAAAGTGCTGGGATTACAGGCGTGAGCCACCGCGCCCGGCCGCCCAGCTAATTTTTTTCACTTTTTGCAGAGATGTGGTCTTGCTATGTTGCCCAGGCTGGTCTCTAACTCCTGGGCTCAAGTGATCCTCCTGCCTTGGCATCCCAAAGTGCTGGGATTACAGGCGTGAACCACGGCACCCAGCTGTAGTTGGGTGTTTAACAAAGGTGTATGTAGCTCTTAGTGTATATGCCTCAGCATCTTCTTCCACACCCTCTCTGGGTCAATGTAAAAATCTATGAATCGATGACATCTCTGATTAGAATGATTTTCCTAGGGTTGTGCAGTACCCAACCTGTTCAGCTGTCCATGGCAGCCGCATATGGAGCAGCCACTATACTAAGTCCTTTACATACATGAACTCATGGCAGTGGCCCTATGAGGACCTGCACAGATGAGAAACCCAATTCCCCTTTTGCTGACAGGCTAGAAGGTCTCAGCTAAGGCCTTCCCCTATCCCAGCCTGTTTTCTCATTTATATTTGGGGATGACCTGCAGACTTGTCATGGGGTTAGCAATTGGGCAGCATGGCCCCGGCCACCGTGGGGGATGGGATGGAGGTGGTTATTGATCTCGACTTACCATGCTCTGGGGGGAATTTTGAAGCTCCTCTCTCCCTCTCCTCCAAGGTGGACAGCAGCCATCCCCAGGGTCAGTGGCGACAGGACAGTGTGCGGTAAGAACCACATATTCCAGACTGGGGGCCCCTCAACCCTTCCCTTGGGACTCAGACTCTGCGGTTAATAAAGAGATCTATATCCAAGCTATGCCTTCATGTGCCCCTAGCCTAGTTGGGAAGACAGAGCCTGCCAAAGCCTCTCTAAGCCCCATATAATCATGGCCAAGGGAGTAGGAATCCACTTCCTGGGAGAGCTAGGAAGGCTTCTTGAAGGGCAGGACATTGAAGCTGGGGCTTTGAGGGATGCATAGGAGTTTGTTAACAAGGCGCTACCCATGAATGCCCAGATGTGCTTATCTCTGCCCACACCCACTGTGCCTAGCACAGTCAGCCTCAGTTTACAGTGGGAAAGCTCACACGCTCCCCACCCACAGCATCTATTCTATTTCCTGATCCCCAGAACCTATGAACGGGAAGCCCTGAAGAAAAAGTTTACACGAGTCCGCGATGCGGAGTCCTCCGATGAAGAAGGCTACGACTGGGGTCCGGCCACGGACCTGTGACCTCTCCCAGGCTGCCAGCCGGTCCGTCCTCCTTCTCCCTCCCTGGGACTGGGACTCAGTTTCCCATACAGAACCCGCAACCCCGCCTCCCTCCGCCTGGTCTTTAATAAACAGAGTATTTTCACAGCGCCGGCTTCTAGTGGCTTCCGGGAAGGATAAGGTGGTGAGAGGGCCAAGCCCCGGGCTCACCTTCCTCGGTCTCGTAGACCCTGATCCGAGACTTTGCCGCTTGCATAAGCTTTTACTGTTTTTATATCAGGAAATCATACAGGACCAAGAACCGCTGGGGTCCTGGCCAGCCAAGGCAGGCCCAGGATGGGGCTCCGGGGCCATGGAGGCGAAGGCACAGTGGCAGGCGAGGGACACGGTGGTCACAGGTACACGGGCTGCTCCTGGCCTGTAAGGAGGCGGTATGTGGCGGCTGGCATCGTCTTGATATGTACCTGGGGAGTGGAGGCAGAATGGGGTTCAGGGCAGGCCTGGGCTTGCCGGGGACGTGGGGGCGCCCCTGGCCACCACCCACCACCTGCACACCTCGCCGTAGGCCTCAGTGAGCAGCTCGATGATGCGGGCGTGTGGCGTGGCCACCACGCTCTGCCCATTGATCTCAATGATGCGGTGGCCCACGCGGATGCCCCCGCGCTCGGCGATGCCGCCGCGGAGAAGGCTGCAGATCTGGGGGAGGAAAGCGGGGAATGGGAAAGAGGTGGGGGCTGCTCAGGGGCCGTGCTCAGGGCCGCCCTCCTCCCCACCGCGGGCCAGGGGCCGGGGCCTCACGATGCCGTCCTCCACGCAGAAGCCCAGTTGCTCGCGAGTGTGGGGCCGGTGGATGATGGCGGTGGTGACGGGCGGGCAGTGGACGATGCTGAGCGTCACCGACGTCTGCGTCTTCGTCTCCTGCAGGGCGGGGGCCGTTGGCCTCACTCAGCTGCCGCACAGCCTGGCAGGCTGTAGCCCCCTCTGGGCCTCAGTTTACCCTCTCATAAACCAGAGACCTGGAGTGCAGGGGCTCAATTCTGGGAGACCCCTCAGATGTGGTGGAGAACAGACTCGGGCCCGGTGGGCTTGGGGTCGAAGCTGTGGGACCCGAGCCATATCGCTTCCTTATGGCCAAAAGCCAAGCCGACAGCCGGGCTCTCCAGGCAGGCTGCAAACGTCTGTAAGAGGCTGCATGGACTGTGGCCTCATCCCTCTGACGGGGGCAGGTCCCTCCCTATCTCTGGGCCTCAGTTTCCCCATCTGAACAACAAAGGTTAAGACTCAAAAACATGGCCAGGCGCAGTGGCTCACGCCTGTAATCCCAGCACTGTGGGATTAGGCGGGTGGGTCACTTAAGGGCAGGAGTTCAAGACCAGCCTGGCCAACATAGTGAGACCCCATCTCTACAAAAAGTAAAACAATTAGCTTGGCGTGGTGGTGCATACCTGTGGTCCCAGCTACTCGGGAGGCTGAGGCAGGAGAATTGCTTGAGCCCAGGAGGTCAAGGTTGCAGTGAGCCACAGGTGCACCACTGCCCCCCAGCCTGGGCAAGAGAGTAAGACCTTGTCTCAAACAAACAAACCCCCCTAGAAATCAGCTGTCTCTTATTAGACAGCGAGCCGCCCAGCCCTGGCGCTGGGCCACCCGCATTTCCAACCTGGCTCTGGTTCTAGGGAGGTGCCCTGGACAAGCGGCTTCCCTTCTCCAGGCCTCAGTTTCCCCAAGGGCACACGAGTGGGCAGGACTTGAAAGTTAGACTTTGTCCCTCCCGGCTGGCCTGGAGAGACCTGGCCAGGGAAGAGACCTCTCTGGGACTCAGTTCCCCTTCCTGGGAATGTGGAGGCCCCGCCACCCCAGGAAACTCACGCGGACGGCGGCCTGGCACGCGGCCAGAGGCAGCCCCACCAGGCTGGTCCCATTGATGGCGGTCAGGCGGTCCCCGATGCTGAGGGCTCCTGAGCGCTCAGCGGGCCCCCCGTGCAGCAGGTTGGCGATGACGGCTGTGGGCAGCAGGGAGCCCCAGCCCGACTCCACCAGGGCCACGCCCAGGCCCTCCCCTCGCCGCTTCTCGAGGAGCACCTGGGACAGAAAGGGGGTGCGGAGGCTGCTTGGGAGGGCCTGGTGCAGGTGCACAGGGGGGCAGGGGCTAGGCGGGGGCTGCCCGGCGCCTCACTCACCTCCCGGCAGTTGTCACTGTTGGAGAAGTGGTCCAGGTCCCCGTTGTGGAGGTGCCCGGGGCCCGGGCTCGACTGCACGCCCACCTGGCTGGGGTCGATGCCACTTTCCCGCAGGAACTGGCTGTAGGCGGCGGC
>NW_012108696.1:1025240-1034806 GCF_000951045.1 Mandrillus leucophaeus
CGCCCCCGGCCGCCCCCTCACCTTGACGCGGTCCATGGCCTCCCGGGCCTGAGCCATGCGTGTGCTGGTGGGCGGGTTCCGTTCTGATACCAGCTGGGTGGAACCCAGGTACCTGGCCCCAAATATGACACCATCCAGGAGGTCTTCATGGTCACAGGGACCGGGCACTGAGGGCGACAGCGGAGAGGGTCGGCCCTCAGGGGCCCACTCCCACGGGCTCTGCCCCAGGGCTGTGCTCTCCGAGATGGTCGGAAGACACAGTGTTCTAGCTGGTGGCTGAGCACTCTCCAGCCAGGAAGCACAGCCCACTGTTCTAGAACCATCCAAGCAGCCTGGCCCTCATAGGTCTAGAACCTTCTGTCCATCCCGCAAGGACTCGCAGGCGGGAAAGCCAGTGAGTCCAGGCCATGGCTAGATTCAAAGCCAGATCTAGCCCCCACAGATACCTTCACCCCATATCCCCAGAATTCCCGGATCGGGCCAGAACCAGACAGTCCCACGTCTACATTTTTTGAGACACAGTCTCGCTGTCGCCCAGGCTGGAGCTCAGTGGTGTGATCTCAGCTCACTGCAACCTCTGCCTCCCAGGTTCAAGTGATTCTCCTGCCTCAGCCTCATGAGTAGCTGGGATTACAGGCGCCCGCCACCATGCCTGGCTAATTTTGGTATTTTTAGTAGAGACGAGGTTTCGCCATGTTGGCCAGGCTGGTCTCAAACTCCTGACCTCAAGTGATCCACCCGCCTTGGCCTCCTAAAGTGCTGGGATGATAGGCGTGAACCACCGCGCCCCACCCCCCACTCCTATTTCTAAACCTCCACAACATTCTAGAACCACAGTGGACCTCTGCTTCTCGGTTCTGGAGTTCCCTCAATCAATCTAGAACTGGCCAGCATTGCCCACTGTTCTAGAACTGTCTCCAGTCAGCCCAGGATAGCTGTCAGCTCTGTGCCTGGGTTGTAGAACTGCCCAGAATAGAGAGAGAACTGGCTGCCTGTCTAAAAAATTCCCATACTGTCCAGAACCCCAGTTGGTTCTGACCCTTGATTCTAGAACTCTGACAGGTCTCATAACAATTCTGTCAGGAGTTCTAGAAACTTCTTATCCCTCTAGAATCAGACTTCTCCGTGATTCCAGAACATCTTAATCACAACGGCGTCAGGCAGCTCTCCCTGTGGTTCTAGAATCTCCTTCAGTAGTTCACACCTTTGGCTACACCAGTGATTCTAAGAATTACCTGACCAGGTAACACACAATTCTGTTCCAGGAGAATTCCAGAACAGTTCTAGAATACTCCCAACCCAGCCCAGAACTACATAAAGCTTTACTCCTGGCCAGGCGTGGTAGCTCACTCCTGTCATTCCAGCACTTTGGGAGGCCCAGACGGGTAGATCACCTGAGGTCAGGAGTTCAAGACCAGCCTGGCCAACATGACGAAACCCTGTCTCTACTAAAAATACAAAAATTAGCTGGGCGTGGTGGCACATGCCTGTAATCCCGGCTACTCGAAAGCTGAGGCGGGAGAATCACTTGAACCCAGGAGGTGGAGGTTGCAGTGAGCCGAGAGAGATCGCGCCACTGCACACCAGCCTGGGCGACAGGGCAAGATTCCGTCTCCAAAAACAAAAAGGGGGAAAAAAGAAGCTTGACTCCCATGGTTCTAGAATTCCCTGAGCTACCTAAAGCCAGACAGCTCTGCTGGTGGCTCTAGAATATTCTAAGTAGTAACTACTGCTCTTTGGTTTAGAACCACAGGCGTAGGGCCCAGTTCTGGATACCCCTCAGTGAAATTCATCCTACACCACAGTCGGTTCTGGCCACTGTCATGATTTCATGACCTAAACATTCTGGAACAAGAGCTGCACTCTGGGGTTCTACAGATGCACCATTCAGTGTGTAGCACCAAGCACATGTATCTGTCACAGACTTGAAATGTGGCTTCTCTGAATAGAGACGTAAATAGAAAATATACACTACCTATTGAAGATTAGCATGCAGAAAAGTAATTTAAGGCCAGGCGTGGTGGTTCACGCCTGTAATCCCAACACTTTGGGAAGCCAAGGCGGGCGGATCACCTGAGGTCAGGAGTTTGAGACCAGCCTGGCCAACATGTTGTGAAACCCTGTCTCTACTAAAAATACCAAAATTAGCCAGGCATGGTGGCGGGTGCCTATAATCCCAGCTACTCGGGAGGCTGAGGAAGGAGAATCACTTAAACCCGGGAGGCAGAGGTTGCAGTGAGCTGAGATCGCACCACTGCACTCCAGCCTGGGCAACAGGGTGAGACCGTGTCTCAAAAAAATAAAAAAGTAATTTAAAAATATTGATTATATGTGGAAATAATATTTTAAATATGTTAGCTTAATTAAAATGTTATTAAAGTTAATTTCTTAGCCAGATATGGTGGCATACGCCTATAGTCCCAGCTACTCAGGAGGCTGAGGCGAGAGAATCGCTTGAACCTGGGAGACAGAGGCTGTGGTGAGCTGAGATTGAGCCACTGCACTCCAGCCTGGGTGACACAGCGAGACTCCGTCTCAGTTAAAAACAAAAAAAAAGTTATTTCACCTGTTTTTAATTTTTTAATGTGGATAACTATAAAATTTTAAATCATATATGGCTCACATTATATTTCCATCATTCCATCTAGAACTTTCTGATTACACTATAATTGGACAGCTCTGCCCACAGTTCTAGAACACCAGATAACTATTCCCTCCATGGTTCTGGAATTTTCCAGTCTTGAGTAGAAGCAGATGGCTCTGTTCACCAATTCTGAGCATATTCTCATTAGCCCAGACTCCTTGAACCTAGAAACACAGACAAAACGCCAAGCCCGGGAACTCCCAAGGCGTCGCAGCTCTGCTCATGATTCTAGAACCTTCTTAGAGCTATAGGTTCAAACCAGTTCTTCTCTCTACAACGACAGAGCTGCTTTTTTTTTTTGAGACATGGTCTCCCTGTGTCACCCAGGGTGGAGTGCAGAGGCACAATCTTGGCTCACTGCAGCCTCAAGTGATCGTCCCACCTCAGCCTCCCAAGTAGCTGGGGTTACAGACCCATGCCATGCGTCCGGCTAATTTTGGGCGGGGGGGATTTTATTTTTGTAGAGACAGGGTTTTGCTGTGTTGCCCAGGCTGGTCTCCAACTCCTGGGCTCAAGCAATCCTCCCACATCAGCCTCCCAAATAGCTGGGATTACAGACCCATGCCATATGCCCAGCTAATTTTTGGGGGGATTTTATTTTTGTAGAGACAGGGTGTTGCTGTGTTGCCCAGGCTGGTCTCGAACTCCTGGGCTCAATCAATCCTCCCATTCTGGCCTCCCAAAGTGTTGGGATTACAGATGTGAGCCACTCTTCCTGGCCAGAACTTACTATCTGAGCTATATTCTTAGGAAAGTCTAGAACACAGGCTGGGCGCGGTGGCTCACACCTGTTATCCCAGCATTTTGGGAAGCCGAGGTAGGTGGATCACAAGGTCAGGAGTTCGAGACCAGACTGACCGAGATGGTGAAACCCCATCTCTACTAAAAATACAAAAATTAGCCGGGCATGGTGGCGGACGCCTGTAATCTCAGCTACTCAAAAGGCTGAAGTAGGAGAATCATTTGAACCCGGGCGGCAGTGAGCCGAGAGTGTGTCACTGAAAAAAAAGTCTAGAACATTCCAGAGGGCCAGAAATTGTTCTTCCCATGCTTTTAGGGCAGCGATTGGCAAACATTTTCTGTAAAGGGCCAAAGAGTAAATATTTTCAGCCCTGTAGGTCACAAGGTCTCTGCTACAGCTACTCAGCTCAGCCATTCTAACAGCAGAGCAGCCATGGACAACACATGAATGACCAAGCATGATGTGTACCAATAAAACTTTATTTATGTACACTGAAATTTTTTACTATTATTATTTTTTGAGACGGAGTCTCACGCTATTGCCCAGGTTGTAGTGCAATGGCGCAATCTCAGCTCAGTGCAGCCTCCACCTCCCAGGTTCATGCGATTCTCCTGCCTCAGCCTCCTGAGTCGCTGGGATTACGGGCACGCACCACCACGCCTGGCTAATTTTTGCATTTTTAGTAGAGACGGGGTTTCACCAATGTTGGCCAGGCTGGTCTCAAACTCCTGACCTCGTGATCCGCCTGCCTCGACCTCCCAAAGTGCTGGGATTATAGGCATGAGCCACCATGCCCGGCTTATGCACACTAAAATTTGAATTGCATTTTTAAATTTTTGAGACAAGGTCTCGCTCTGTTGCTTTGGCTGCGTAGTGCATTGGCATGATCTCGGCTCACCGCAGTCTCAACTCCCTGGGCTCAAGAACTTCTTTCACCTCAGCCTCCTGAGTAGCTGGGACTACAGGCATGCACTGCCATGCCTGGCTAATTTTAAACATTTTTTGTAGAGATGGGGTCTTGCTATGTTGCCCCAGCTGGTCTCCAACTCCTCGGCTCAAACAATCCTCCTGCCTCAGCCTCCCAAAGAGCCGGGATTACAGGTGTGAGCCACCATATCCAGCCTAGTATATCATTTTCACGTGAAGAAATAGTATTCTTCAGCCCGGTGCAGTGGCTCACGCTTGTAATCCCAGTACTTTGGGAGGCCAAGGCGGCCGAATCACTTGAGGTCCAGAGTTTGAGACCAGCCTGGCCAACACAATGAAACTCCATCTCTACTAAAAACACACAAATTAGCTGGGCGTGGTGGCAGGTGCCTGTAATCCCAGCTACTCGGGAGGCTGAGGCAGAAAAATTGCTTGAACCCAGGAGGCGGAGGTTGCAGTGAGCCAGGATCGCACCACTGCACTCCAGCCTGGGCGACAGACTCTGACTCAAAAAAAAAAAAAAGAAAGAAATAGTATTCTTCTTTCAATTAAAAATGTAAAGGCCACCCCGGCACGGTGGCTCACGCCTGTAATCCCAGCACTCTGGGAGGCCAAGGCAGGCAGATCGCTTGAGCTCAGGAGTTTGAAACCAGCTTGGGCAACATGGTGAAACCCCATCTCGACCCAAATAAATACAAAATAAAATTAGCTGGGCATGGTGGCATGCACCTGTAGTCTCAGCTATTTGGGAAACTGCGGTGGGAGGATCACTTGAACCTGGGAGATGGAGGTTGCAGTGAGCTGAGATCAAGCCACTGCACTCCAGCCTGGAAAACAGAAGTCATCAAAAAAAAAAGTGAAAAGAAACACACACACAAAAACCGTCTTTAACTAAAGACCTATGTGAGCAGACAGTGAGCTGGGTCTGGCCCGACGATGATGATTTGCCAAGCCCGGCTCTAGAAGCGAGTGCTGCCAGTGGCCAAAGCTGCCCCACAGCCCCCTTCTCACTATACCCTGTTCTCAAGACTGGCTCTCCTCTCCCTGGTCAGCTGGGATCTGCTTGAAACCACCCTCAGAGCCTTCTGAGAACCTCATCCTTCCTGGCAAACTGTTGCCAGACTTTGGAAGCCTGATTCTGGCTGTCTAGGGGCCTTAGTGCCTGAGGCTAGGGTGGGCGGGACACTCACCCTCCTGGGGGGCAGGGTAGGAAGCCAGGGTCTCGGGGCTCTGGAAGAAGACAGAGGAGGGGCAGGACTGAGTCCCCCTGCTTGGTTCCAGGCAGTCCAGGACACCTGGAGGGTGGGGCGGGCACTACCTGGGCACCAGCGGGTGGCTCTTCAGGTGCGACTAGAGGCACCGTCTCCAGCCAGGGTTCCGGGGAACTGCTTGAGCTCCTGCTGCCCCCCTGCTCAGCAGAGGCCCCCTCCACCCATTCTGGGGAGTCAGAATCCTCATCTGGGTCCTCAGGGGGCTGCAACAGTCGGGGGGCAGGCTCTAGAGGCTCTTCAGGACCAGGCTGGGAAGGTGAGCATTCCTCGCAGTGCAAGAGGCTCAGCAGGTCATCCCGGCCAGCTTCAGCAGACAGCAGCCCGTGGGCATCGGCGATCTCCTGGGAGGCCAGGCCGTGGCCTGTGGCAATGTGTAGGGGACAGGGGGTTCCATCTGGGGATGGGCCTACCAGATCACCCGGCAGAGCTTCAAACTGCTGCACCAGCTCCTGAATGCTTGACTCATCAAGTTCCATCCGACTCAGGCTGCCGGGGCCTCCTGGCACAGGGTCCCACTGGCTGTGAGGGGTGAGGTCCTCAGAGGGCACAAGAATGTCCCTAGGCTCCTCCAAGTCCATGGCTGGAAGCCCCGAAGAGGATCGGGAAATTGTGGGGAAGTCCATGCCTGGACTCCAGGCTTAGGCTAGCATCAGCAAGCAGCTGAAAGACAGAGAGTCAGCGCTGAGGTTTCACCCGGGTACAGTGGTTCATGCCTGTAATCCCAGCACTTTGGGAGGCCAAGAAGGGTTGACTGAACCCAGGAGTTCAAGATCAGCCTGGGCAACAGAACAAGACCCTATCTCCACAAAAAATACAAAAAAAATTAAGGCCGGGCACAGTGGCTCATGCCTGTAATCCCAGCACTTTGGGAGGCCAAGGCGGATGGATCACAAGGAGTTCGAGACCAGCCTGACCAACATGGTGAAATTCCGTCTCTACTAAAAATACAAAAAATTAGCCAGGTGTGGTGGCGGACGTCTGTAATCCCAGCTACTCAAGAGGCTGAGGCAAGAGAATTGCTTGAACCCGGGAGGTGAAGGTTGCAGTGAGCTGAGATCGCGCCATTGCACTCCAGGTTGGGCGACAGAGCGAGACTCTGTCTGAAAAAAAAAAATTCGCTAGGGGTGGTGGTGTATGCCCGTAGTCCCAGCTACTTGAGAGGTTGAGGTGGGAGGATCACTTGAGCCAGGGGAGGCAGAGGCTGCAGTGAGCCTTGATTGTGCCACTGCACTCCAGTCTGGGCGACAGAGTGAGGCCCTGTCTTAAAAAAACAAAAAACAAAAAACAAAAAACCCAAAAACCATAAAACCTGAGGTTTCCTGGGTGCCTATCCGGTGCTAGGCTCTAGCGGGTACTGTTCACACAGGGTACGTAATTTAATCCCCGACAACCCTTACAAGGAGTTAGGATTCCCATTTTACAGATGAAGAAACTGAGGCGCAGAATGGGGAGGTGTGAGGCAGTGGCTTCCCGAGACCCTGTATATGTCATCCCAGACCTCTCCCAACTAATGACGTCTGCTCACTCCAGCCCTGGTTCTTCCAAGTCCTCCTCCCTCGAGACGCGGAACCCAGAATGGAGACCCAGACCTCACACCCTAACTCTACAGACTCGTCAGAAGCAGGTCCCCAAGACCCCAGACCCAAGACCTCAGTCCCATGACCTCAACCCCCAATACCTCCATCCAGAACTTTAGACCCAGGACCCTGGACTTAATACCAGAGACCCAAGACGCCATAAAGCAGACCCGAGTCTCCAAACCTCCAATGTTACCCCAAGATCGACTCCAGACTGAGACCCCGACTTCAGGACCCAGCCCCAAGCCCAGACTCCAGTCCGCCCTCAGACCGAAGACCTCAAGCGCCGACTCAGACCCCACTCTGCACCTCGAGGACACTCACTTCCCAAATCGAGGCCGCCTCAGCCCCGCGCAGCCTCCAGGACCCCGCGCCCCCAGTACGACCCCGACATAGCCCAGACCGCGCCCCCAGAAGACGCACCTCGGAGATTCCCGGTCCCAGCGCTGGCTCCTCCATCCGCACAGCGCCCTGGCCCACTGAGCATGCGCGGTCTCGCGAGGCCTGCTGGGAAATGTAGTTCTCTCAGCCAGCCTCGCCAGGAAGGGGCGCTGGGACTCCTGGAGGTGTTGGAGCCGGGGTTCGAATCCCATGCTTCCCTGCCCGCAGGCAACCCGGGCTGGCCCCAGGACCTGTTTCTTCCCCTGCAAAATAGGGTTAATAATCACTGCCTGGCTCCGGGGGCCGTGTTCATTATTCCAAAGGATGGCAGATGGGGAGAAGTGGGGTTGGGAAATATTAAAGAAGTGTGAGAGGTGGTTTCCGTGGGACCTTGAGGCACCGGAAGCGACATGGGAACCCTGTTGAAGACGGACTTCCGGTTTGGCTCACAGTAGGGAGACAGGTTGGTGCACCCTGGATTTGCGGTCGGCCTGGGAACCTTACCTCCCTGAGTCTCAGTTTCCTCACTAATAAACTGGGGAAAAAAATAGTACCTACTTCCTAATTGTGAGGATTAAATTAGATCGAGTGGGTTAAGGATTTAGCAGTAGGGCTGGAAAAGAATATATAAAATACATATTATTAATTTGTATATTATATATAATACATACTATGTGTTATATATATTATATATAATAATGTTAAAAATATGATGTTATAAAAATTAACAGTGATTAGACTCCAGGCCTACTGGGGTATATTAGACTCATTGTTAATCTCTTTAAAGCTTTGAATAATTACTCATTGGATGGAATCGGGAACATATAAAGTGTGATATTTTTAGTAAATGTTATGTAATTGAAGAAGGGCAAGAAGAAGTCAATGAAATAGCCCTTGAACGCCTCCTTCTACAGTAACTACGTATGTCTACAAGTCTAAAGAAATCACCATAGAGTATGAGAACTTGGGAGACTACATTTCCCAGACACCTCCACGGGGCCTACAACTCCCGAGCACCCCTTGGACCACTGACGTCTTCCGGAAACGTGCACGTGCAAGCTGCCCGCAATACGTCATGGCGACCAGACGCCTTTTAGGGGCTGCCCGGATATGGGCCGGCTGGGGGACCCGGGAGCTCCTAGACCCCGCCTCTCCTAGAAGGCTCCTGGTCCGGGATTATGCTAAGAAACCAGGTGAGCTGGGTTAACAGGAACCAAATGAGGACGGTGGGTACTCTGAGGAATTGGCAGTGCGCAGGCGCTGGTTGGGGAGGCGGTGGTAGAACTAATGCGCAAACGCAGAGAGGCGGATGCCAGGCTGTAGGCGCAGGCGCAGTTTGAGGGACCCAGCGCCGCTTGGAGCTCGGGCGTCTGGCTTGGAGATAACCTTAGCGATTGGACGCAGGGCGCAGGCGCCAGCTGGGGAGAGGCTTGGGAGGAGGGTGTGGGTTACGTGGAGCCCACGCGTTTCACTGCGCAGGAGCGGGTTGGAAGGGATTTGCCGGGAGTCTGGCGAGGTCATGAACTTAGGTTCCAGTCCTGTTTCTCTGCCTGCCTCCAAATCGCAGGGTGACCTTGGCCAAGCCGTTACCAAAAATTCAAAGAAACTATGGAGCCTATTTAAATCTTAGCCACTTCAGCAAGAACAAACCAAGGTTATTAAGGTTTAGCTGGATACAGCCTTG
This sequence comes from Mandrillus leucophaeus, assembly GCF_000951045.1. Lineage (NCBI taxonomy): Eukaryota > Metazoa > Chordata > Mammalia > Primates > Cercopithecidae > Mandrillus > Mandrillus leucophaeus. The sequence continues at coordinate 1,034,467 of NW_012108696.1, forward strand.
CCTGATCTCCTTTGTTGAAAGGGGAAAATTGGCAAATGTTCGGCCTTAAAGACAGACACATAGCAGACAATATAACTTGAATGACTTGGTCATTCCAAGCATCGGTGTTACTTAATGCTATGTCTAAATCCCACTTAAAGTGATTTTAAGGCCAGGCATGGTGGCTCACATCTTTATTTCCAGCACTTTGGGAGGCCAAGGAGGCATGATCGATCGCTTGAACCCAGGAGTACGAGACCAGCCTGGCCACATAGCAGGACCCTGTTTGTATAAAAAATAAAAAAGTGCCTGGCACGGTAGCTCACGCCTGTAATCCCAGCACTTTGAGAGGCTGAGGCAG
>NW_012108696.1:1037546-1045328 GCF_000951045.1 Mandrillus leucophaeus
AGTAGCTGGGATTACAGGTGCCCGCCACCACACCCAGCTAATTTTTGTATTCTTAGTAGAGACGGGGTTTCCCCATGTTCTCCAGGCTAGTCTCGAACTCCTAACCTCGCGATCCACCCGCCCTGGCCTCCCAAAGTGCTGGGACTACAGGTGTGAGCCACCGCGCCCGGCCTGCAAATACTTATTGACCACTGACTGCCTGCCAGGCCCTTGCTCTAGGCTTCAGGATACAGAAGGGCTCAAAATAGACACAAGTCACCACTGGCAGAACTAACTGGGGAGGCAGACGGGAAGCAGGAAGTCAGGCAGCTGTGGTGGCGACACTTCCGGGAAGGGGGCAGGAGAATGAGTGACAGAGCAGGGACATTTGGCTGCTCTGGTCTGAGGTTTGGGGGACACAGAAGCCAAGACGTGAGTGGGTGGAAGGGGTTTTTCAGGCAATGGACACAGCCTGTGTAAAGGCCCCGGGGCAGGACCGCACCTAGTGTGCTGGAGGAACAGCCGGGAGGCGTGTGTGGCTGGAGCAGAGTGAGGAGGGCGAGAGAGCGAGGAGGCGAGGACAGGGCCTGTGGGCTGCGGGAAGGGCTCTGCTGTGGCCCCAAGCTGATCTGCAGCCTGGGGAGGGTCAGGAAGTCTGAGCAAGTGGGGACAGGTGGCCTGGTGTGGACAGTACTGGGAGGCAGGAGAGGGCTTGGCATGTGCCAGCCTCAGATGTTGTGCCATTGGGGTGCAGTTGGCTGCATTGCTGCACGGCCAGGGACCCTCCCAGCCCAGGATCCAGGAAGGACCACCCCGAGATCATGCAGCTAACCAGTGGGCTTGGGACCCGGCCCTGTCGCCGCCTCTGCCCGAGGTGCCCAGGACACCAGGTGGCCCAGGGGGTCGCCGTGTAGCTCTGATTCCTGCCTGCGCCCTCGTCAGGCTGTTCGAGATGAACTTGGGCCCCCCAAAGACCCTGGAGGAGCTGGATCCTGAGACCCGGGAGTACTGGCGGCTGCTGCGGAAACAGAACATCTGGCGCCACAACCGGCTGAGCAAGAACAAGAAGTTGTAGCGTGGTGGGCCCGGCCTCCCCGCCCCCTGCCCCGAGGGCTTGCCGCGTAGCCTGGTGGGCCCGGCCTCCCTCACGCCCACACTGAGGACTTGCCAGTTTCCCAGAGGACGCCGACTTTTGTGAGACAAGAGGCCTGGGTTTCCATGTGACCCCACAGTGGGGCTGGACTAGGGCCCTGGAGACCAATAAAGACCTTTCTGGGTAGACCCTGGTGCCCCTTGGTATTGTCTGGCGTCGGTCTGGCGGGAAGTGGGCCCTTCGGACCCCAGGGATCCCGGCCTCCACGCCAGCCACTGGCGGGCCGTCTGCAGGTCCCCTGTGCCTCTGGACCCTTGGTGGGCTTCTCTTCCCAACTCCTGGAGTTCCTGACACCGCCCACGAGGCCCGAGCCCCAAATCTCAAGCTGCTGGGTGAGGGGGTTGTCCTAGCTAAGCCGCTCTTGGTTGCAAGGGACTCAAACCTAACTCAAGCCGTCAGAATCAGAAAAGAGGCTTTATGAGCTTCAAGAACAGAGATGTCCGGGGGGTGGGTAACGGTGTGGCTGCAGGTGTGGCTGGATCCAGGTGCTTCCATATTCAGACCCAAGGCCCTCTCCATCTCAGGGTCCTTGGATCCCCCAGGGGCTCGCACTCATGGGCAGGGTAGCCCCAGGGCTCCTGGCTGATGTCCTCACCAGCACAGCAAGTAGAATCAGGGGGAAGGGACTGCCCTTTCCTTCCTGCCACAGTCACAGCGTGGTCCTCGATGGCCTATCCCTGGAGCCCAGGGGCTTGGGCCTTCCTTCTCCACCCCCAAGTCCTCTGTCCACTCCACTGGAGCCCAGGTCTCAACCTCCGCCCCCAGTCCACCCTCTGGAGTCTGCTTTCAGAACCCTGACCCTGACCCACAGCCAGAGTGAGGACTGGCCTCCCTGCAGTCCTAACTCCTGCCCTGCCTGGCTGTGATGAGGAGCAATGGGGCGGGATCCTGAGGGCTGGAGCGCACCAGATTGGAGGAGGTGGGGGGAGGACACCTAGTTAGGGAGTAATGGGGCCTCTTGGTGGGGGTAGATCACCTCATGGACCCCACATCCTGCAGAACCCCCAAGGGTCATGCCCTCATCCCCACCCTTGCCACAGCAGCCCCACCCATTCCTAGGTGGGTACCCTAGGGGCTTTGGGCTGGGCTCACCCACCCTCTGGCTTCCTCTGTCCACAAGCTGGATGGGCGGGGTGAGGACCCGAGGCTAATTCTTCCCGTCCCAGGGAAACCCTAACCTTCATCCTCTTAGGGAACTCTGGAGTGGAGCGGATTACCACGCACCTGCTGTCCCCGGTGGCCTCCCTGGGCAGGCGGGGGTGTGAGCACGCCTTCTCTTGCACTCACAGCAGGTGGTGCCAGCCCTGCTCCCACCCTCCTGTTATTCCCCAAGGTTCTCAGAGCAAAAATCAAAGTTATAACAGCCACTGCCCTGCCTGGCCTCCCCGTCACCTCCCTCCTCCCCCTCCTCACTCTACTCCAGCCACACGGGCCTCCTTGCTATTCTGCCAATGCACCAGGCGCGGCCCTGCCCCAGGGCCTTTGCACGGCCTATGCCTCTGCCCAGCCCCCTCCTCCCCTAGACCACCTCCCTCCCACCCCAGTCTCCACCTTCACGCCAGCCTCCCCTCCTCCAGAACTCCCTGTTACAATTGCAGCCCCTGCCACACTCCCCATCTGCCTTTCCTGGTTGTTGTTTTCTCCCTATCGCTTATCACTGAAGTCTTATGCTTTAGGTTTGTTTTTTATTTATTTGTTTTGAGTCGGGGTCTGGCTCTGTTGCACAGGCTGGAATGCAGTGGTGTGATCACAGCTCAGCCTCGACCTTCTGGGCTCAAGCAATCCTCCTGCCTCAGCTTCTCGGGTCCCTGGGATGACAAGTGTGCACCACTACACCTGGCACGTTTTAAAAATGTTTGTGGAGACTGAGTCTTGCTATGTCACCCAGACTGGTCTCAAGCAATCCTCCCACCTCAGCGTCCCAAAGCACTGGGATTACAGGCATGAGCCACCGCACCTGGCCTGGTTTAGGTTAAAAAGAAAAAAAAAATCTTTCTTGTGCTTACTGCCGTGTCCCCAGTGCCTGGTGCACAGTGACATTGGCTGGGCGTTGGGCCACAGGACTGGTGTATGAGGTGCCACCTGGAGATGGGGTGCCCCGGTGATCTGGGAGTGATCTGGGGAGCCCGGGCTGGAGATGAGGGTAGCTACTGCAGCTCCTGCCCTGGTGCCGCACTTCTGTCTCGGGGTGGCCCTGGCCAAGACTGTCCCATCCCATGGCTCAGGGCCCCTCCTGCTGCACTGGGCCAGCCATGCTTGCCAGTCACAGCGGGTTCTCAGCCCCGCGACAGCCTCCTTGCTCAGAGCTCTTGGGCAATGCAACTGGGTTGGACAGAGCAGACGCCGGCCGTGCCTCCGCAGGGCTGGAGGACATGCACGGGGCCTGGGGTCTGTGGGGACGCGAGGAACAGGGGCTGATGACGACACAGCCAGCACCAGCCCGCCTCTACACGAGGTCCCACCCTCCCTCCAGAACCTGCTGCCGTGCCTCGGATGGGGGGGCCGGTGATGGGTCTGAAAGGCAGCTTCACCCACTCCTAGCCGTGCGACCTTGGGGACCTGGCTTCCTGCCTGAGCCCCAGTTTCCCTCTCTGTAGAATGGGCTGACGGCTGTACCCGAGGTCCAGGGCGCAACGGAGAGGGGAGCGCTCACGTGGTGGGTGCACTGTGAAAGGAGACCAGGCTCGCGGGAGCTGCCGTTATTGTCATTTCGGGGGGACTGGGAGCCTGGAGAGCGGGCAGCTCTGCTGATGGGGAGTGGGAGCGGCAGAAAGATGTACACTCATCTTACAGAGTCAGCGGCCCCGCCACTCACAGCCTCATAGCCCGGGAACCTCAGAGGCCCCCACACCCCATTAACAGACGGGAGACTGAGGCCCCAGGAGGGGAGGAGGGCCCCCGTCCCTGGCCTAGGAATACTTGGGTCACCTCCTGCCTGACACTGGGGGCCGGTCCGCTGCCAGCAGGACAGGTGGCGATGGGGTGGGGGACAGGATGGGGGCGGGGGACCCAGCAGCCTGTCTCTGGTCCCGCTCCCCAGTGGTGGTGGCCTGGCCTGACCACGGTTGCTCCGTGACCTCAGCCTAGGCCAAGGCGTGGTGGCTGTCACCAGGGCACGTCTCCAGCTCTCAGGCTGAACCGAGGAGGGGGCCCAGGAGGGCAGCAGGCTCAGGCTGGCGGCCAAGCCCTGTCCAGAGCCTGTGCGTGTTCCTTGGCCAGCAGCCGCAGGGACGCCTCCTCCAGGGCGAAGCCGTCTGCGAAGGTGGGAGCAAAGGCATGAGGCCCGAAGGACGCTTGCAGCCCCGGGCCCGGGCCCAGGAGGCGGGGGAGGCCTGGCACAGCCGGCGGTCCAGGGCCCAACCAGGGCTCCAGGGGCAGCGACATGGCCGGGGGGCGGGCGAAGGGCAGCGCCGGGGCCTCAGGAAGTCTCGGGGCTGCCACGGCACCCGAACCTGACTCCAGCCGCTCCTGGCGGCGCCACTTGGCCCGGCGGTTCTGGAACCACACCTGGAGGGTGTGAGAGGGAACGGGGGGATGCTGTGAGCTCAGCTGCTCCCCGCCACTCCTTGGAGGTCCTCTGCACACCCCAGCCCTGGGGGTTCCGCCTCCCGGCTGACCCAACTCACACCTGCTGCTTTGCTGTTTCGTCCCAAGAAGATGAGGATCTCCGAAGCGTTCCCTAAGCCCAGGCTCCCCTCCAACTCCTCACTGCCCTCCTTGGTCTCCCTTGGCCCTTATCATTCAAGGCCTCCAAAGGCATCGTTACCGGCACCATTCTCTGCCTCCTCCTTCACCCACTTCACACCTGGCTCAAGGGAAACGCCTCCAACTTAACCCCTCCACGCCTTTGCACACACTGTTCAGGATGCCTAGAAAAATGCCCCTTTTCCTTCCCAGCTGGCACACTCCTACTCAAATGTCTTTGTTTTGTTTTGTTTTGTTTTGTTTTTTGAGATGGAGTCTTGCTCTGTTGCCCAGGCTGGAGTGCAGTGGCCGGATCTCAGCTCACTGCAAGCTCCGCCTGCCGGGTTCCCGCCATTCTCCTGCCTCAGCCTCCCGAGTAGCTGTGACTACAGGCATCCGCCACCTTGCCCAGCTAGTTTTTTTGTTTTTTTTTAGTAGAGACGGGGTTTCACCGTGTTAGCCAGGATGCTCTCGATCTCCTGACCTCGTGATCCGCCCGTCTCAGCCTCCCAAAGTGCTGGGATTACAGGCTTGAGCCACCGCGCCCAGCCCCAAATGTCAAAACCTCAACTCCCACACCCCCTCCTCCAGGAAGCCTTCCTAGCTTCTCTTCTGCTCATGCGCCGGGAGGGTCAGGATCTTGCTTCGCCTCCCTCCACAGGCTGTGAAAGGTGTGTGTTTTGGGGGGTGCCCTCACCTGCACGCGCACCTCAGGTAGGTGCACCTTGGCCGCCAGCTCCTCACGGCTGTAGACATCCGGGTAGTGGGAGGCCTCGAACGCCCGCTCCAGCTGGTGCAGCTGGTAGGTGGTGAAGGTGGTGCGGTTCCTCCGGTGCTTCTTCTTGGGGGCCTCCTCGCCCGGCCCCAGACTCCCACCCTCGGCCGCCGGCCCCTCGCCCGGGCTCAGGAACATGGCTCCCACCTGGCGAGACGGCAGCGGGACAGATGGCGGGGAGACGGCCGGTGGGGCTACCGGCAGGGACAGGGCAGGGGAGCCCCAGGCTTGCCTCCCGGCTCCGGGGAGATCTGTTCCCTCCACTGGGGCCGGCATGCGCTCTGCATCCCCGGGCTGTCCTCCTCGGGTTTGTGGGGGTCTCCTGCTGGGCCTCTGTCTGTTCTTCCTTCTCTGTGTGTCACCGTCCCTGTTTTCTCTTCCCCTCTCTGTGGCTGTCACGGCCTGTGTGTGTGGCGGGGGGGGGTCAAGGATGCCCCCCCCAAGTAAGGCAGGATCCCTTCTCACACCCTAAGCCCTCCACCCTGGGGGGGATCTCTGCCCCCACCACCTCCCACGCAGGCCCACCAGTGCCCACCCCGCACTCACCGCCCACGGCAGCCCCTCTGTCAATCTCCACAGGGCACCTGCCCCAGCGGGCCCGGCGCTGCGTCTGCTGTGGCCTGGCCCTGCCAGACCTGAGCCGGGTCGGGGTTGGGTGGGGGAGGATTAGCTCAAGGTGATTAATTGAGGCGGCACCTCCCACTTGGTCCCCGGGCTGTCCTGAGCCAGGAGGGAGGGCAGGGTGGGCGGAGGGCTGCAGCTCCAGGTGGAGGCTGGGGGGATAGTCTGCCAGGCTCCACCGCCCCTCGCCATAAGATGCCACGGGGCTCTTCCTCCCTGGGCCTCAGTTTCCCTGGCTGTAAAACTGCCACACTAGGACCTACCCTGGGGGGATTTCAGCTTCTCAGAGCATCGCACAGAAATTGGCATACAGGGGGCACTTAATGAATGCCCATTGTTAATACTTTTATCTGCTGGGGGCAGAAAAAGGTGTCTTAGGACTCACAGAGGTCAGAGGGGGTTGGGGAAGCTGAGGTCCCAGAGGTGAAGGCACTGCAGTTGGCTCTTCTGGACACAAGGGGCAGAGGCCCTTTTAACTGGGTCTTGAGGTATGAATAGGAGTTCACCATTCACAGACGGGCGCGGTGGCTCACACCTGTAACCCCAAGACTTTGGGGAGGCTGAGGCGGGTGGACCACCTGAGGTTAAGAGCCAAGATCGCGCCACTGCACTCCAGCCTGGGCTGGAGTGAAACTCCGTCTCAAAAAGAAAAAGAAGTTCACCATTCATTCGTTCAATAAGCACTTATTGAGCACTTACTGTGTACCAGGTACCGTTCACAGGAGTAGTGACCAAAACAGACAGAAGACGGGGCTGACTTTCTAGTGGGGCAAACAGACAACCAGTGACTGTGTTAAAATGCAGAGCATGGCCAGTGGCCACGAGCCTGGGGAGAAAACCCATGGGGAGGGGCCTGTGGCGGCAAGGTAGGTTCCTATTTTATTTTGGTTTTTTTTGTTTGTTTGTTTTTTATTTTTTGAGACAGAGTCTCACTCTGTCACCCAGGCTGGAGTGCAGCAGCGTGATCTCAGATCTCAGCTCACTACAACCTCCGCCTCCTGGGTTCAAGTGATTCTCCTGCCTCAGCCTCCTGAGTAGCTGGGATTACAGGCACACACCACCACGCTCAGCTAATTTTTGTATTTTTTAGTGCGGACAGGGTTTCACCATGTTGGCCAGGCTGGTCTCGAACTCCCGACCTCGTGATCTGCCCGCCTTGGCCTCCCAAAGTGCTGGGATTACAGATGTGAGCCACCGCACCTGGCCTATTTTTGTTTTTTTGAGACTGGGTCTCCCTCTATTGCTCAGGCTGGAGTGCAGTGGCGCAATCTTGGCTCACTGCAACTTCTACCTCCCAGGTTCAAGCAATTCTTCTGCCTCAGCCTCCCGAGTAGCTGGGATTGCAGGCACCTGCCACCACGCCCAGGTCATTTTTTTTTTTTTTTTTTTTTCCAGGATAGAGTCTCGCTCTGTCGCCCGGACTAGAGTGCAGTGGCGCAAACGCGGCTCACTGCAAGCTCCGTCTCTCAGGTTCACTCCATTCTCCTGCCTCAGCCTCCCGAGTAGCTGGGACTACAGGTGCCTGCCACCACGTCCGGCTAATTTTTGTATTTTTAGTAGAGATGGGGTT
>NW_012108696.1:1045378-1049330 GCF_000951045.1 Mandrillus leucophaeus
TTTTTTTTTTTTTTGAGACAGACTCTTGCTCTGTTGCCCAGGCTGGAGTGCAGTGGCGCGATCTCGGCTCACTGCAAGCTCTGCCTCCTGGGATCGTGCCATTCTCCTGCCTCAGCCTCCCGAGTAGCTGAGACCACAGGTGCCCGCCACCGCGCCTGGCTAATTTTTTTTTTTTTCTGTATTTTTAGTAGAGACGGGGTTTCACCATGTTAGCCAGGATGGTCTCTATCTCCTGACCTTGTGATCCGCCCGCCTCGGCCTCCCAAAGTGCTGGGATTACAAGCGTGAGCCACCGCGCCTGGCCCACACTGGCATTTTATACAAACATCAATGATGAGCAGCTGAGAAACCAAGGGCAGGTGCCCGGCAGGCGAGGCTAAAGGGCCTGGTCAGGCCAAGGACTGGGGGGATGGGGAGGACAGAAGGGACGGGGTAGCAATTCCAGAGGAAGGAAGTTGGAGAGGGGCAGGGTGTGGGTGTGGAGGTGCAAGGGCGATGTCCAGGCGCATTCTGGACTGTGAGGTGGGACTGTTTCAGAGGCGGAGGCCTGAGAGGTGGAGTGGGCTCCAGGGAAAGCTCCAGAGACCAGTGCCCCCCAAGTCCAAGGAGCCACGGGGCTCAGGCAGGGGAGCGCCCTGGACATGGAAAGGAGAGGGTACTCCAGGGGCAGTGGGAAGGAGAGATGAGGGGAGGCTTGATTTAGTGACACTGAGGACATGGGGGAGGCGACTGCGGTGGAGTGAGGGGAGACCCAGGCCTGCAGATGGGCAAAGGAGCAGGTGCAAAGCGAAGTAGAGAGAGATCCTTCCGGAATGTTGGCATGTTGGCTTTGAAGGGAGAGGGACACACAAAGAGAGGAAGGCGTGACACACACACATACGAGAAACCAGGTGCCCAGGCCCCAGAGGAGTCCAGGTCAGAACCCAGGGGGCAGGTGGTTTCGAACCTGGATCCGGGTGTAGCTCCCCTATCCCGGGGGCCAAGTTCAGGTGGGCAAGGTGTGGAGGGACACAGGGGTTCAAGCCCGGGGCAGAGGGGGCAGCGGCAGCTTCTGAGGCTCCAGGTGCCTCCCCCGGCCTCAGCTGCCCATTGGCAAGGTGGGCCCACCAGGCTCTGCGTCCAGGGCGGAGCCAGGCCTGTTGCCCATCGAGGCACAGGGCTGTGGGGTGGGGAGAGAGAATTGCCCTGATTGCTTCATCACTTTAGAGCGATAACGAGCTGCTTCAGATCTCAGACCCCAATTAACTAATTGACCAGTGTGGGTTAAGAGGCCGCAGGAAGGATCGTGGCGTGAGGCGCGGGGCGGGGGCTTTGGGCGACTTAGCCGGACAGGCAAAAGCTGCAGACGCTGTGTCAGCTTAGAGGGCCGGATTAGGAGTGTGGGCCGGGCGGGCAGGGCCCAGGGGACAGGTGGCCCCCCGCGGCGGATTAGGCAGGGGCCGGGCCCCTCCAGCCTTCACCTTTCAATTATCCCCCAGACAGAACCACTAACCTGCCTCCGGTGCTGGTGAGGAAAGTGAGGCCCGAGGGTGTGCGGGGCTTTAACGGGGCCGCATAGGAGGTCAGCATGACCTTGGGACATTTCCGTGTCTCAGCTTGGCCAGGATGGGAGGGTGGCCCGGGAGTCCTGGAGTGGGGGCCGTGCCCAGCCTGGTCGGAGACTCCTCTCTGTGTATCCTCAAGGCTGGCTCCATGGGAGACTCAACTGAGAGCAGGTGTTGGACCGTCCCAGCAATAATGGGGCACCAGCCATATGCCTGCCTTCTAGGTGCCCCTCCCTTCACTGCTGTGGGCCTCGGGGCCCTCCTGCCCCTCTACGAAAAGGTGCCCGTTGACTGGAGGAGGCTGCTGAGGCCCAGAGAGGGAAAAAGTTTTCCCAGTAGGGGCCGCCTCGCCCGTTTGCCCAGGACTTTCCCGGTTTTAGCACTAAAGTCGCATACCCTGGAACAGCCCTCAGCCCTGAGCAAACCAGGGCTGTCACCCCAGGGCCAGCGTCACACAGCTGGGGGGCGAGTCAGGATTGAACCTGCATGTGCAAAGTGGATCCAGACCCACTGTGCCAGAGTGGGCAGGAGGGCCAGTGTTTCCCTGCCATTCTGTCCCCCAGAGTCACAGGGTCAGCCTGCTAGGTCCCTGGACATTTGGACTGCCTCTGTCCAAGGACAGTGTCATCTGAGAGCTGTCACTGCAGCAGCTGCGGTGATACTCAGTACCCAGAGGGCCAGCACAGTAGGCCGGAGACAGAGGCCGGGGCGCCCGTGCCGCACAGCTCCCAGGCCAGCTTCTCGGACAACTTGTGGAAGGGTGCCCAGCAGGTGGGCTCTGCCTCCCAGCTGCTGCTCTGAGGACGTGCACGGGGCCTGGACAGCCCTTGGGGGGCTCCACGCGGTACCCCTTCTCCATGGCCTCTGACACCTCCTTCAGCCTGGCTTTGTTAAGTGAAGAGGAGGGGTGGATGGATGTGTGAATGGATGGTGGGTGGGTAGGTAGATGAAGGGATGGATGAATGGGTGGGTGGATCAATGGAACAGTGGATGGAGAGATGGATGAATAGAGTGGATGGGTGGGTAGATGAATGGATGGGTAGATGGATGGACATGGGAATGGGTGGGGGATGGATGCGTGGGGAGATGGATAAGTGGATGGATATATGCATGGATGGGTGAATGGGTGGGGACAGGAGGATGGGTGGGTGGATGGATGAATGGAAGGATGGATGGGTGTGTGGATGGATGATGGGTAGATAAATGGGTGGACAGATATGTGAGTGGATGGTAGGTGGATGGGTGAATGGATGGGTGGACAGGTGGATGGATGCATGGGTGGATGGATGGATGGATGGTGGATATGTGGGTGGATGGATGATTGGTAGATTAGTAGATGGTGAGTGGACGGATGGATGGGTGGATGGATGCATGGGTGGATGGATGAGTGGATAGTAGGTGGATGGATGGATGGATGGATGGGTGAGTGGACAGGTAGATGTGTGGGTTGATGGACACGGGTAAATGGATGAATAAGATGTGTGGGTGGATGGATGATTGATGGATGAGTAGATAGATGGTGAGTGGATGGATGGATGGGTGGATGGATGGATGAATAGGTAGATGGGTGGATGGATGAATGGATAGCAGGTAGATGGATGGGTGGACGGGTGAGTGAACAGGTAGATGTATGGGTGGATGGACACATGGGTGGATGGATGAATAGGTGGGTGGATGGTGGATGATTGGGTGGATGGATGAGTGGATGCTGGGTGGATGGATGGATGGATGCGTGGATGGGTGGATGACAGATGTATGATTGGCCGGTGGATGGGTAGGTGGATGGGTGGATACATGCGTGGATGGATAAATAGGTGGGTGCACAGGTGGATGGGTGGGTGTATGGATGGATGGATGGATGGGTGGACGGACAAGTGGATGGGTGGGTGGATGGATGCATGGATGGATGATAGGTATGTGGGTGGATGGATGATTGGTGGGTGGATGGATGGATGGGTGAATGGATGAGTGGATGGGTAGATGTGTAGGTAGATGGATGGATGGGTGTATGGTTGGGTAGATGGGTGGGTGGATGGATGGGTGGGTGGATGCGTGGGTGGGTGGATGGACACATGGATGAATGAATAGGGTGGGTGCATGGGTGGATGGTGGGTGGATGGATGAATGGATGAGTGGATAGTGGATGGATGGATGAGTGGATGGTGGGTGGATGGATGAGTGGATGGTAGGTGGATGGATGATGTGTGGGTGGATGGATAGGTGGGTGGATGGATGGATGGGTGACTGGGTGGGTGGATGTATGGATGAGTAGATGGTGGGTGGATGGATGGATGAGTGGATGGTGGGTAGATGGATGGATGGGTGATTGGGTGGATGGATGAATGAGTAGATGGTGGGTGGATGGATAGGTGGATAGGTGGGTGGATGGATGGATGAGTGGATGGTGG
>NW_012108696.1:1050562-1059238 GCF_000951045.1 Mandrillus leucophaeus
GATGGTGGGTGGGTGGATGGATGGATGAGTAGATGGTGGGTGGTGGGTGGATGGATGAGTGGATGGTGATTGAGTGGATGGATGGATGAGTGGATGGTGATTGAGTGGATGGATGGATGAGTGGATGGTGATTGAGTGGATGGATGGATGAGTAGATACTGGGTGGATGGGTGGGTGATGGGTGAGATTTTCATGATTGGTTCAGACCATGATGAAAGAAGCAGAAGTGAGGGACATGCAGAAGTGGGAGAGGCTGGAGCGGGAAGAGAGGGGAACGAAACCTGGGCTGTGGACCCAGACAGGCCCAGATTCAAATCCAGGCTCTACCATATCTTCTTGTGGCAACCCAGCGTGAGCGACCTGCCCTCTCTGGGCTTCAGTGTCCGCGTCTGTGAAATCGGTGTAATCTTGGCACTCACCTCCAGCGGCATTTTGGGGATTTGACCTGAAAGTGCTCAACATGGTGGCTGCCCATGAATGGGGGAGGCAGGAGGAGGAGGGTGGCCTCCCCAGGCCATCCCTAAACAGGGCTGCTGCCACACACGCAGACCTTCCTTGGGCTGCCATCATGGGGGCTCCCATAGGGATGTAGAGGGCTGGGGCCTGAGAAAGGGATGTGGTGGGAGGGGAGACTTGGACCTTGAGGGCTGCTGGCAGCCTCCCGAGATCCCATGGGTTGGGACGGGGTCCCCACCACTGAATACAGCATCCCCTGGGGGACTGCAGTGGGGAACCCATGGGAAATGGCAAGTGGGTCTCCTGCCCAGAATTCCCCGGGGAACGATGTCCCCACAGTGGCCAGCGGGCAGGTTCCAGCTGGGTGGATCCTCCATGGGCAAAGATGCGGAGGCCCCGTGTGCAGGCACATGGCTGCAGGAGGCAGGGGCTTGGGGCCGGTGGGTGCCCAAGACAAGGCCAAGGATCAGTGGGGTCCCAATTAATTGATCCCATCATGTGGGCTGCAGTGGGTTCCACAGAGGAGGGAGGTGACTGCTGGGGCCAGGGCACACAGGGCATCCGGGTGGGGGGGTGGACCTCTACGGGAGGACCCAGGATGCCTGGCGCCTGGGGGTGTCCGAGAGCAGATCGCCAAAAGTGGCCTCTGGGGAAGAGGGCATGGGGACACAGAGAGAGACACAGGCGCCTACAGTCCTTGGAATCCGTCTTTATCGGGGCGATCATCCTTCGCCTTCGCAGGTCTGGGGTGTTCACGGTCCGCCCAGAGCCCCTTACGCGGGCCAGCCCCTGCCGTGGGCACCAGGACGATGCCTTGCCGACCTGGACCCTCCTTGGGCCTGGCCGGTGTCCCCACGCCGCACTGCCCACTCTCTTGGTCCTCTGGGGCCAAGGGCCCCACCAGGTGGGGTCAGGGCTCCTGGCTTCGGGGCGAGGTGGAGCCGTCGGTATCCTGCCCTGAGACGGAGGCCGGGGCGCCCGCGCTGCGCAGCTCCCGGGCCAGCTTCTCAGCCAGCTTGCGGAAGGGTGGCCGGCGGGCGGGCTCTGCCTCCCAGCAGCTGCTCATGAGGACGTGCACGGGGCCTGGACAGCCCTCGGGGGGCTCCATGCGATACCCCTTCTCCACGGCTTCCGACACCTCCTTCAGTGACTGAGGACGGCAGGCGTGGGCAGGGGTCAGGGCCACACCCTCTGGACCTGCCCAGAACCCAGTGCCTCCCTGGGGCCCCCGCTCACCATTTTAGGGTATGGAGCCCGTCCATATGAGAAGACCTCCCAGAGCAGCACCCCAAAACTCCAGACATCCGACTTGCTGGTGAACTTCTGTGGGGCCCGAGACAGGGGTGAGGAGGGACCCCTCAGGGTTTCTGCTCCAGCCTCTGCTTCCTCCAGGAAGCCCTCCTGGGTTGACCCTCACTCTCCGGTCTCCTAGTTGATTCCTCCCCCAACGCCGCCCACAATCGAGTCTAGCTCAGCCTTCATGCATGGAGGAAACCTGGTTATTCTTCACCTCAGTCCTGAGCCCATGCCTTTTTCAGAGCTGGAGAAACTGAGGCCCAGAGGGAAGCTACAAGGAACAATTACGGGCCAAGAGCTTCCTGGGGAGGCAGAGCCATTGCCCTTGGAGTTTCTGAGAGGCCAAGTGACACAGCCAGGGTCATACGGCAGAGCTGGGGGGACCCCAAAGCCCCAGGGGTGTGTGAAGGAGGCTCACCCCGTGTTTGAGAGCCTCGGGCGCCGTCCACTTGACGGGCAGGCGGCTCGAGTCCAGCCCTTTCCGCTCTGCTTTGGCCAGGCCAAAGTCGCTGACCTTGGCCACCAGGTCCTCGGAGACCAGGATGTTGCGGGCGGCCAGGTCGCGGTGCACCAGCTTCTTGCTCTCCAGGTACTCCATGCCCTCGGCCACGTGCCTGGGGGGAGCAGGGGGCAGTGGGGGCTCAGGTGCCAGGACGCCTGCATTCACAGCTCAGAAAGCTCTGGGTGCCTGGGTCACAAGCTCAGAAAGCCTCCCTGCCCCGTGCCTCAGTTTCCCCTTGATGGATCTTGGAATCTGCCCCCCGACGACCCCCACGCCCCGGCACCCTGACAGCCCCACTTACAGGGAAAACTGCAGGAGCTGAGCAGTGTTCACGAGGGCTCGGCCCCGGGTCCGCAGAAAGTTCACCAGGTTGCCCTGTTGGGGGTGGGAGACAGCCGTGGGGGATGTTAGGGCTGCTTTGCCATGTGGGACCCCCTCCCCGCCTGGGCCCCGCCCCACCTTGCTCACGTGCTCCATGACAATGTACAGCCCCTGGTGCAGGATCACGCCCAGGAGACGCACCAGGTTCTTGTGTTGCATCTTCCTGGGGGCGGTGGGGTGGGCGTGAGGGCGGGGCTGGGACCCCCCATCCCAGGGTCCCCAGCCCCCACCCCAGGACTCACGTCATGACGGCCGTCTCATCCAGGAAGGCCTGGGCCGTCACGTCGCACTTGATATTCTTCACGGCCACCTTTTGCCCCAGGTACTCACCCTGCAGGACAGCTTGGGGGTGGGGGCGGGGAACGGGGTGAGATCGGGACCCCCAACAAACAGCGACAGAGAGACAAACGGACAGGCCCGCTCACACCAGTGCCCATGTAACACTCACACAGCTGCGGGTCCCCAGACCTTGAAACGCAGCCCCCACGCTCCCCATCCCCGCCACCCTCACAAGCTCCAGACCCAAGATCAAAGAGAACCGTCTGGTCCTGGTGCGGTGGCTCACGCCTGTAATCCCAGCACTCTGGGAGGCTGAGGCAGGCAGATCACCTGAGGTCAGGAGTTCAAGACCAGGCTGACTAACATGGAGAAACCCCGTCTCTACTAAAAATACAAAACTAGCCGGATGTGGTGGCACATGCCTGTAGTCCCAGCTACTCGGGAGGCTGAGGCAGGAGAATCGCTTGAACCCTGGAGGCGGAGGTTGCAGTGAGCCAAGATCGTGCCATTGCACTACAGCCTGGGCAACAGAGCGAAATTCCATCTCAAGAAAAACCACAAAAAAACAAACAAAAAACAAAAAACAAAAACAAAAACAAAGAGAGAACCATCTAAGCCAGGGGTCTGTGAACCTCCACCTCCCAGGGGCCAAATCTACCCTGTCAATTCTTTTTGCAAGACCTTTGAGCTCAAAATGTTTTTTGCATTTTTATTTTTAAAATATTGATACAGGGTCTCACTCTCTCACCCAGGTGGAGTGCAGTGGCGTGATCACAGCTCAGTGTAGGTTCAAATTCCTGGGCTCAAGGGATCCTCCCATCCCAGCCTCCTGAATAGCTGGGACTACAGGCACCCACCACCACGGCCAGCTAATTTTTTTGTATTTTTAGTAGAGACGGGGTTTCACCATGTTAGCCAGGATGGTCTTGATTTCCTGACCTTGTGATCCACCTGCCTCGGCCTCCCAAAGTTCTGGGATTACAGGTGTGAGCCACGGCGCCCGTCTGGTTTTTGCATTTTTAAATGGTTGTAAAAACAAATCAAAAGATGAGTACTGTTTCAGGACATGTGAGCATTATACAAAATTCAAATTTCTGGGCCATAGTTTTCATGGCCACGCCCATATGTTTACATATTGTCTGTGGTTGCTTTCACTCTACAAGGGCAGGATTCAGCAGCTGTGATAGCAGCTCCCTGACACACGAAGCGAAAAATATTATTACAGAGAGTCTGCTGACCCCTGATCTAAAACCCAGAGCCTTCCAGAATAATAATTTCAGGGAATGGTGTTCCAAACATTCCAAACAGAGGGACTGACCATACAAGACCCTGGCAGTGTGAAGCCACTAACATTGACTGCTTGAGTTCATTGACCCCTCATGACAGCTGCCATTACCCCGTGTTCCAGAGGGGGAAACTGAGGCTCAGAGGATTTGCGTGTCTTCAGTTGCACAACTAGTAGGTCGTTAAGTATGGGTTTGAATTCAGCTCTGTAACTGCAAAGCCTCAATATGCACCTCCCACTTTCCTTCAGCACCCCCAACCCGGTCCGCCACTCACCTCCAAATTCTCCCTCTCCGATCTGCGCTCCCAATGTCAAATGCTGCAGGTTCAGTAACCAGCCCGCTGTGGAGTGAAGACCCAGTCAGAGGGGTAATGGGCCCCCCAAGCCCTCCCACTGGGGGTTCTACTTGGTGAGAGACTAGGTGAAGTCTCTCACAGTGCTGCAGCTGTGGATACACATTTGAATGGCTGCTGGACCTGGCAATGCCCCTAGGACGTATCAGAGACACCCCACTCCTGGTACTAATTACTGTTGTTGCAACAGACCTATCTCAGGTTGACCTGAGCAAAAACAGGCTTACAGGAGGGATAGTGGTGTGAATGGTCAAAGCTGGGGGCCTGCCTGGCTGAGACCCTCAGATTCCACATTTGCCTTCCAGGAACTCCCTGTCAGGCTCAGGGGGCAGTGCCAGGAAACACTTCAGGTCTCAGGTCTCAGAGAGAAGAGCTGCCCTTTTCTCTTTGGCTCTCTTGTCCCTCCAAATACCTGCTGGGCTCGTCCCTACACAGTTCTTTACCTCTGACCACTCAGAAACATACAGAGAGAAAAAAAAAAAAAAAAAAAAAACACACACACAACATGGAGACCCATAAAGGTTCCAGAATATTCCAGGGCTCTGGCCTCCCTGACCCTTCTCCCAAGCACTCCTGTGTTGTCCCCTCCACTGTCCTCTGGTTGGTTCTGCAGGCGTTCTCTTCTCCCTCCAGAAAGTTACCCCTCCAAATGCCATGGTCTTAAGGGATCATTGGTCAGGGTGATGCTAGTGTCCACCTGGGTGCCATCCCTGATGGATACAGATTTCCCTAGGAGAGACGTACTTTCAAGGAGACAGACATGGGGTGGGAAGAGGCATTTGCTTTTGACCTTAAACACTGAGGATTTCACTACTCAGGGGCTGGAAAAGCATTTCAGGTGAAGGGAACAGAATATACAATGGCTCAGAGGCATGAAGGAAACGATGATCACAGTTGACCTGGGAGGGGGTGGATGCGTGGAGGAAGGGCTTTGCAGATGAGGCTGGAAAGGTGGCTCAGGCCATGCGGGCAGGTTCTGGAAGGTAGTGGAGCTGCCGGGCCTCTCTCCCTGGAGGCACGATTTCATGACAGAAAGATAACCTTGAGGCCGCACTCAAGGCCTGGGCTGGAAGGGGGACTCGCCCTCTGGGAAGGAGGCAATCTGATGGGAGGGCCTGAGGCTGGACTGTGGGGAGGGGAGGGGAGCAGATTCACCAGGTGTTGGTAACCTGGCCAAGGAGGGAATGATGGAGGGTGGGGTGGGTGGAGGTTCAGGGCCAGGTTTCTGGCTCAGATGGTGGATGATGGCGAAGCTGGGGACCTATCAAAAAAAGGACTGATCTGTGTCTGTGGGTACCCCCAAGGCAGCCCACGTCTTCTATCCCATAGTTGGGCACGGAGACAGGCTTGAGTGATCTGGCCTCAGAGGCGCGGGGGCCCCAGGGCCCTTCCTCCCGGGCTGGGCTAATGCGGTCAGGGAAGGGGGTCTGCCCTCCTGGGCGTCCCCTACCCCTGGCCAGCTCCTCCTCGGCAGACTTGGTCCCGTGTTTCCGCTTTGGTCTCACCAGCTTGGTGCAGATAGCGCCCTTGTCCTTGCTGTAATGCTGCAGGATGTGGGGACAGCCATGAGCCCAGCCTCAGGGCGGGGAACCCCGGCATCCTGTCCCCTTCCTGGGTGGCCTCTGGGGAGGGTGGGTGGGACCGGGGAGGAGGAGAAAGGCTGCTTTCCATAGGAACGGGAAAGGAAGCAAGCCAAAAGGAGGGGGAGTCCTCTGGATTGGTATCAACTTGGGGGGGTCCTGGGGGTCCCCAGAGGAGTCACCCTAGTCCCTGGAGGTAGAACCAGACTGACTCAGACCACCTGTAGGATGGGCGGTCCATAGGGATCAACCCCCTGCCCATTTCTGCATTAAGGAGAATCCTACTGTGAGGTCCTCCTGTCTGCCTATCTGAGATGGGATAGGGGCCTGGGGGGCCCCAGGGACTACCCCCTTCATCTCCACATTGGGGAAGCACAGAGCTCAGGGGGGTCCCGGGCAATCAGCACAGAGGTAGGGATGGTGTCTGCCCAGCTGCTGGGGAAGGGATAGAAGTCAGGCGACCGGCCCCTCCATCTCTACATAGGGGAGTGTCCAGGGCAGCAGGGACGGGGTGGGGCCTCTGGATGGCAGCACCTCCACCATGTCCATGAGGTTGCAGAAGGACACGGCCTCATCGATGGTGAGGTGGCCGTCGCGGTGCAGTACGCGGTAGTGGATGACGTCACGGCCAAAGCTCACGCACAGGACGTAGTCGCCAGGATGGCGCGCGGACTCCCGCACCAGGAACAGCCCGTCCTCAGGTGGCTGCAGCTGCTGGACAGCCTCCTGGCCCGAGATCTTCCCATGGAACCACCTGGGGCCACAAAAGGGGTGGGTTGGACCAGGCTGTGGGAGGCGGTCACCTACTGCCCCCCACTCCAGGCCCCTGTCCCACCCACTCACGGCATGAGGCTGAGCTTGGGGTCTGTGGAGAGGGCCTCCCGCTCCCGCAGCGCCCCAGCTGCCAGCAGCCCCTCCTGCCCGCTGGTGTGGTGCTTGACGCGGTACCAGCTCTTGTTCTGCCAGGGAGGAAGCACAGGGTTGATGTGGGGGGTGTGGGGGTGGTCCTGGTGGAGCCCCCAGCCCCAAGCACCCACACCCACTGGCCGCCTCTCACCTCGCAGGCCTCCAGGATGGTGACCACGTCGCCCTTGCGGAAAGCCAGCTCCCCTGGCTTGGGGCGGGTGTGCTCGCATTTGGTGATGCACTGGGTACCCGGGGCCCAGCGCCTCTGCAGAGGGGGCCAGGAGAGGGGCGACAGGAGGACATCACGGAGATGTGGGGAGCAGAGGCATGGGAGGGGAAAGAGGACAGGGGGGAGAAAGGCATGGAGATTGGAGAAGAGCAGAAAGGCAGAGAAAACAGATGCAGACATCGGGGA
Source organism: Mandrillus leucophaeus (assembly GCF_000951045.1). Taxonomy (NCBI): domain Eukaryota; kingdom Metazoa; phylum Chordata; class Mammalia; order Primates; family Cercopithecidae; genus Mandrillus; species Mandrillus leucophaeus. Next base: position 1,058,016 of record NW_012108696.1, read on the forward strand.
AGGAGAGAAACGGGGTGAACAGCGCTCAAAGAGAGAAATCGTAGAGTCACAAAGAGAGGACAGGGACAGAAGGTCAGGAAGCCAAGATGACTGAGAAAGGCCAGGCAGAGCCCAGCAGAAGCGGGTAGAGGGAAGAGAGTACAGCCCTCCAGGAAGGAGGCTGAGGGTGTGGCTGTAGTTGAAGGAGGACCCGGGGGATAGAGGAACCAGGCTAGACACACTCACCGTTGGCATCCTGGCTGAGACAGGCGGGGGGTGCCAGGCTCGGAGGAAGCGGGGGCTCACCTGGGGAGGGGGCAGAGTCCAGGTGGGAGCTGGGCTGAGACCCAGGGTCCAGTTCCCACCACTTCCAGCCCAGGCCAGGTGGGGGCAATGGCCAGGCAGGGGCAATGGCCAGGCAGGCAGAGACAGCCCCCGAGAGGCATCCTGGGTGGACCCAGAGCTGGCTCCCCAAGCCCCTTTGGGGAAGTGATCTTTACCCGGGGAAGTTCTTTAGCAGAATCACAGCCATGAAATGCCCGCCAGGAAAGCAGGGAGCCTCGCCCCGCCATCGCCCCCAGAGGGAAACTGAGGCAGGGGAGAGGAGCACTGAGCAAGTGGCCACAGTCGGGGACGCTGGGAATGGCCTGCCACAGTCCGGGCGGCTGGCACGGGAGGTAGGGAGCTGGGTGCCACTGGACCGAGCCTGGTTCTTCCTCTTTTCTGGTAAGTAGGCAGGGGCAGGGTGGGGAAATAGGGATGAGTCAAGGTCATTCCCAAGATTCTCTGACCTGGGGTGGAACTGGGGGCAGGGGTGGGTCCAGTAGCCCTGCTGGGCTCCTCCGGCCACCCGCTGAGCCTCTCTGATCCCCCCAAACCCAGGACAGACACACAAAGTCGCTCACTGCTGCAGGGGTGGGGGACCCTCCCTGCCTCCCCCATCTCCAGGACCGCTGGTGGCTGGGAAGTGGGCGGTGCTGGGGGGTGAGTCTCAGCCCCTCCAATATGCGCCTCCCCTGAAATCCTCCAGTCCCACGTGTACTCACACGCATACGGATGCATGTACACGCACAGAAACACGGGGCTCGGACACAGGTGCGCGCAGACAAGCAAATGACCACGTCCACCTGGAAACAGGTGTGCGCACACGTCCCCGCGCGTCCGCGCGCATAAGCGCTCCACACCTGGGAACGTGCGCACCTGTCCCCCGCCCCCGGCACACACACAGCCGCCCCACACTGGAA
>NW_012108696.1:1061111-1064608 GCF_000951045.1 Mandrillus leucophaeus
ATTATATTATATTATATTATATTATATTTTCCAGGCCATCCAGGATGCTCTGTCATCTCACTAGCATCAATTTAATCCCATCTGCAGGCTGGGCCCAGTGGCTCACGCCTGTAATCCCAGCACTTTGGGAGGCCTAGGTGGGCAGATCACCTGAGGTCAGGAGTTCTAGACCAGCCTGGCCCACATGATGAAACCCCGTCTCTATTAAAACTACAAAAATTAGCCGGGCATGGTGGCACACACCTGCAATCCCAGCACTTTGGGAGGCCAAAGTGGGTGGATCACAAGGTCAAGAGTTCAAGACCGGCCTGGCCAAGATGGTGAAACCCTGTCCACTAAAAATGCAAAAATTAGTCTGGTGTGGTGATGGGCGCCTGTAATCCCAGCTACTTGGGAGGCCGAAGCAGAGAATTGCTTGAACCTGGGAGGTGAAGGTTGCCATGAGCTGAGATTGCACCACTGCACCCCAGCCTGGGCAACAGAGTGAGACTCTGTCTCAAAAAATAAAAATAAAAAATAAATAAATAAAGGTGGGATCTGGCTATGTTGCCCAGGCTGCTCTCAAACTCCTGCACTCAAATGATCCTCCAACCCGGGCCTCCCAAAGTGCTGGGATTCCAGGTGTGAGCCACCACGCGATCTCAGCTCACTGCAACCTCTGCCTCCTGGGTTCAAGCAATTCTCCTGTCTCAGCCTCCTGAGTAGCTGGGATTACAGGCACGTGCCACCACACGCAGCTAATTTTTGTGCTTTTAGTAGAAATGGGGTTTCACCTGGTCAGGCTGGTCTCAAACTGCTGACCTCAGGTGATCCACCCACCTCAGCCTCGCAGAGCGCTGGGATTATAGGCGTGAGCCATGGTGCCTGGCTTACCGGCCTCAACTTTCTTTCATGGGGTTGTAATTTACTATTAGAAGATCTTTGGGGAGGATGCCCCTGTGTCTATGGTTTTAGCAGCACCCACAGCTTCATGGATCTGGCTGTGGGATAGTCTAGGGTGTGGCTCCCCAAAAGGGCTGGGGACGCTGCAGCTGTCCTTCTGTCACGGTCACTGCGGGCCCACCATATATGGCAAACCACCATCACTAGAAGTGTCAAAATAGCTGCAGCGGAAAACCCAGCCACCTAATGTGCTTCTCACCAGAAGCTGCTGCTGACCACAGGTGCTTCGCCGAGGTCTGCCTTCTCTTCGTTCGCGAGGGAAATGTCCCTGCATGAGAGGGACATTTAAGACGCTCTAGCACCCCATGGAGACTTTCTCCTCTTCCTCTCTCTGCAAATCAATGATATTTAGTGTCAGTCCTCCCAAGGAACCCCAGGGCTCCTGGCAGGAGGCCTCACCCCGGAAGAAATAATAAGAGGAACCAAAAGGGTCTTGAGCCCAGAGAAGGGCGGACTTAAGGAGCTGGTGTTGGGTTTCCAAATCGTCAAGGGCTGGCCTGGGGTGCAGGGAGCTCCCCCAACTGGGTGGGGACATAGACACTGAGCTGTGCCTGACTCTCGGGGATAGATTTGAGCCTGCGGTTTATCTGAATCAGAGCCACAGAAGGGGTAACTTCAGGAGGGGGTGAGCTCTCTGTCCTGGGAGGCATCCAATAATTGGCCACTTTGCTTTTTTTTTTTTTTGAGACGGAGACTTGCTCTGTTTCCTTGGCTGGAGTGCAGTGGCGCTATCTCGGCTCACTGCAACCTTCAGCTCCCAGGTTTAAGCGATTCTCCTTCCTCAGCCTCCTGAGTAGCTGGGATTACAGGTGTGCACCACCATGCCCGGCTAACTTTTGTATTTTTATTTTTATTTTTATTTTTTTTGAGATGGAGTCTCACTCCCGTCACGCAGGCTGGAGTGCTGTGACGCGATCTCGGCTCGCTGCAACTTCCGTCTCCCGGGTTGGAGTGATTCTCTTTCCTCAGCCTCCTGAGTAGCTGGGATTACAGGTGCCCGCCACCACGCCCAGCTAATTTTTGTATTTTTAGTAGAGTCGGGGTTTCACCATGTTGGCCAGGCTGGTCTGGAACTCCTGACCTCAGGTGATCCACCTGCCTCGGTCTCCCAAAGTGCTGGGATTACAGGTGTGAGCCACTGAGCCTGGTGCAAAGAATTGGCCACTTTGAATCACAAAGACTCTAGGTCTCTTTCAGGCCTCAGAAGTGGCCGCACCTGTTTCTAATGCCTCCTGCCGAGGAGCTGGGGGACTCACCCCTCCCTTATGCCAGCCTGAGTGGGTAGACTGGACTCCCAGATTCTCCCAGTCCTGAACTCCCCACCCTCCACCTCTCATCCTTGGTGACCCCCTGTCAACTCGATTTCAGAAGTTCTCTGATCTGCAGGTCACCCTCCTGTTGCAGGCTGGTGACAGAGCAGTCCCCTTTCTGGTGTCCTGGCTGCCTCCAGATCTTCACCTTTCCCTGCATAGCTAAGGGATGAAAATGTGATGGTGGCCCTCCCTCACTCTAAATCCTTCCATGGCTCCCCACTGCCTGCAGGCGAGAGCCTAAAATGCTCAGCCTGGCATCCAGGGCTCTTCATATTTGGCCTCCAACTGATCTCCCAGGTCCCATTTTTTCTTCTCCTCTCACCAGGGAACGAATATTCTAGTGAGTCCGAACTGCAGGAGTTTCCATGCCTTTGTGCTGGCTGTTACCTCTCCCCTGGAATGCCCTTCCCCCGGTGTCCAGCTGGCCTCTCCAAGCTCCCCCTCCCATGTGCAACTCACGTGGCAGCATTTGGGGAAAGCCTTCCTCGAGGACATCCCGACACTTCCTAGAGCAAGGTCCCCCTGAAAGGGGCCCCTTGCTAGAGGCACTAGTTCTCTTGTCTCACTGTGTGATGGGTGCGAACCTGGCCGTCCCTCCTTGGTCTTGTCTCACTGTGTGATGTGTGTGAACCTGGCCGTCTCTCCTTGGTCTTGGTGACTGAGCCCATTAGCTTGCCCGAGAAAGAAGCCAGACTGGAGGAAACACAGCCAAGAAACAAGGAGAGACACTGAATCCCAAGGGAAGGACTGGTTCCATATCCTTGGAACAAGCGATGCCTAGAATTCACGTGACACCTAGTTTTAGCAGCCAGTGTTTCTTTTTTGATTTCTTCCCGAGGGGGTTCCTGCCACTTACAAACAAAGGGATTCTTAATACTCAAAATAGTACCAGAAGTGGGGAGTTGACATTAACAGACTAATGTGGAATTGCTGAGTCAAATTAGATTGCCCTCATCCCAGCTGGGAAGAGGGATGCCTTGAGCTTCTCTTTCCATAAGTCCATAACTCCGTCTTCCATTCCCTGAGTCAGGCGGCAGTAGGCTTCTGTCCTTTGCAGTGGAACAGCCCAGTGGACGCAGTAATCTCTCCACCTCCTCCCCTTCTTCTTCTTCTTTTTTTTTGAAGCAGAGTCTTGCTCTGTTGCCCACACTGGAGTCCAGTGGCACGATCTCGGCTCACTGCAACCTCTGCCTCCCGGGTTCAAGTGATTCTCCTGCCTCAGCCTCCCAAGTAGCTGAGATT
>NW_012108696.1:1066343-1067220 GCF_000951045.1 Mandrillus leucophaeus
CCCCACACACCCTGGGAAGCGGGGTTCTTGGAGCGTGGTATGGGCGCCGCCAGCGCGCGTGGCGGGGGTCGGGGGTGAGGGAGAGTGAGCTGCCCGTCCGGGGAGGTAAGCAAGGCGCCGAGCCCGGACACCCAGAGGATCCTTCGTACTCTGCAATTCCAACTCCCTCAGTGCCGCCCATTTTAGCACCCACCGTCTCAGAGGGCTATTGGTGGTTGACAAAAAGCCTTCAAAAATGTCACTCACTATCAATATCCTTATCATAATCATCAACATTAAGGGAAAATTGGGGTAACAGAATCATCGGGAACTGTAATCATCCGGATGCAAATTTCTTAGAGCTGCCCTCCTCGGAGGGTAAAAGGGGGGCCTGGGAGTTGGGGGGACCTGGCTCTGCCCAGAGGTAGGCGCTACCGCTTTTCCAGCAGGGATTTCCTCCCCCATAGGGAGGGTGGGGGCCCCACCCACTTTCACCTCACAGAACAGTTTGATCTCACTTGGTCTTGGTGGACAGGACCCTGGCCCCTAGCAATGGCTTTGTGGTTGGGGTGACCAAACCGCCCAATCCGCTTTCACCCAATGCAGGCCTTTATTTTTATTTTTTATTTATTATTATTATTATTTTTTTTTTTGAGACAGAGTCTTGCTCTGTCGCCCAGGCTGGAGTGCAGTGGCCGGATCTCAGCTCACTGCAATCTCTGCCTTCCGGGTATACGCCATTCTCCTGCCTCAGCCTCCCGAGTAGCTGGGACTACAGGCGCCCGCCACCGCGCCCGGCTAGATTTTTGTATTTTTTTTTTAGTAGAGACGGGGTTTCACCGTGTTAGCCAGGATGGTCTCGATCTCCTGACCTCGTGATCCACCCGTCTCGGCCTCC
>NW_012108696.1:1068432-1069341 GCF_000951045.1 Mandrillus leucophaeus
ACCTCAGGTGATCTGCCTGCCTCGGCCTCGCAAAGTACTGGGATTACAGGCATGAACCACCACGCCTGGCCTCCACCTCCTCCCCTTCTTGACTGCTTTTCTGGTTCTTTCCTATCCAAATCTCACCATTCTTCATATCTCACTCCCCTCCCATAGATCCCCCTCTGGGTGTCATAATCTGCCTAACCCACTACTCTCCAAATTCCTAAAGATCACTGGGACCAGCCTTCTCATTTTAGAAGTAGAACAGCTGAGGCCAGCCATGGTGGCTCACACCTGTAATCCCAGCACTTTGGGAGGCCAAGGCAGGCAGATCACCTGCGGTCAGGAGTTCAAGACCTGCCTGGCCAACGTGGCGAAACCCCGTCTCTACTAAAAATACAAAAATTAGCTGGGAGTGGTGACGGGTGCCTGTAATCCCAAGTACTCAGGAGGCTGAAGTAGGAGAATCGCTTGAATCCGGGAGGTGGAGATTGCAGTGAGCTGAGATCGTACCACTACACTCCAGTTTGGCAACAGAGTGAGACTCCATCTTAAAAAAAAAAAAAAAAATGTGGAAAGTAGAACAGCTGAGACCCAGAGAGGCGAGACTACCTGTCCTTAGTCACACAGCTGGCCGGGGGCTAAACCTCAGGCCTGTAGACTCCCCTGATTGGATTGCAAACTTCTCTAAGGCACGGCACCATTCTTATTCTTCTCTACAAATACTGTTGAAATTGTAGTAGGCAATGAACATAGTAGGTGATGAGTCACGTGACAGGCGCTTTACATAATTTATCAATCAGGGCTGGGATTGGCTGCCTGGGATGGAGAACTCCAAATGCTAGAGGCTTGAAATGGATAGAAATGCATCATGACGGCCGGGCGCAGTGGCTCACGCCTGTAATCTCAGCACTTTGGGAGGCCGAG
>NW_012108696.1:1070770-1072228 GCF_000951045.1 Mandrillus leucophaeus
AGGTCAGGAGATCGAGACCATCCTGGCTAACACGGTGAAATCCCGTCTCTACTACAAATACAAAAAATTAGCCGGGCGTGGTGGCGGGTGCCTGTAGTCCCAGCTACTCAGGAGGCTGAAGCAGGAGAATGGCGTGAACCCGGGAGGCAGAGCTTGCAGTGAGCTGAGATTGCTCCACTGCACTCCAGCATGGGTGACAGAGCTCTGTCTCAAAAAATAAAAAATAAAATAAAATAAATAATAAATAAATAAAGTTTAAAAAGAAAACAAAAACTCGGCCAGGCGCGGTGGCTCACACCTGTAATCCCAACATTTCGGGAGGCCGAGGCGGGCGGATCACGAGGTCAGGAGATCGAGACCATCTGGCTAACACGGTGAAACCCCGTCTCTACTAAAAATACAAAAAAATTGCCAGGCGTGGTGGCGGGTGCCTGTAGTCCCAGATACTTGGGAGGCTGAGGAAGGAGAATGGTGTGAAGGGAGGCGGAACTTGCAATGAGTGGAGATCACGCCACTGCACTCCAGCCTAGGTGACAGAGTGAAGACTCCATCTCAAAAACAAAACAAAACAAAAATACAAAAATTAGCTGGGTGTGGTGGCGCACGCCTGTAATCCCAGCTACTTGGGAAGCTAAGGCAGGAGAATCACTTGAGCCCAGGAGGCAAAGGTTGCAGTGAGCTGAGATCAGGCCACTGAACTCCAACCTGGACAATAGAGTGAGACTCTCAAAAAAAGCTTCCTATGGCTCCCACTAAACTCAGCGTGCCTCCTAGCACTTCATTACCTGTGCAGTCCAGTGGCTGTCACCTCTCTGCTCCCAGCTTCTCCCTTGTCTCCCAAAAGCTCAGGCATGGGGCAGCCACAGGACCTTTGCACATGCTCTTCCCATCTCCTAGTACTATGTCCTTCCCCCAGCTCTTCTCAGTTCCAACTACTTCTCTGCACTTTCAGCTTCTCCAAGACACCCTCCCTGGCCACCCCATAGTGGCCACCCTTAGTCACTCTCTATTGTCAAAGCCGGAATCCCCACCTGTTATCCTGTCTCGCTTTTTATTGTCAATCTCCCTCTGTCCTTGCTTCCCACGATAGACTGTATGTTCCTAGTGAGGGTAACAACCAGCCCTGGCACCGGCAACCATTTAGGTCTGGAGCCTGGCACGTAAAAGACCCTTACAGAACAAATAAACAGAAGCAGATAAGAGGGTGAAGTCTGAGGAAGGAGGCCCGGCATGAAGGCTCACGTCTGCAATCCCAGCACTTTGGGAGGCTGAGGTGGGAGGATTATTTGAGCCCTAGAGGTGGAGACCAGCCTGGCCTATATAGTGAGACCCTGTCTCTACAAAAAGTAAAATAAATTAACTGGGTGTGGTGGTGCATGCCTGTAGTCCCAGCCACTTGGGAGACTGAGGCAGGAGGATCACTTGAGCCTGGGAGGTGGAGGCTGCAGTGAGCTATGA
>NW_012108696.1:1073618-1075073 GCF_000951045.1 Mandrillus leucophaeus
CCCGGCTAATTTTTGTATTTTTAGTAGAGACGAGGTTTCACCATGTTGGCCAGGCTGGTCTTGAACTCCTGACCTCAAGTGATCTGCTCGTCTTGGCCTCCCAAAGTGCTGAGATTACACGTGTGAGCCACTGGCTGTATTTTTCAATCTGTTAAATTAAACCTGCTGATATTCATGGCCTGTAATAAGCTCTCAATAAGTGTTTAAAAAAATAAAACTCTACCACTTCTCAGCCTTTTGGCTAAGATCAAGTGTAAAAATAAAACCCAAAATATATAAACAAAGCTCCTCAACTCAGCAATGAGTCCCTCAAGGGTAAGTATATTCTTGTTGGTATGAATAGCAGCTGATATTTACAGGGTGTTTTACGGTGTGCTGAAGACAAAGCAATATAATGTACCTCTCCTCAGGCGTTGCTGTTGCTGTTTTCAAGTATTCACCTCCATATTTCAAAATAATGTGTTTTACACATCCCTTGATTTATCAGTTGGATGTTGTCCATTGACTTCCTATTCCTGAAGGTCAAAATTTAGCTCTCTTAGGCATTCTGCACCCCCAATAGTTAAATCACAATTTTTGCTTAAATGAAAATTCAGTGCTTATACTATATATTAATACAAATATTATTGACAGTGGAGCAATGTATACTAAGAACATTATTTTCTGGGACCTGCTTTTTTATTTCCCTGGAGTTAGTCATCGCCTTGGTTTTATGTGTCTGTGACACTTTCTTTCCCCCAGCCTCTCCACCAGAACTGGCGTCTCCACTCAGGACTGGTTGCTCCTACTGCCCAGCTGTGATCCTGGCCCCTCTCTTCTTCCGCACAAGGGGATTCTTGGGATGTAGCTCCTGTTTCTTGGGCGTGGGTCTTCCTGTTTCTTGGTTTGGTCCCTTGTTTTAGGAATGGGCACCCCCTAGGGTTTCCAGAGAAAGTGTTTTCCTCCTACTCTCCTGGGTAATTAGTGGTTTGGCTGACAGTATTTTGGGTGGATAATTTTCTTTTGCCCCATGTTTTCCAGCTTCTAGTCTCGGGCAGCTGAATGATCAGAAGTTGTCCTGTTTCCTCATCCTTTGCCTGTCCCATGGCTATTCTCTCTCTCTCTCTCTCTCTCTCTCTCTGGAAGCTTGTAGAATCTTCTTGTTCCCTACATCCTGCACTTTCACAGTGGTGGGTTTGGTGTGGGTCTATTTTCAACCATTGTGCTGAGTACTTTGTGGGCTTTTCATGTGTTCTCTTCCTGGGAAACTGTCTTGAATGATATCATTGGTGATTTCTTCCACTTTGGTTTCTCTGGTGTCTTTGTGAAACACGTTATTGTCATAGGGTGGACTTCTTGGATTGATCTTCTCATTTTCTTGCCTACCTTCCTCCCATCCTCTGACCTTCTACTTTTTCTTCCAACCCTTCTATTGACATTTTAATTTTGACTATTACCTTTTTTTTTTTTTTTTTT
>NW_012108696.1:1076039-1096003 GCF_000951045.1 Mandrillus leucophaeus
CCCGGCCTCTGTTCTGTGTTTTAATCAGGAACATAAGGATTTTTCTAGAACTGTTTTCTTCTACCCTCTTTGTCTCTCCTTCAAGTTACTTTTACTTTTCTTTTCTCTTTTTGGTTTTTGGTCTCTCTGTTGACTAACAATTATGACAGAGTGCTACAGAGCTCACGGAAGCCTCCTTACCACAGGGCGGCTTCACTGTGGGGTGGTTGGGGGGTTGGGGGTGGTCACTGGGCGGGAATCCCAAAACATTAGCAGCATCTGGAAGGCTTTTCTCATAGCCTGGCATCCAGCGTTCTAGAAGCCACAAGAGGGTACGCATCTGGGGTCATTATTTTATGTGTGACTTTAATGGCCTGGGTTTTTTGTTTGTTTTTGTTTTTGTTTTTTTTGCAATGGCACGGTGTTGGTTCACTGCAATCTCTGCTTCCCAGGTTCAAGTGATTCTCCTGCCTCAGCCTCTCAAGTGGCTGGGATTATAGGCATGTGCCACCAAGCCCGGCTAAGGTTTTTTTTTTGGTGGAGATGGAATTTCACCATGTTGGTCAGGCTGGTCTTGAACTCCTGACCTCAGGTGATGCCCCTGCCTCAGCCTCCCAAAGTGCTGGGATTACAGGCGTGAGCCACCGTGCCCGGCCTGGTTTTTTTTTAAAGACAGGGTCTCACTCTGTCGTGCAGGATGGAGTGCAGTGGCATGATCATAGCTCACTGCAGCCTCGACCTCCAGGGCTCAAGTGATCCTCCTGCCTCAGCCTCTCAAGCAGCTGGGACTACAGGCATGCATCGTCATATCTGGCTTTTTTTTGTTTTGTTTTGTTTTTTGTTTTTTAGAGATGGTGTCTTGCTGTGTTGCCCAGGCTGGTCTCAAACTCCTGGGCTCAAGTGATCCTCCCGCCTCAGTCTCCCGAAGTGCTGGGATTACAGGCATGAGCCACTGCACTTTGCCTTAATGGCCCATTTGCACAGCCCCTCATCCCTGCCCTCCATGGAGCCTGGGTCCCTGTGCCTGAACCTTTCTGTGCAGCATGCATTTGAAAATGCATTTTCTTACTGAATTCTCACAGCTCCCTGCACGGTTGGTGCTACCAGTTTGTCCCCAGTTTTATGGAAGCTTAAGACGGTAACATGAGCTGTCCCCGCGCTCCATAGCTGATAAGTTAAAGGACCACGCTGTGACTAAAGCCCGGAGCCCAGAGTCCCCCTCACTGCGTGAAGTGACGGCTTCTGGCTCATCCTTGGCTTCCCCAAGGAAGGCGGTGAGTGTTTCTTGATTGTCTACGGAATAAATGTCAACATCCTCAACGGGAGAAATGGAGAAACCACATGAGTGGTGGCCCAGCACACATCACAGGCGTTCAACACACATACGGAATGAATGAGCAGCTGAAAGAACAGGAGTTGAGGCCGGGCGCGGCGGCTCATGCCTGTAATCTCAGCACTTTGGGAGGCTGAGGCAGGCAGATCACCTGGGGTCAGGAGTTCGAGACCAGCCTGGGCAACACAGTGAAAACCCGTCTCTACTAAAATACAAAAAAATTAGGTGGGCGTAGTGGCAGACGCCTGTGGTCCCAGCTACTTGGGAGGCTGAGACAGGAGAATCACTTGAACCCAGGAGGCGGAGGTTGCAGTGAGCCGAGATCATACCATTGCACTTGAGCCTGGGTGACAGAGCAAGACCTTGTCTCAAAGAAAAATAAAATGTGTCTTGTAAGGTCATGAGAAGAATTAAGTTAGATCATAAGCACACAGTAAACAGGTGATGAATCAATGTCGTTATGATACCCAGTGAAGAAAAGCAGGAAGCACGATGGTATAAATGATCCACCCATAAACAACCAGGCATTCAAGAATAGAAAGCGGGATGGCTGGGCGCGGTGGCTCAGGCCTGTAATCCCAGCATTTTGGGAGGCCGACGTGGGTGAATCGCCTGAGGTCAGGAGTTCGAGACCAGCCTGACCAATGTGGTGAAACCCCATCTCTACTAAAAATGCAAAAATTAGCCGGGCGTGGTTGCACACGTCTGTAATCCCAGCTACTCAGGAGACTGAGTCCAGGAGACTCACCTGAACCCGGGAGGCAGAGGTTGTGGTGAGCCGAGATTGCACCATTGCACTCCAGCCTGGGCAACAGGAGCGAAACTCCGTCTCCAGGAAAAAAAAAAAAAAAAAAAAAGAAAAGCGGAAGGGAAATGGAGTGTTCACAGTGGCTGATTGTTTTGTGATGGTTTTGTTTTCCTTCTTCCATTTTTCTGGATTATCCAAGTTTTTCATAATGGGAAAAACCCAATTCACAGTAAAAACATTTATGTGGAAAAATACATGTAACATAAAATTTGCCGTCATCATTTTTTATTTTATTATTTTTATTTATTTATTTTTTTGAGACGGAGTCTTGCTCTCTCATCCAGGCTGGAGTGCAGTGGCACCATCTCGGGTCACTGCAACCTTGGTCTCTGGGTTCAAGCGATTCTCCTGCCTCAGCCTCCCGAGTAGCTGGGATTATAGGCGTGCGCCACCACACCCAGCTAATTTTTGTATTTTTAGTAGAGACGGGGTTTCAAACTCCTGACCTCAGGTGATCCGCCCGCCTCGGCCTCTCAGAGTGCTGCGATGACAGGCGTAAGCCATCGCACCTGGCTGATGCTACCTAATGCATTTCATGTGCAAAACTTGGGAGGGACCATTTTCCACCCAGGGTGGCTTCTCCACCTTAATTAAGACCTTCAGTGGGTCTTAATCCGATCACCCGAAACATCTTCTCTGTCCCAGAAGCTAAACCAGGGAGGCATCCCGGGACAAGACGGGCACCAATCTTTTCCCAAACGCCCCCTGAGCCTGGCCAGGGAGATGCTGCCTGCAAGGCTGAGTGTGACTGGGCCGGGGGACTCAGGGCATCTTAGCGGCCGCCTCTCCGTCCTGTCCTGTCCCTGACCTTGCAGATGCAGGTGACAGCCTGCCCTTCCGTTTTTGTCTCTCCAGCCCCGCCTGCCGGATTGGGTTCCAGCCCTGCCCACACGCCCGGTATCATCCCGCCCACACTCACCGATGTCGCCTAGCAACCCGGCTCGCCGCCAGCATCCGCAGCCCAGGTCCCCGCGCTCCAGTGCTCTGGCGGGGAGGGAGGGAGGGGTTGCCTCTCCAGCCCCCTGCAGCCCGGTGTCTTCCCGCCACCCGCCGGCCTGCTCCGGGGACCGCGACAGGGCGGTGCAGAGCGGGGGCAGGACGGGTCAGGAGCGACTGCTTTTCAGGCCCGTGGGCTCCGTAGCCCAGACGGTCCCTCCATCTGCACCCAATCCTTTTGCTAACCAACTGCTTGATTTTGCTGTCGCGCCGCCTAAACTTGGTTTTTTGGAGTTGCTAGGAGGGCCGACTTAACTCTTTGTCAGCGGGGCTGGTTTTCAACCACCTGGTGGTGGGAATCCTGTTTGGCTTTCCTGGGAGCCGGGGATGGGAACGGGAACTGTGGGTGGGAGGCTTCCGAGAGCCGCCTCTCCCCGGGCCTAAGGGAGGAAGCAGGCTGCAGGTAAGGCCTGGGGTTCACAGCAGGGGACGAGATGCCTCCCACCAGGGGCTACTGTGACCGCCAGGCCTGCCAGGGCGTGCCCCTTCCCCTGTCCCTTCCCTCTGTCCCCACAGCCTTAGCTGTAGTCTCTCTCCGGTAATGAGATGGAGACAGATTTGAGACAGAGTCTCACTGTGTTGCCCAGGCTGGAGTGCAGCGGTGCGATCTCAGCTCGCCACAACTTCTGCCTCCCGGGTTCAAGCGATTCTCCTGCCTCAGCTTCCAAGTAGCTGGAATTACAGGCGCCCACCACCATGCCCGGCTAATTTTTGATATTTTTAGTAGAGACAGGGTTTCACCACGTTGGCCAGGCTGGTCTCAAACTCCTGACCTCAAGTGATCCTCCCGCCTCGTCCTCCCAAAGTGCTGGGATTACAGGCACAAGCCACTGCTCCTGGCCGACAAATGGTGTTCTCTTAACCACCAGAAAGAGACACGTCTTTTGGTGTCAGAGCGTGGCTCTAAGCACTGAGGTTGACTCAGTTGCTAGTGTCCACCTGGCCTGCCCGAGATCTGGGAATACGATGACGATCCAAGATCTGGGAATACAATGACGATCCAATTGGTGGTAACAGGCTTCCTGACAGGCAGAGAGTTCACATTCTAAAGGGGAAGACACATACCAAATCGTTTCAAAGATGCATGGTTTAAACTCAAGGAATAGGCCGGGCGCGGTGGCTCACGCCTGTAATCCCAGCACTTTGGGAGGCTGAGGCAGGCAGATCACCTGAGGTCAGGAGTTTGAGACCAGTCTGGCCAACATAGTGAAACCCTGTCTCTACTAAAAACACAAAAAATTAGCTGGGCGTGGTGATGCAGGCCTGTAGTCCCAGCTACTCGGGAGGCTGAGGTGGGAGGATTGCTGGAACTCAGGAGGCGGAGGTTGCAGTGAGCTGAGATCGAGCTGCTGCACTCCAGCCTGGGTGACAGAGTGAGACCCTGTCTCAAAAAAAAAAAAAAAAAAAAAAGTGGAACTGGAATTGACAAGATATTCTCCTCATGGATTGGCCGGGAGCACAGAGGAATCCGGGAGGGCTCGCTGGTGGTGGTGCCTGTCATCTTGGGCCCTGAGTAAATGGCCATACTGCTGCCGCGATGCTGATGAAGAGAGGGGCTGTGTGTGGACGGAGTGTGTAGGAAGGGAGGTGAAGTTCCCAAGAAATTTGGAATAGAGTGGAAAGCAGGAGAGAGGGTGTGAGGTGGAAGAGGCCAGTGGCGGAGAGGCAGCCTGCCCTCCGGGGAGGTTAAACCAGCAATTCCGGTTGCTGACAGATAATCCCTACTAGAAGGGGACCCCTCGGTGGCTCCCCACCCCCTTCCTTTGGTCTAGGCATGAAACAGCAGTCCCTCCACACCTAGCCCCTGCCACTCCCGTCCCGCCGCCCCCACCCTGCATCTGCCTCCTCCCCACTCTGCTCCCCACCTGCCCCGACAAACACTGCCAGGGAAGTCCTCTGGGCCGGAAGCTGTCACGAAACTCTTCCACCGTGACCAGGCCTTAGCATCTGAACACCCTCCGCCTGCCTTCTGAGGGTTTGGGAACGTGGCGGGGGAAGTACTCTGTGGGCAGAGACATCTCTTCCAAACTCAGTGTAGTTACCTCCTCCTCCAGGAAGCCCTCGGGGAGCCTCCGGAGCATCTCACTGTGTGTCTCTAGGATGGGGCCAGGGGAACCCTCAAGGACCGAGGCAGAGAGCTGGGTTATGGGAGACGTTGGGACGGGTGATTCTCAGCCGGTGTGTCTGTGTTCCCAGGGGACCCTTGTGAGGGGACAGCCTGAGGATGCCCATGCCTTGGGGAGCAGCCACTGAGCAGTGCCAGCCCCTTGGGCCCCTCCCAGTCCACATTCAGGCTGCAGTTTCTGGGAGACCCCCACCCAGGACCCTGAGAAGGAGGTGAAGAGGCCAGCATTTGGGGTCACCTACATCCCACGGGAAGGACGGCATGGCTCACACGGAAGACAAATGATTTCCTTTATTTCCCCCGCCTCCCAGTTTCCAGGTAGCTCTACAAAGACATTGAGACAGAGCCACACGCAGCCTGTCCTTCAAACACGGAGAAACAAAACCAAGCCAGTGGCTGGAGCCCACATATGCCCAAAGGTGGACTCTTCTCATTCAATGCCACTGGGCAGCTGGCCAGAAAAACTGACCAAGCGGGAGGTTTGAACAGGTGGGGGTGGGGGGCTCAGAAGGGGGTGCCCTCACATCCGTCAGTGCCAGGAGGCGCCTGCCCACCATGGCCAGCATCCATAGGATGGTGGCACCTCCCTGGGTCCCCCAGGCACGGGTCCTGGGCCCTGCTCCCACAAGGGGGTATTTGGGGACCCCCTGCCTCAGGGCCAGCCGAGGCGTACATCAGGGAGGGAGGGAGGAAGGATGAAAGCTAAACTCCAGGCCTCAGCGACACATGGCAGAGCAGGTTGTCTCTGTGAAAGGCACTCAGTAGTACGGGGCTCAGGGCAGGTGGGGGTGCCTCTGGGCTCCGGGTCTGACTGTCGGGCACAGCTGTTCCGGGGGGAGGCCCAGCCAGGATCCTCATCGCCCGTCGGCTGTGTCCACCTGGCCCTGTGGCCCTCCCAACAGGGGACAAGCCTGGCTCAGGCCCTGCTGACACCCCGGTTGTGGAAGTGTCTGTTGGAGCAGGCCGGGCTGGGGACGCGGGGATGCCAGCTGGGTGCTCCCCTGGGCTTGTCCTGCACACGTGGTAGGGCCCCAGAACAGGGCCTGATTTCAAATCCATGCCGCAGAGGCATCCAAAGAAAGTTTGTTTGTTTGTTTGAGACAGGGTCTCGCTCTGTAACCCAGGCTGGAGTTCAGTAGTGCAATCTCGACTCACTGCAACCTCGACCTCCTGGGCTCAAGGGATCCTACAGCCTCAGCCTCCTGAGTAGCTGGGACTACAGGCTTGGGCCACCACATCTGGCTAATTGTTTGTAAAGATGGGGTGTCACCATATTGCCCAGACTGATCTCAAACTCCTCGGCTCAAGCGATCCACCAAGCTTGGCCTCCCGAAGTGCTGGGATTGTAGGCATGTGCCACCACGCCCGGCCCAAAGGAGGTATTTTAAATTCACCCCTTCCTAAACAAGGTGAGGTTAGAGTCAGCGAGAAACTCCCCAGTTTAGAATCTGCTTGCTATACTGCTGGCCCACCTGGCCGTGGGGGACCAGGCCCTCCAGGAGGGGGTGCTACTCCCGGGGCTGGATGGTGTCATTTCTCTAACAATTTAAGCACAAATGTTAAAAAAAATTTCTTTTAAGTGACAAGGTCTTCTGTTCCCCAGGCTGGAGTGCCATGGTGCAATCACAGCTCACTGCCCTCCTGGCCTCAAGGAATCCTCCAGACTCAGCCTCCCTACTAAGTAGCTGGGACTACAGGTACACACCAACACTCCAGGCTAATCTGTGTTGTTTTTTTTTTTTTTACTAGAGACAGGGTTTCGCCATGTTGGCCAGGCTGGTCTTGAACTCCTGACCTCAGGTGATCTGCCCACCTCGGCCTCTCAAAGTGCTGGGATTACAGGCATGAATTACTGCGCCTGGCCACCAACCACGCCAAGCTGATTTTTAAAAATATTTTGGAGAGATGGGGGGTCTCACTCTGTCATCTAGGCTGGCCTTGAACTCTCAGGCTCAAGCAACTCAGCCTCCCAAAGTGCTGGGATTAAAGGCATGAGCCATGGTGCCCGGCCTGAAGCACAAGTGTTTTAAAAGAAACCTACAGAGCGTTACTCAAAAGGAAATGACCGTCGTCCAACGTCAGGGATGATGCTGCCATTGGTCAGTGGGCACACGTCCAGGAGTGCAGGGATGCGAAGGCCCGCAGGCTGGGGAGGCAGGTGGCTCACACGAGCCCCTCTCCATCCCGCTGGCCCCGCTTCTTCTCCCCTGGGCCCTCCTCGGCCTCGCCAGGTCCCCGCTGCCTCTTCCGGAAGCGGGCCCCAAGCCGGTGTCTGGGTGGCAGGAGATCCATGCCCAGGACCTTGTGGGTCTGCCGGAAGGCCAGCATTCTCAGGGCGTGCTGCGGGGCACATACAGCCCATCAGGACCCCCGCCCACCCTGCTCCCCGAGTGCTGAGGACACAGAGGGGCTGGCATCTGTAGCCACTAGCAGATGGGCCAGGCCTATCCTGTGTCCCTCGAGACACTCCTCCTACCTTTTTTTTGGAGACAGAGTTTGCTCTGTTACCCAGGCTGGAGTTCAGTGGCGCAATCTCAGCTCATTGCAACCTCCGCCTCCCGGGTTCAAGTGATTCTCCTGCCTCAGCCTCCTGAGTAGGTGGGATTACAGGCATGTGCCACCACATCTGGCTAATTTTGTATTTTTAGTAGAGGCAGGGTTTCACTATGTTGGCCAGGCTGGTCTCGAACTCCTGACCTTGTGATCCGCCCGCCTCGGCCTCCCAAAGTGCTGGGATGACAGGTGCGAGCCACCCGGCCTGGCCGACACGGCTTCTTACGACTGCTGAGCTTGGGCCACCGCAGGGTCTGAGGAATTTTCGCTTGGTGCTAGCTGACTGCAAGAACTGTCCCAGGAGGCCCCCCACTCCACTGACCACCAGCTCTTTCCACCTCACTGCAGGACCCCACATCCTGCACCGCGAGCCATTTCACTGATCCCTTTAAAAGCAAAATTCAGAAACGTCAGACCCGCTGTGGTTTGGTTTTCGTGCTGCTGGGAGATTTTTCTTATAAACAAATTTGCAAACAAGAAAACCACAGGTGAGGGCTGGACAGGCCGAGCTGCTGGCTACAGCTGGGCTTCTAGGACCATGGTCAGCGATGTGGAGGGAGGACAGTCCCTGCCCGTGAGACTTGAGGTCTGGGCCTCGTTGCAGTGGTGGCTTTGGCTCTGAGCTGCCAGCCCCATGCCACCATGCCAGGCTGGCCCTGTCCCCATGCACGGTCCTGCCACCCACAGGCCACCCTCCTGTTCCTGTACATCTCAGTAGGAGGGAGAGAAGGTGGAACCTGGGCCATTTCGGGGAACACTGCACAGCTGCAAGCTGGAGCTGGGACCTGGGTGTCACCCCTGCCGTGGACTTGGCCCTCCTACCTGGGCGCTGGCGGTCACGTCTTCCCGCTCTTGGAGGGTCATGGGCTCGAGGGCGTCTGTCTGGTCTCTCTCGCAGGGATCCTGGAGTCCGGGCCCATCTTTGTGAGGGGGAGTGGGAACAGCAAAGAAGGCGAGAATGCCCTCGTGAAAGACGGTGACAGGGCCGTCCCTCGACACCATGGGGCCCCAGGGGCCCGTGCAGAGGGCTATACTTGCAGCCTCTGACCCTCAGGCCTCTCTCAGCAGGTCAGGGTTTCACCCGGGCTCATGAGGGAGTCCTCCCAGCCCCTCAAAGCCCGTTGGGCTGCCAGCACCTCCTGGGCTTTGTGTGTGTGTGTGTCTGTGTGCACCCGTGCATATGCACATGTATGCTGATGTGTGTGTCCATGTGGGCCCATGTGCGCCCATGTGCCCATGCGTGTCCATCTGTGCACGTGTGTGCCCACGGGTGTATGTGCATGTGTGCCCGTGTGTGCACTCATCTGTGTGCATGCATGTCCGTGTGTCTGTGCATGCATTCATGTCTGTGTGTGCCCGTGTGTGCAAGTATGTCCGTGCATGCCTGTATGTGCACTCATGTCCGTGCGTGTGCGTGTGCGTACCCACACGTGTGCTTTACATAATGGCTCAGGCAACGGGCCCAAAGCTTTATGCTCCCTTTTCACTTGATATCCTATGTCACTAAAAATGACTCAAAAACACCCTTTTCCATATCTGACCGCCACCCTCTCACACGAGTGTGTCCTGCCGCGTTCTCTTCTCTCTGCTGGTGTAGAACGCACTGTGCTGGGCAACTCCGCACCCCCTGTCATCTGAGCTCCTGGCTGTTCCCTCTGGATAATCTTTGGAGGACAGGCGCCGGGGTGGCCACCAGATAACATAACCGTTGTCTCCTGGGTGGAGGCTGAGACCTCCCTTCGGGGACCTGTGTGTCTGTGCCCTGCGTGCAGGGTGGTGTCCTCCATGGCCGCGGCCCCGTCTGCCTTCCTGCTGGGAGCATGTGTGTGTCGTGGGCCGCTCTCGTGCCTGGGTTGGACACTTCCTCTGTGTCTGTGACCCCAGCTGTTTGTACCACGGCCATGAGTTTGCTGCCCACCTTCTGGGCCCTCCGGCCCGGCGACTGACCTGTCAGGAGCGTTCCGGTGGCCACGCACTCCAGGACTCGCCTGACCGCGTCCCCAGGGCCCAGGGGCCCCGCCGCACTGCTCACAGCCTTCTCCACCAGCAGCTCCATGGCCTGGTGGGGACAGAAGAGCGGCTGCTGTGCTTTTGGGGGGTGCCGCAGCCCCTGTCTGCCGGGGAGGTCCTGGGGTCCCTGGGATAGGAGGCCCCCTCAGCTCTTTCTCTAACTCCCACCACCCACTGAACTTCCGCCGAGGAGGGCGGCCCGTGGCGTGGCTCTGCCACCTCCTGGCACGGCCACGAGCTGGTTTCTTTTTTTTTTTTTTTGAGAGCAGAGTCTTGCTCTGTCGCCCAGGCTGGAGTGCAGTGGTGCAGTCTCGGCTCACTGCAAGCTCCACCTCCCAGGTTCAGGTGATTCTCCTGCCTCAGCCTCCCATATGGGCTGGTTTCTCCACCCCTCTGAGCTTCAGTTTCCCCAGTTGGTCCACAGTAACGTCACACACCAGTGTCACGCACACTGTCTGCCGCGTGGGGCCCGCCTCAGCTGAGGGGAAGGAGCCACCCTACCCCACCACGTCCCCGTGTGGCCAGCTCCCGAGGGCAGGAGGGGATGGGGCAATGCTGGCCTCCACGGCACTGTGTGGCCGCCTCTTCAGCCACAGCCGGAAAACAGGTCTCAGGGAACACAGGTTTTCTCCACGTCGGGACAGCCACACGCTGGTCACCCAGCACGGAGCTAGCTGCTGTGACCTCCTCCCAGGAGTGGAGAAGACGTTTCCCCCAAACAATGGGTGTGAAAGGCCGGGCGCGGTGGCTCACGCCTGTAATCCCAGCACTTTGGGAGGCTGAGGCGGGCGGATCACTTGAGGTCAGGAGTTCATGATCAGCCTGGCCAACATGGCCAAACCCCATCTCTACTAAAAATACAAAAATTATGTAATCCCAGCACTTTGGGAGGCCGAGGCGGGCAGATCACGAGGTCAGGAGATCGAGACCATCCTATCCTGGCTAACACGGTGAAACCCCGTCTCTACTAAAAATGCAAAAATTTAGCCGGGCATTGTGGCGAGCGCCTGTAGTCCCAGCTACTCGGGAGGCTGAGGCAGGAGAATGGCCTGAACCCGGGAGGCAGAGCTTGCAGTGAGCCGAGATCGCGCCACTGCACTCCAGCCTGGGCGGCAGAGCAAGACTCTGTCTCAAAAAAATGACTACAAAAATAAAAGTAAAAAAGAGACTTAATCTCTACCAAAACAAACAGCCTCTGCACCACGCTGCATTCTGGACGCTGGGCAGCGGGTGGGTGTGGATGAAGGACACGGGCCTGGTGGCGGGGACCACAGGCAAGACACCACTGCAGGGTGGGATGGGGGGACACCACTCCAGTGTGGGATGGGGGGACACCACTGCAGCACAGGATGGGGGACGCCACTCCACTGTGGGATGGGGGGACACCACTGCAGCACAGGATGGGGGACGCCACTCCACTGTGGGATGGGGGGACACCACTGCAGCACAGGATGGGGGACGCCACTCCACTGTGGGATGGGGGGACACCACTGCAGCACAGGATGGGGGACGCCACTGCAGGGTGGGATGGGTACACCCGCAGGGCAGGGGAGGAGGCTGGGTGTGGCTGGCTGGCTTGTGGCTGGTGGAGAAGGTCTGGGGACTGGATGGGTTCCTGGGGTCTCTGTGGGGGGCATGGGCTTGGGGCCTGCTCCATGAAGCTTGTGTGTGGGGGGTTCTGCTGCTGCTTCTCCCTCCTCTTTCTACCAGGACAGGCGGGGGGTGGTGTGAGAGCCACAGGGGGTCTCCTCTCCAAAGCAGGTGGGTCTGGGCTGGGTCAGCCAGAGGCCGGTGTGCAGCCAGGATGGGGAGTCCAGCTTCCGCCCCTCTGCCCTGGCGCCACGAAGTCGGGTAGACACCGCACATTTCCCTGGCCGGTCCCGCATTTTCATGCGAGGTTCTGGGTTTTGAATAATGGTAGTCAAATGAGGCTGTGGAGAGGGCCGTCTCCCCCGCCCAGGGGACCT
The DNA here is from genome assembly GCF_000951045.1 of Mandrillus leucophaeus. NCBI lineage: Eukaryota > Metazoa > Chordata > Mammalia > Primates > Cercopithecidae > Mandrillus > Mandrillus leucophaeus. Next base: position 1,087,811 of record NW_012108696.1, read on the forward strand.
CAGGGACTCCCACGGCCTCTCTTGAGTGCTACGTCTCCCGCCGGCTCCTTCACGGGAAAGGGTTTGTCTCTCGACCTGGGCCTGTCACGGCCACGGAGCCCCTCGGGGGTCCCAGTGGAGGGCTGGGCTGCCAGGCACTGCCTTACCCAGGCTGGCAGGGCTGCCCAGGTGGGCACACGCCGGCAGAGGTCCCTCAGGACCCTGATGACGATCACGCATGGCTGCAGGCTGCTGGCTCGAGCCTTCGGGGGAGAAGCACACGGTTCACTTTCGGGGGCTCACACGGCCACATGGTATGGCGTCGTGAGCATGAACCCCGGGGAGGACAATGGGGAGCCCTGGCGGCCTCGAAGGTGGCAAGTGGAAGCAGAGTCCACTTCCAGATGAGGCCGGTGCCACCAGGCCGTTGTGTGGCCACGGGATGGCAGCGTCCCCACCCCCAGGACAGCACCCACTCCTTCCACGTTTCCTGACCCCATCAGCCGGGAGCCAGCGTTGGTTGTCAAGTCAGTGCTCAGCCAGGAAGCTGATGGAGGGCGTCCTGGTCTGCGAGCCCACGAGGCTGAGGCGGCCGCGCCGGCTCAGGCTGGTGCCTCTGAGACACGTTCCTCAAAGTCACCCCTCTCCCCATGTTCCACCCCTGCCCCCCTGACCTGAAACCACCGGGCATGACGGAGGGCGGCCAGGGACTCGAGGCACTTCTCGGAGCTCAGGACATCACCTGGGTCAGCCTGAGGCTTCTCCACGCCTTCTAGAAGAAAAACCTCAAGGTGTGCGGGGAAGGCACCTTATCCCGCTCTGCTGCCGATGGGGTGAGGGGCTCGATTTGGGCCCCTCAATCCTTTCTTTTTTGAGACAGAGTCTCACTCTGTCACCCAGGCTGGAGTGCAGTGGCACGATCTTGGCTCACTGCAACCTCCATTTCCTGGGTTCAAGTGATTCTCCTGCCTCAGCCTCCCAAGTAGCTGAGATTACAGGTGCCCGCCACCACATCTGGCTAATTGTTGCATTTTTAGTAGAAACGGGGTTTCACCATGTTGGCCAGGCTGGTCTTGAACTCTTGACCTCAGGTGATCCTCCCACCTCGGCCTTCCAGAGTGCTGGGATTACAGGCGTGAGCCACCGCGCCCGGTCTCAATCCTTTAGGCCTCGTTTTATCCATCTGGGGAATGAGGGTTCCTCCCAAATTGTCCTGCTAAGACACAGTGAGGACCAGACAAACCGTTCCTGGAAAACCTCATCTTCTGGGAAGTTCTGAGCTTACCTATTGCTACTGAGGGATTTCAGCCCTGACACTCTCGCTTAGCCGATGAGGGAGAAGATGGGAAACTAGGAATTAAGCCAGATTTCTAGAAACTTCCACATGCATCATAAAAGGGAGAAAGTGGGTCAGATTTCAACACGTCCTGTTGTTGACCACAATGGCCCCAGAGTCTGGGAGAGATGTGGGTCCCTTTTCCCTCCCGGGTTATTATTTTCCTTCAAGAATATTTTTCTCGGTTGGGCGCGGTGGCTCACACCTGTAATCCCAGCACTTTGGGAGGCCAAGGTGGGCGGATCATGAGGTCAGGAGTTCAAGACCAGCCTGGTCAACATATCGAAACCCTGTCTCTACTAAAAATACAAAGATTAGCTGGACATGGTGGTGCACGCCTGTAATCCCAGCTCCTCGGGAGGCTGAGGCAGGAGAATTGCTTGGACTCGGGAGGTGGAAGTTGCAGTGAGCCAATATCGTGCCACTGCACTCCAGCCTGTGCGACAGAGTGAGACTGTATCTCAAAAAAAAAAAAAAAAAGAAAAAAAAAGAATATTTTTCTCAACTGGAAAACAGTGGTTCATTCCTGGAATCCCAGCACTTTGGGAGGCTGAGGCAAGAGGATTGTTTGAGCCCAGGAGTTTGAGATCAGCCTGGGCAACATGGCGAGACCCTCTCTCCACAAAAAATAAAATTAGCCAGGCATGATGGCACACACCTGTGGTCCCAGCCAATGGGGAGGCTGAGGCAGGAGGACTGCTGGAGCCCGGGTGGTCAAGGCTGCAGTGAGCTATGACTGCACCACTGCGCTCCAGCCTGGACTACAGTGACACACCAAAAACCAAAACAGGATATTTTTCTTATTTCATTACATACAACACTGTGGGAGGGCCTGGTTCATTTAGGTCAGGGGATGGTGCCCAGGTTTCCCACTGGTTCACAACCATCCCCGCTGATCTGTCAGGGAAATGACTCCTTTGGGGCAGAGAGGGAAATGGCAGAGGTATATATGAGGAACGGTTTTTTTTTTTTTTTTTTTCACGGAGTCTTGCTCTGTCTCCCAGGCTAGAGTGCAGTGGCGCAATCTTGGCTCACTGCAACCTCCGCCTCTTGGGTTCAAGCAATTCTGCCTCAACCTCCTGAGTAGCTGGGACTACAGGCATGTGCTACCATGCCCAGCTAATTTTTGTAATTTTAGTAGTGATAGGGTTTCACCATGTTGGTCAGGCTGGTCTCGAACCCCTGACCTCAGGTGATCTGCCAGCGTCGGCCTCCCAAAGTGCTGGGATTACAGGTGTGAGCCACTGAGCCTGGCCAAATTTTCTTTTTTTAGAGATGGGGTCTCACTACGTTGCCCAGGCTGGTCTCAAATTTCTGGGCTCAAGCGATCCTCCCACTTCGACCTCCAAAAGTGCTGGGATTAGAGAGGTGGGCTGCTGTGCCCGACCTAGAAAGGGAGTTTTAGAAGCTCACCTCCCACCCACCACGCTGGGCCTAGGGAGGGGAAATGGGGGCAGGAAAAGGCCAACAGGAAGTGCAGTTTCCTGGGGGGTGGCTCACGGGTCTTCGGTCGCTGATCAGTCCTCACAGGATTTCCGCTTACTTCATCACCCACCCAAGCCAGGAAAGAGCCGCTGTCTAGTGGCCGCCAACCCTTAACCCGCCCCCACCACGGCGCCACTCCCCAGCCTCCTCCGCATTTGTGTCAGAGCCTTCGGCTAGCGCTGAAAGCCACTCTCTTCCCCACACTGTACTTTTTTAGATGACTATTTGCGAGGACCAATCGTGGCTTTCCATTTAATGATTCAAAGGCTCTTCTTTAAAAAAAAAAAAACAAAAAAACAAAAAAAACCCTGAAGCTTTAAAAAACAAATTGGGCCGGGCGTGGTGGCTGACGCCTGTAATCCCAGCACTTTGGGAGGCTGAGGTGGGCGGATCACCTGAGGTCAGGAGTTCGAGACCAACCTGGCCAACCTGGTGAAACCCCATCTCTACTAAAAATACAAAAAAATTAACTGGGTGTGGTGGCGCACACTGGTAGTCCTAGCTACTCAGGGGCTGAGGCAGGAGAATTGCTGGAACCCAGGTGGTGGAGGCTGCAGTGACCCAAGATCGCGCCACTGCACTCCAGCCTGGGCGACAGAGCAAGACTCTGTTTCAAAAAACAAACCAACAAAAAATACCAAATCGAGGGAAAGAGAAACCTCAGTAGGTCATGGCCCTCAGTTATGACCAAAAAAGATTATAAAGGGGGTGAAAGATGATAGAGTTTGGAAAACTGCCCTAGAGACTGTTCTGGAAGATTCCACAGCTGGCTGAGACTTCGGGAGCAAAGACGTGCAGTGTGTTACCAATGGCTGCCTCCGCTGTGGCTGCTGGCCAAGACCCTCGCTGCCCCCAGCCTGGCCCAGCCCCTCACCCACCCTCCCAGGCCCGGCAGGTCTGGCTTTAAGCCCCCCGATCCCCCAGGTTTCTAATCAGTGGTACTGGGACTGCGGTGACTGACGGACAGAGTCAAACTGAGCTTCTGCTGTGACCCGGGGGAAATGGCTCAGACCTGTCCATTGTCACTGGGGCTGGTGTCGCCAGGACCGGAGAAGCAGGTGCCAGCCCTGGGTCAGGGCAAGAGAGGTGACACGGTGTCACTTGCCCGAGCACGGCCCCTGCAGCCAGGCTGTGAGCCCATCTGACGCTGTCACCGACTCGCCTCCTCTGCTGCCCGGAGACCCAGCTCTTGTGTGACCCATGGAATCCTCGGGGGCACCAGTGCTGGAGTGTGGCTGCTGTGGCATTTCCTGCTCAGGGCAGAGGCGGACACTGCCCCAGGCCTGGGTGTGGGGAGCGCCCTCGGGAAGCGTGCGGGGGGACAGTGGTTGGAAGGAAGGGCTGTGCCGCACCTGGGTCGGTGGAGGGGTCCTCTCGCATCAGGGGTGAGGTGATGGATACGGTGACCTGCATCCTGGGCTCCTCGCAGGAGGAGATGACAATGTTGGCTTCAGGGTCAGAGGAGACCTCATACTCATCCTCGGTCACCATCTGGGAGGGATAAATACAACACGAGGCCACCTTACTGCAGCCCAGATTCATGTGTAACTCAGCCAGGACGTGGTTGGTGTGTGTAAGTTAATCCTGTTGGCCCTTCCACACTTGCTGCCAGGATGCCAGGCCCTGTGCCCCATGTCTGAAACCTCCAAGTGACCAAGAGACAGCTGCAGCCCTCTAGGAGCACACACATGTAGAGATATGTACAGACAACAGACCCTGTGATATAAGGAGCTTCCATATGTAAAGAACACCTATAATTCAATAACAAGAAGATCAGCAATCCAATAAAAAATTGGTGAGTGAAGTAACAGATACTTGGCAGTAAAAGAAACACAAATGGCCCTTTTTACACAATGACACACATTACCCCATAGTCAGGGAGGAGTAAATTAAAACTAATGAGATGCCACCATCTCCTGTTGGAAGGACATAGTTCAAGAGGTCTGTGTCACGGTCTGCTCTTCCTGTCCATGGTCATCACCCTCCATGCGGCCTGTGCTCACACCTGAGCCTGGCTTCCCACCTGAAACCCACCCTCTCTCCCCTCTCTCCCCGATCTTCCATCCCTTCCCTTCTCAGGGCCTCCTTGCTGCAAGTCAGCCCCCAGGGGCTCTGTTGACATGACTGGGGTGGAGGCTGCCAGCTTCCCCACAGCCTTAGCCATTCTCATGGTACTCAGTTATTGTCTCTGCTACCGGGCTGCAAGTCTTCCAGAAAGCAGCGGCTGTATCTGTCACGTTGTAGCCACTGACATGTTGTAGGTGTGCAGGAAATGTGAGATGCCATCATGGAAGTCAGAGCATGTCACTCCCCTGCTCAAAACCCTCCAGCCTCCCCACTTCCCTGAGAATGCAATCCTAGCTCCTGGTATGGCCTTCAGGCCCAGCTTGATCCAGGCGCCCCCTCATTCCCTCATGCCCACCCCTCCTTGCTCTGGGCCTCCTGCTTTTGGCCTCTGCAGGTGCTGGTCCTTCTATGGGGAACACTGTCTCCCTGACCAGGCGCTGCCCATCCCCTGGGCATCCAATGTCCACTGGAAAAGTCAAAGGAGTAAGGCTGAGTTATCCCAGGGATGGTGACAGACGCTCAGGAAGAAGGAACGACTCTGGGGACCAATTTTTCATTTTTCTTTCTTTCTTTCTTTTTTTTTTTTTTTTTAAGACAGAGTCTTACTCTGTGGCCCAGGCTGGAGTGCAGTGGCACGATCTCTGCTCACTGCAACCTCTGCCTCCAGGGCTCAAATGGTTCCTCTGCCTCAGCCTCCTGAGTAGCTGGGATTACAGGTGCCCACCACCACGCCTGGCTAATTTTTCTATTTTCAGTAGAGACACGGTTTTACTATGATGGCCAGGTTGGTCTTGAACTCCTGACCTCAGGTGATCCAACCGCCTCAGCCTCCCAAAGTGTTGGGATTACAGGCATGAACCACCATTCCCAGCCCGATTTTTCTTTTTAAACCTAAGATGATCAATTTAAATCCTCCAGTGTGAGAAGAGTATATGAAAATTCTCTAGAGGAAAAAGTTCAGTTGACATCTCACAGCCCTAAAATTGAAATTGGGTTTTTGCCTTTTCTTACGGCTTCCTAGTCATCATCGCTGCAAATGTTTTCTGTGCAGCTTTAATCATCATTTACTTTTTTTTTTTTTGAGACGGAGTCTCGCTCTGTTGCCCAGGCTGCAGTGCAGCAGCGCAATCTCAACTCAGTACAACCTCCGCCTCCTGGGTTCAAGTGATTCTCTCACTTCAGCCTCCCACGTAGCTGGGATTACAGGCATGAGCCACCAGGCCTGGCTAATTTCTGTATTTTTAGTAGAGATGGGGTTTCACCATGTTGGGCAGGCTGGTTTCAAACTCCTGACTTCAAGTGATCCACCCACCTCAGCCTCCCAAAGTGCTGAGATTATAGACGTGAGCCGCTGTGCCTGGCTTAATGCTTCTTGTATCTTAAAGTCGTTTAGTAACAGAGGTTCCTGCGAGGAGAGGGCTGGCAGCCAGACGCCTGGAGCAGCGATGGGCGGGGTCCTGACCTTACCTGGAGCTGCCGGGGCAGCTGCTGGGCGATCCTCCGCAGCAGGCTGTGCGTGGGCTTCTTGGAACAGAGCAGAGCGAGGCGCACGTTCCTGTCCCCGCGCAGGAGGAGGCCTTTCGCCAGGATGCCCACCCGCATGACGCCTTTCAGGACCCGAGCCGGGGGGGCAACGCTGCTGTGGGGACAAAGTCACAGACGTGAGCCGTCAGTGGAGAGACGCGGGGTACCCCAGCTGCCTCGCTCCTGAGCGACAGGGACCCTGCCATTTGCAGATCCCCTCTGTGCCTCGGCATCCTCATCCATGAAATGGGACCAGGCGACTCTGTGGGAGGCGCTTGCGGGATGAAATGAGACACTGTGAGATCACAAACTGGCCGGGCGCGGTGGCTCACGCCTGTAATCCCAGCATTTTGGGAGGCCGAGGCGGGCAGATCACTTGAGGTCAGGAGTTTGAGACCAGCCTGGCCAACATGGCGAAAACCTATCTCTACTAAAAATATAAAAATTAGCCGGGCATGGTGGCGGGTGCCTGCAGTCTTAGCTACACGGGAGGCTGAGGCAGGAGAATCGCTTGAACCCGGGAGATGGAGATTGCAGTGAGCCGAGATTATCTCACTGAACTCTAGCCGGGGAGACAGAGCAAGACTCCGTCTCAAAATAATTAATAACAATAATAATAATAATAATAATAATAAAAATTAGCTCGGTGTGGTGGTATATTCCTGTAGTTCCGGTACTTGGAAGGCTGAGGCAGGAGAATGGCGTGAACCTGGGAGGCAGAGGTTGCTGTGAGCCGAGATCACACCGCCATACTCCAGCCTGGGCGACAGAGTGAGACTTGGTCTCCAAAAAAAAAAAAAAAGCAGAGGGCAGGTTCCTAGGTGCTCGTTGTACTGGGACACTTTGCAACCCACAGGTGCGAGGCTCACATTTCCTATATGGAGTCAGTACTCTATGCCCCAGCAAAAGGAAACCCTCAGGCCGAGTGGATCAGCCAGACACAAAAGGTCACACGGTGTGCGACTCCATTTCTGTGAACTGTCCAGCACAGGCCAATCCACAGAGACAGGGCGGGCACGCGTGGGTCCATGAAACAAAATGAGGAGTTTGCTTAATCGGGACAGTTTCTGTCTGGGAAGATGAGACAGCTCTGGAGATGACAGGGGTGTTGTTGGCACAACTGTGTGAACGTGCTGTGTGCCCCTGAACTGTGCACTTAGACAGGTTAACATGCTCAGTGTTGTGTGATGTGGATTTTACCACAATAGAAAAGCATTCAAAGATTAGAGTGAACCTGTAATCCCGGCACTCTGGGAGACTGAGGTGGGAGGATCGCTTGAACCCAGGAGTTCAAGACCAGCCTGGCCAACATAGCGAGACCCCCTCATTGCTACAAAAAGTTAACAATTAGCTGGGTGTGGTGGTGGGCGCCTGTAGTCCCAGCTACTCGGGAGGCTGAGACGGGAGGATCGCTTGGGCCCGGGGGTCTGAGGGTCAGTGAGCTCCGATCACGCCACTGCACTCCAGCCTGGGTAACAGAGCGAGATCTGTTTCTTAAAAAACAAAAAGCGGCCGGGCGCGGTGGCTCAAGCTTGTAATCCCGGCACTTTGGGAGACCGAGACGGGCGGATCACAAGGTCAGGAGATTGAGACCATCCTGGCTAACATGGTGAAACCCCGTCTCTACTAAAAAATATTTTTAAAAAACTAGCCGGGCGTGGTGGCGGGTGCCTGTAGTCCCAGCTACTCAGGAGGCTGAGGCAGGAGAATGGCGTAAGCCTGGGAGGTGGAACTTGCAGCGAGCTGAGATCCGGCCACTGCACTCCAGCCTGGGCGACAGAGCGAGACTCCGTCTCAAAAAA
>NW_012108696.1:1097283-1099591 GCF_000951045.1 Mandrillus leucophaeus
CAGACCAGCCTGGGCAACATGGTGAAACCCCATCTCTACTAAAAATACAAGAGAGCCCGGCATAGTGGCAGGTGCCCACAGTCCCAGTTACTTGGGAGGCTGAGGCATGAGAATTGCTTAAACCCAGGAGGCAGAGGTTGTAGTGAGCCAAGATTGCACCACTACACTCCAGTCTAGGTGACAAGTGAGACTCTGTCTCAAAAAAAGAGGTTCCCATTGAACCTGGACGCTCGGGCCGCGGGGACAGGTTCCTCTGAGAAGAGACAGTAGTAGCCACAGAGGCACGAGGCTCCCCAAGGGAGGCGACCACCCGGGGCTCCAGGAAGCAGAAGGGTTCTCTGTGACCCAACGGTAGGGGCTGGGGCGCTGGGGCTCCCATCTGTGGAGTGAGGGGGTCCGGGCCGTGAAGCCCCATCCCCTGAGTACTATATGGGAGTTGGCAGGGAGGTCAGGTCCTCCTAAGGAGGTGTCCGCTGCCCCGGGGGGTGTGAGGTTGCCCGCATTTGCACATACAGGAAGCTGTACCTACCTGGAGTTGGGCGCTGGTGGGGGGCTCCGGCCTGCCCATAAGCAGAGAGTGGGCCCAGTCGGATGGTGCGTGGGGCGGCACGTCCTGGGAAGGCTCCTCCTCCAGCCGCCTGCAGGACCGAGACAGGACAGAGCGTGGTCAGGCCAGCAGTGGCCCTGAGCTGGGGGCACATCAGAGACGCTGGGGACTCATGCTCCCAGCAAGGAAGGCAGGGCCGAAGCTTTTGCTGGGGCTCCGCTGCACTGCATGGGCGCCTGCTGTATGCACAGAAGACTAAGGCTGGGAAGGCTGGTGTTGAGGGGAACCAAACACCCCTTAGGCAAAAGAGGCCCAGCCTGGGCAGCCGCAGCCTTCAGGAAGTCCTGGTCCCCTTCCCAATGCAGACCTGCTGCTGCTGGACACACCAGAGTCACATGTTACATCAGAAAATGCTCTGGGACGGACACAGGGGACTCCAGAGGTCAGGGACACTGGGACACCGGGGGTTAAGGGGACACAGGAGACACTGGGGATGAGGGGACACTAGGAGATCAGGGGGACACAGGGGACTCCAGGGATCAAGGGGACTCAGGGGATACCAAGGGTCAGGAGACACAGAGACACCAGGGGACACAGGGACACCGGGGTCAGGGGACACCAGGGTTCAGGGAACGCAGGGGCATCAGGGGTCAGGGGGTCACAGGGCACACCAGGGGTCAGGGGGACACCAGGGGTCAGGAAAACACAGGGGACTCCAGGGGTCAGGGGTCACAAGGCACACCAGAGGTCGGGGATACAGGGGACACAAAGGTCAGGGGACACAGAGGATGCCAGGGGTCAAGGGGACCCAGGGGACACTGGGGGTAAGGGGTCACAGAGGACACCAGGGGTCGGGGGACCCAGGGGATACCGGGGGTCAGGGAGACACAGGGGACACCGGGGGTAAGGAGTCACAGGGGACACCAGGGGTCAGGGTACACAGGGACACCAGGGGTGAGGGGACCCGGGGCCACCAGGGGTAAGGGGACACAGAGGACACCAGGGGTAAGGGGTCACAGAGGACACGAGGTGTCAGGGTACATAGGGACACTAGGAGTCAGGGGACACAGGGGTCGGGGGACACAGGTCACCAGGCACCTCTGCAGCCATGCGGTCCAGTGAGTTGGCAGGCAGTGTCCCTGCGTATGCAGAGGCGCCTGGCACCCACATGTCAGGTCTGCACACCACTGTGCCTTTGCCCGTCTGCTCTGGAACCCTCTCTCGCTCCCACACCAGGACGTGCCCACTGCCCGGGCACCCAACTCCCCCCACTGCCTGAGAGCTCACACGGGGGATCCCCATAATCTGCAGCGGCGGGCGTCTGGTTCCACGCTGGACCTGCCCTCCCTCACCAGGCCCCCTTGCCAAGACCCGCAGCCTGGCACCTCCTCTCCACGTGCCAGCGCCGCAGTTGCTCCAGCCGCTCCTCCGCCAGGTGCCGCTGCTTCCTCATCCGCTCCTCCAGGAGCTTCCGAGCCCGGCTGCTGGGCTCCGTGGCAATGGGAAGGTCTGGGTTCACTTTCTTCTGGAAAGGAGAGGCAAGGCTCTGAGAGTAGGGACCTTGCCTTAGACAGGGATGCCGGGAGGGTCTTGGGGTGCAGGGAGAGGCCCAGAGACTAGAACTGTTGGGCTGAAATCTCCCAAAGACTTTTTTTTTTTTTTTGGAGACGGAGTCTCGCTCTTGTCTCCCAGGCCCACGTGCAGTGGTGTGGTCTTGGCTCACTGCAACCTCCGCCTCCCGGGTTCACACCATTCTCCTGC
>NW_012108696.1:1099641-1111961 GCF_000951045.1 Mandrillus leucophaeus
GCAGGGCCGAAGCTTTTGCTGGGGCTCCGCTGCACTGCATGGGCGCCTGCTGTATGCACAGAAGACTAAGGCTGGGAAGGCTGGTGTTGAGGGGAACCAAACACCCCTTAGGCAAAAGAGGCCCAGCCTGGGCAGCCGCAGCCTTCAGGAAGTCCTAGTCCCCTTCCCAATGCAGACCTGCTGCTGCTGGACACACCAGAGTCACATGTTACATCAGAAAATGCTCTGGGACGGACACAGGGGACTCCAGAGGTCAGGGACACTGGGACACCGGGGGTTAAGGGGACACAGGAGACACTGGGGATGAGGGGACACTAGGAGATCAGGGGGACACAGGGGACTCCAGGGATCAAGGGGACTCAGGGGATACCAAGGGTCAGGAGACACAGAGACACCAGGGGACACAGGGACACCGGGGTCAGGGGACACCAGGGTTCAGGGAACGCAGGGGCATCAGGGGTCAGGGGGTCACAGGGCACACCAGGGGTCAGGGGGACACCAGGGGTCAGGAAAACACAGGGGACTCCAGGGGTCAGGGGTCACAAGGCACACCAGAGGTCGGGGATACAGGGGACACAAAGGTCAGGGGACACAGAGGATGCCAGGGGTCAAGGGGACCCAGGGGACACTGGGGGTAAGGGGTCACAGAGGACACCAGGGGTCGGGGGACCCAGGGGATACCGGGGGTCAGGGAGACACAGGGGACACCGGGGGTAAGGAGTCACAGGGGACACCAGGGGTCAGGGTACACAGGGACACCAGGGGTGAGGGGACCCGGGGCCACCAGGGGTAAGGGGACACAGAGGACACCAGGGGTAAGGGGTCACAGAGGACACGAGGTGTCAGGGTACATAGGGACACTAGGAGTCAGGGGACACAGGGGTCGGGGGACACAGGTCACCAGGCACCTCTGCAGCCATGCGGTCCAGTGAGTTGGCAGGCAGTGTCCCTGCGTATGCAGAGGCGCCTGGCACCCACATGTCAGGTCTGCACACCACTGTGCCTTTGCCCGTCTGCTCTGGAACCCTCTCTCGCTCCCACACCAGGACGTGCCCACTGCCCGGGCACCCAACTCCCCCCACTGCCTGAGAGCTCACACGGGGGATCCCCATAATCTGCAGCGGCGGGCGTCTGGTTCCACGCTGGACCTGCCCTCCCTCACCAGGCCCCCTTGCCAAGACCCGCAGCCGGGCACCTCCTCTCCACGTGCCAGCGCCGCAGTTGCTCCAGCCGCTCCTCCGCCAGGTGCCGCTGCTTCCTCATCCGCTCCTCCAGGAGCTTCCGAGCCCGGCTGCTGGGCTCCGTGGCAATGGGAAGGTCTGGGTTCACTTTCTTCTGGAAAGGAGAGGCAAGGCTCTGAGAGTAGGGACCTTGCCTTAGACAGGGATGCCGGGAGGGTCTTGGGGTGCAGGGAGAGGCCCAGAGACTAGAACTGTTGGGCTGAAATCTCCCAAAGACTTTTTTTTTTTTTTTGGAGACGGAGTCTCGCTCTTGTCTCCCAGGCCCACGTGCAGTGGTGTGGTCTTGGCTCACTGCAACCTCCGCCTCCCGGGTTCACACCATTCTCCTGCCTCAGCCTCCCGAGTAGCTGGGATAACAGGTGCGTGCCACCACATCTGGCTAATGTTTGTATTTTTAGTAAAGATTTCACTATGTTGGCCAGGCTGATCTCTAACTCCTGACCTCAAATGATCCGCCCACCTTGGCCTCCCAAAGTTCTGGGATGACAGGTGTGCGCCACCGCACCCGACCCAAGATACACTGTTGAGACGTGGAGCAAGACTTTGAAAACACAGAAAATCACCCCACCCTCTTAAGTTCATGGGATCACACGGGCAGAAGAGGCCCGACCAGAGGCGTCCCAGCGCCCGCCAGGGTCGAGCACACCCCGGACGGGTGTCGGGGCACCCCCTGCTGGACGCACCCGGTACTGCAGCCGGTGCCGCCGTCCCCTCACGTGCAGGTCCTTGGCGTTAAGGTCGTTGAAACTGCACTCGCACAGCTTACACTGGAAGCGAAGCACTCGCCCTTCCTCGCTGCACACCTGAGACACAAAACAGCCACACGCACACCAGGCACGAGGCCGGGGGGATGTGAGATGCTACCGACGCCAGGTCGCTGCGGAGCCTTCGTCCTTGCTGGTCATTTTATGTATGTATGTATGTATTTTCAGAGACAGGGTCTTGCTATGTTACCCAGGCTGGACGGCAGTGGCTCCATCTCGGCTCACTGCAGCCTCAAACTCCTGGGCTCAAGCGATCCTCCCACCTCAGCCCCCCGAGTAGCTGGGACCACAGGCATGCACCACCATGGGAGACGGGAGGATTGCTTGAGCCCAAGAGTTCAAGACCAGCCTGGTCAACATAGTGAGACCCCATCTCTACAAAAAAATAAAAATAAAAATAAAAAAATTAGCTGGGAGTGGTGGCTCACGCCTGTAGTCCCAGCTACTCAGGAGACTGAGGTGGGAGGATTGATTGAGCTCAGAAGTTTGAGGTTGTAGTGAGCCATGATGGCACCACTGCACTCCAGCCTCAGTGACAGAGCAAGACCCTGTCTCTTAAAGAATCCCAGGCCTGCAGTCAAGGCAGAGGAAACCCAGCCCCGCCTCTTTGGCACGCGCAAGGCCAACCAGGGTCTGAACCGCCGCTGGCCCGGGAACTGGCAGACCTGGCCCGGGAGCTTGGCTCCACTGCTCACTAGCCTGGCTTTGGCAAGTCCCAAGATCCCCCAGGCCCAGGAAAGGAGCTGGATGGAAGGGCCTCCAACCTCCCGGGGAGCTTTCTACTGCCCAGAGCCCTTCCACCTTCCAGACAGATGGCTCCAGGGGGCCCCCTGTTGGGAATGCCTCGGCCTGTCTCTGGCCCTCACGAGGCCATATTCATTTCCTGTTGGTATCCGAAATCTGGCACCCAAAGTGTCAAGCAGGTCTTGAACGGGGTTTGGTCTATGGAGGTCTGGCCTGTGCAGCTCGGGAACGGGGATGGGTCTGTAAATCCCACTGGGAGAAGCCGGGTGAGGTCTCGAAGCCTGACCCATGGGAAAGTCCTTCCCTGACCAGGGCTTGACAGCCTCAGCTTACCTCCTCCACATATTCTGGGCCCACCGGCTGCGCATCAGAGCAGCCCAGGGGAGCTTCCTCCGAGCCTCCTTGAGCGGGTGCTCCAGGACCCTCTGATTTGGGTTGGGCTGGTCTCCCCCTCTGGGGTCGGCAGCCTGCTATCTGCAGCTCAGGAGGCCCTGAGGAGAAAAACCATGTCACTGCCACCCTGTTCCAGGAGAAAGCACTGTGGCTGCGAACCAGCCAGGTGGCATGGGGTAGAGAGCCACCCAGACCCCAGGCGCTGCCTCCTGTGATGTCGGGGGGAATGGCCTCGGGCAGCGACCTCGCTCTCCCTTTCATGCCTGCGTGTGACCCAGCCAAGAAACCGAGGCCAGTTTCAATCCGTCAGTGGGGACGTCCTGGATTTAGGTCCTCGCTTGAGGAACCCACCGACAGCACAAAATCCACAGTTAATAGACGATGAAGTATCAGGCGGACCAAGGCTCGTACTTAACCTACCCCCGTTAGGCAAAATTATGGAGCCTCGGGTGAGACAAGTATCTTTGTTATCAGAATGACTTGATGGTTTGATCTTCAAAATCATGTTGCTATTCAAGAACCAAGGCTGCTGAGGTTAAAAACAGAATGCGGCTCCCTCAGCCCCTGCCCACGCACAGCACGGTGGTCCAGGGCAGAGACTCTTAGACAGACCCGGGTTCCAACTCCACCTCCATCGTTTACGGCTTTTCCATCTACACATTGAGACTGGTGACATTGACTTAAATGGGTTGTGGGCTGGGCACAGTGGCTCATGCCTGTAAACCCAGGGCTGTGGGAGGCTGAGGCAGGAGGATCGCTTAAGCCTAGGAGTTTCTGACCAGCCTGGGCAACATAGCAGAACCCCATCGCTACCAAAAAAAAAAAAAAATATATATATATATACACATACATATACACAAAAAGTAGTGGGATGTGGTGGTGCACACCTGTAGTCCTAGCTACTCAGGAGGCTGAGCTGGGAGGATCGCTTGAGCCCAGGAAGTGGAGGCTGCAGTGAGCCATGATCGCACCTCTGCACTGCAGCCCGGGTGACACAGTGAGACTGTCTCAGAAACAAAACAAACCACGGAAAAAAGAGTTGTCATGGAGGTAAAGTGAAGCAATGCACACAAAGCAGTGAGCGGATGCCTGGCATTTAATCCTGGTTAACGCGGGCCACCTCTGACAGCTGGGGCTTTGCACACAGGGAAGGTAGGGTCACAGGCAGAGGGGCGCAAGGATTCCACCTTCATTTCCTGGTACCCACATAACTCTGGTTCTGAGCCCAGTTTGTTCACTGTGACCACCAGGGTGTGCAGGGGAGCAGAGTCGAGGTGGCAGCCCAGGGAACCCGCTAGGTGCAGGGCGAGGGCTTCCAGTGAACCCCAGCACCCAGCACCAGCCCAAATTCTGCTGGAAGAGGCCGGGCACGGTGGCTTATGCCTGTGATCCCAGCACTTTGGGAGGCCGAGGATAGTGGATCACTTGAGGTCAGGAGTTCGAGACCAGCCTGGCCAACATGGTGAGACCCTGTCTCTACGAAAAATACAAAAATTCGCCGGGTGTGGTGGGGGGCGTCTGTAGTCCCAGCTACTTGGGAGGCTGAGGCAGGAGAATCGCTTGAACCCGGGAGGCAGAGGTTGCAGCGAGCTGAGATGGCACCACTGCACTCCAGCCTGGATGACAGAGCGAGGCTCCATCTCAAACCAAACCCCACACCACCCCCCAGAGGACGTGACGAAAACCAACTGGATGGTCGATTTTCTCACGAAATGTTCACTGGGCAGGGTGGCCAGGGCTCCCGTGGGTACGTGAACACGCACGCAGACACACATACCCTGGCATGAGGCCTTCAAGGCCACGGGTCTCTTGGTGAGTGCTGGCCTGCTCGGGGCACACACGCTGGGGCCAGTGGCAGATGCGGGCTTGGCCTCCACCCCGGGGGTGCTCTCTGTGGCCGGTGCAGGCTCCAGGGTGGGAATGGGCTTCCCCAGTTTGGTGTGCAGCTTGAAGACCTGCAACAGACAGAGCCGGGCTCCTGTGTGAGGGCCGCTCCCAGACTGATGGCCTTTTCAAGAGGCAGGAAGGGCCTCCACGAGCGGGCAGCGGGAGTGCGGGCGGGCAGCGGGAGTGCAGGCGGGCAGCGGGAGTGTGGGCGGGCTGGTCCCGGGGACCCTGCCTCTTCTCTCCTCCTGCTCTCTGGATATCACCCACTCCAGAAGGCCCTTCCCAGGTGGCCTCCTGCCTTGCACACGTGCTTGTGAGTCCTCTAGCGCGGTGACACTCCTCTGACGTGTGAGCACGTGGCTCACCGGCTCACGTGGACGCTCTTCCTCCTCTTCCACCACGTGGGCTGCCAGATGGGGCGTCTCAACCTCCCAAGCCCCATCCTAGTGCCCCCGACTGCCCGGGACTCAGCGTGTGTGGACGGATGGTGGGTGTGCATGCGTCCCTGGACGGACACCCACGTTCTGCACGCGCGTGTGCACGTGGTCACGTCCGTATTCTGGCCGTGCCCTATTCTCAGCCCCTCCGGATGCAAGGCGCTTCTGGCAAAGGTGTCGTGTGCACAGGGCCGCGATGTGTGCTGGGGACCATCTCAGACACATTTGCCAGCTCCGAGTCTCTGACACGCGCTGCACAAGACCTGCCCTGTAACCCCCGACCCCACAATGGGTGGCAGGGCCTGCCTAACCCCCAGACCAAGCCCCAGCCTGTGGGGGTGATGCCTGCAGCTCTGCCCCACCGGCCCCAGGCCAGTGAGTCTCCTTCCCCCGTTTCTCTGCCCCCCTCCTTCCCTCCTCCATGCCTCCCTGCGCATTCCTCTTTCCCCTGTGGGTTCACACAGGCCCTCAGCAAGCTGTCCTGAGCCGAGCCAGGGAATGAGGCCCTGGATGAGCCTTCAGGCAGCTGAGGGAAAGAAGCCAGGTCCTCGGCCAGGCCTCCCAGGGTGGCTCAGCCTGACAGCCCGGGCTACAGCACAAGCCAGCTGTTCCCCTCCCTGCCCTCAGGTGGGGACTCCGTCCCCTCCCGGCCGAATTTGACATAACCCAGGCCTTTTTTCTTTTTTTTTGAGACCGAGCCTTGCTCTGTCGCACAGGCTGGAGTGCAGTGGTGAGATCTCAGCTCACTGCAACCTCCACCTACCGGGTTCAAGCAATTCTCCTGCCTCAGCCTCCTGAATAGCTGAGGTTACAGGCGTGCACCCCCACGCCCAGCTAATTTTTGTATTTTTTAGTAGAGACAGGGTTTCACCATGTTGGCCAGGCTGGTCTCAGACTCCCGACCTCACGTGACCCACTCGCCTCGGCCTCCCAAAGTGCTGGGATTACAGGCATGAGCCACCGTGCCCGGCCTAACCCAGGCCTTTTAAGGCCACAGGAGAACAGTGATGATTACAGCAGCGAGTGTGAAGAGCAAGACCCCAAAGGGAACACAGCATTGGATCTCATCACAAGGCAAGCCCTGTCCGTCGCCACGCCTGAATGCCAAGCTTTCTTGGAAGTCTGGGTGTGAGTGTCTTGGCCACTTCATGTTTTTGTGCAATGAGGAGGAACCCCTTTTATAAGTCGAAAGGAGTCCAGGTGCAGTGGCTCACGCCTGTAATCCCAGCACTTTGGGGGGCTGAGGCAGACAGATCACTTGAGCTCAAGAGTTCCAGACCAGCCTGGCAAACAAGGTGAAACCCCGTCTCTACTAAAAATACAAAAATTAGCCGGGTGCGGCGGTGGGTGCCTGTAATCCCAGCTACTCGAGGGGCTGAGGCATGAGAATTGCTTGAACCCAGGAAGCAGAGTTTGCAGTGAGCCGAGGTCACACCACTGCACTCCAGCCTGGGGGACAGAGTGAGATTTTGTCTCATTTAGAAAACACAATAAAATGAAAAATAAGATAAAATGACTGGAAAGGAGTTTGGATCCTTGAAGATGAGGACACATGGGCCTGGGCAGCCGGCCCTTGGGCGCGCTCCACTTGGGGAAGCTTCTCCGGGCTCCCTCTGATCTCAGCAGGCATCTCTGTGGGTCCTAAGTGCTGACCTGGGGGCCTCCTCCCCAGGGGTGGCAGAGCCTGGGATGGGTGGGGCCGTACCTTCTGGTGCTTGGCTCCCCGGATGTGGGCCGTGTAGGCGTCTGCCCCAGTGCAGGACACGGCGCACAGGTCACAATGTAGCTGCGCCTGCACCCCGCGCGGGCTCCCGTTGGGCTGCACGCCTGTCTTCTGGGCCGCCTCCTTCTTTCTGTGCTTCTGCCCTCCCAGATGTTCCCGGTAGGTCTGCAGCAAGGGGTGAGAGGTAGCGTGAGTGGGGGTTTGCACACTGGCCACGCCCCCTCCCCTGCAGGCCCCCAGCTTAGCGCGCAGGAACTCGGTGGTAACAGACGCCCACTGTCCCCAGCCCTCCATCCCCTGGTGCCACGGAGGTTCAAGCGTCCCTTTATTCTTCTTATTTTTATTTTTTATTTTTTGAGACAGTCTCGCTCTGTTGCCCAGGCTGGTGTGCAGTGGCGCAATCTCAGCTCACTGCAACCTCTGCCTCCTGGGTTCAAGTGATTCTCCGTCCTCAGCCTCCCAAGTAGGTGGGACTACAGGCGCGTGCCACCATGCCCGAATAATTTTTGTATTTTTAGTAGAGACGGGGTTTCACTATGTTAGCCAAGCTGGTCTTGAACTCCTGACCTCAAGTATCCACCTGCTTTGGCCCCCCAAAGTGCTGGGATGACAGGAGCACACCACCACGCCCAGCCTATCTTCTTACTATAGACTTCTCGAATTTTTTTTTTTTTTTGAGACAGGGTTATGCCCTGTCACCCAGGCTGGAGTGCAGTGGCGCTATCTCAGCTCAGTGCAACCTCTACCTCCTGGGTTCAAGCGGTTCTCCTGCCTCAGCCTCCCAAGTAGCTGGGACTACAGGTGCCCGCCACCACGCCCGGCTAATTCAAGCGTCCCTTCATGAAGCCCACGTAACAAACCCACAGGCTCAGACTGCTAGACATAAGGCTTCTCCCTTCTTCTGAAACTCAAGGAGTTTCTTAGGAAAGCATGCTCCACGCATCACGCGTTCCTTTCAGGGGCTGCTGTATACAGAAAATTCTGACTTTTCAGAATTCAACCTTGGAAACCAAGCAAGGGCACCTGCTGCCCGAAGGACAGTCATGTACACTTCCGTCTTAGGAAACTGCTAATAGACACAGGGGCTCCACCCGGGGAAAGCTACCGTGAGTCACAGGCCTACGCATCCGGTACTCCTGGGCCCAAAATATCTGATTGCATCTGGGGAAGCGACAGCCAAGCCCTCAGGCGGAATCCTGGGTGTGCTGCTTAAAATCCGGAAACGAAGCCCACCACAGACAAGACGTGGCAGGTGGGCCACGAAACCCACACGCCCTGACAATGCCAAGAATGAACGTTCTGCAGACTGAAAAGTGCCCCTGAAAATACTGGGGCACACTGGACACTGCCCCCTCCCCTGCGGGCCACCGGCTTAGCGCTCAGGAACTCAGTGACATCGTCTGGTTTTAGGGAAGAAAAATAGGATGTGGGAGAGGCACACATTTTACTGTATGTATGCTCTCTAGAACTTAGGAATCTTTTTTTTTTAGATGGAATCTCACTGTCACCCAGGTTGGAATGCAGTGGGGCAATCTCAGCTCACTGCAACCTCCGCCTCCCAGGTTCACGCCATTCTCCTGCCTCAGCCTCCCAAGTAGCTAGGACTACAGGCACCCGCCACCGTGCCCGGCTAATTTTTGTATTTTAGTCGAGACGGGTTTTCACCATGTTGGCCAGGCTGGTGTCGAACTCCTGATCTCAGGCAATCCTCCTGCCTCAGCCTTGCAAAGTGCTGGGATTACAGGCACAAGCCGCCGCGTCCGGCCAATAGGCTGTCTGTGCGCACTTTTGGCGTATTCTGGAATAACTAGCCACATGGGCTTCAACACATCTTGGTTTGATTTCTGCCTAGGTCACTGAAACTGACTCTGAGTTCCTCAAAGTACTGACCCTTTCTGAACCTCTGGGATTTTGTCTGCCACACAGAGATGGTAACCACAAGGCAGATATAAGGATTAAATAACCCACATGGGTCTGGTGCAGGGACTCAGCTTGTCATCCTGGCACTATGCGAGGCTGAGGCAGGAGGATTCCTTGAGGTTAGGAGTTCGAGACCAGCCTGGGCAACATAGTGAGACCCCCATCTCTACTGAAAATAAAAATAATTAGCTGGGCATGGTGGTTCGTACCTGTCTCAGCTACTTGGAAGGCTGAGAGGAGGACCTGAACTCAGGAGGTGGAGGCTGTAGTGAGCTCTGATTGCACCACTGCACTCTAGCCTCAGCAACAGAGCGAGACCCCCTGTCTCCAAAAAAAAAAAAAAAAAAACACACACACACACACAAAAACAAACACCTCAAACTTGTATCCGAGCACTCTGCAAAGAAGGCCAGGGTCTCTCCTAGCATGAGATGCGGTGGAGAGCTGCCGGGGCAAAGCGCCTGAGACAGGGAAAGGGTGATCTGTGGCGGGAGGGGTCCCGAGCAGGGCCGGGCCCCCCATCCCCAGCTGGGTTGGGGGTCCTGATAGGGTGTCCTGAGCCATCTCACACCTCTCAGAGACTCCGCGGTCTCTCGCGGTCCAGAGCTTGCTTTCAGAGCATTCAAAACAAAAGATCAGGGTGTGTGTTTTGCAAAGATAGAGCTCTAGGGTCTGATTATCTTTCCAGGAAACGAGGCCACGATCTCTGCGGGGTGATCTGCAAGCTTTAAAACCTCAAGCGCGTGCGTTTGGTAAAGTGTCTTTCACGTGTGCCCCAGACAAGCACTGCCACACACAAGCACACGTGCACCCACACACAGGCGCAGGCACACACATACACACGCAGGCACACACGCGCACACATGCACGCACACATACACGCACACTCCCGTTTGCACACACATATGCACACATATACACAAGCATAAACACACACACACTTGCACACACGCACACATACGCACCCTTGCAGTCACACACGCACACACACGCACCCTTGCACTCACACACACACACACAAGCGCTTGCACACACAGGCACATGCATACACCATGCAAGTTTAACACTGGACCTTTTTTCAGCAGGCAGCGACCCTGACCCCCCGGCGCCCACATTTGGGTTCAGACCTTAGGAACAGAGAGGTCCCGCCCACGGCGGGAGGGCGACTGACCTGGGGGCCCGCGCAGCTGATCTTGCAGATGTCGCAGTAGTGAAGCTGGAGCTGCCTGGGCCCGGCCTTGGGTCTCGGCAGTTTGCTGGGAAGCGGCGGCTTCGAGTCGGCCCTGGGGCTGCTTCCTGAGCCTGCGGGCGTGGGCGGCGGGGGCAGCTGCTGCAGGGGTCCCGGGGGAGGCGGGGGCTGCGCTGGAGGATAGAAAGGGCTGGCGGCGGAGTACACCGAGGCGTCATAGCTCGGGTAGCTTGGTGCTAAGGAGCAGAGAAAACAGTGAGTCGGGGGGGAGATGCTGATTCCACTCAAGTTGAAACGGAGGCCGACGGACCGACCGCCTGGGCAAGGAACGCTGGTCTTACCCGTGTAGGCGGTGCAGGTGGGATCGTAGGAGGGCGCGGGGTAGGAGGTCACGATGGACACCGAGGACTCGGGCTGGACGCCTGTCGCCGTGGGGTAGGTGTATCCCGAGGACAGGGCGCTGGCTGGCTGTCCGGCCTCCACTCTGGGCGCCTGTTGTGGGGGCTGAGCGCAGCTGTGACCGCCATGGGGGCTGGGCTGCCTGCAGGCCTCTTGGGTCCCTAGGGGACAGGCACAGGTCCTCTGCAGAGCCAGCCCCCACCCCACTGCCCCTCACCTGCGGATGGACCCCGGGCTCAACTGGCTGGAAACGCTAGATGCTTAAGCTGGGACCAGAGGTCAGAGCCTAGGGCCAGGTCCGGGCAGGGACTCGCGGGTGACCTTGTTCCCACCTCTCCTTTCTAGAGCCCAGCTTCTCCCTCCTGCCGTGGGGGAGGAGGGCTCCTCCACGTCTCCGGCTCCTTCACCCACAGAGCTCACCTCCTGCCACCCGGGGAAAGCTTCCTTGGAAAAAATGTTAGCTGCATTTTAGGTTCTCACTTTCCCTCATTCATAGGCCCACACCTGGCAGAGATCCCAGGGCCCATGTGAGCAGCCAGCCCTGAGGCTCACCTGCAAATCTAGGATGTTTTTATTATTATTATTATTATTATTATTATTACTGAGACAGAGTCTCGCTGTCGCCCAGGCTGGACTGCAGTGGCGCAATCTTGGCTTACTGCAACCTCTGCTTCCCAGGTTCAAGTAATTCTCCTGCCTCAGCCTCCCGAATAGCTGGGATTACAAGCATGCGCCACCACGCCCGGCTAATTTTTCTATTTTTAGTAGAGACGGGGGTTTCACCATGTTGACCAGGATGGTCTTGATCACTTGACCTTGTGATCCGCCCACCTCAGCCTCCCAAAGTGCTGGGATTACAGGTGTGAGCCACTAGCCTTTATTTTGTTTTTTTTTTTTTTAGAGACAGGGTCTCGCTCTGCTGTCCAGGCTGGAGTGCAGTGGTGCAATCACAGCTCACTGCAGCTTAGTTCCTGGGCTCAGGCGAACCTCCTATCTCAGCCTCCTGGGTAGCTGGGACTATATGTGCACACCACCATGCCTAGCTAACTTTTTTGCATTTTTTGTAGAGACAGGGTCTTACTATGTTGCCCAGGCTGGTCTCGAACTCCTAGGCTCAAGCAATTCTCGCACCTTGTTTGGGCCTCCTAAAGTGTTGGGATTACAGGCATGAACTACCTTGCGCCACCTCTAGGATGGTTGAGATGTAACTTTCACCAGTGCAGTGGCTCACACCTGTAATCCCAGCACTTTGGGAGGCTGAGGCAGGCAGATCACCTGAGGTCAGGAGTTCAATACCAGCCTAACATGGTGAAACCCTGTTTCTACTAAAAATACAAAAAGTTAGCCAGGCATGGTGACTCGCACCTCTAGTCCCAGCTACTTGGGAGGCTGAGGCAGGAGGATCGTTTGAACCCGGGAGGCGGAGGGTGCAGTGAGCTGAGATCACACCCCTGTACTCCAGCCTGGGCAACAGACGACACTCCATCTCAAAAAAAAAAAAAAAAGAAAGAAAGAAAAGATATAACTTTCAGGCCGGGCATGGTGGCTCATGCCTGTAATCCCAGCACTTTGGGAGGCCAAGGTGGGCGGATCACGAGGTCAGGAGATCGAGACTATCCTGGC
>NW_012108696.1:1114161-1115387 GCF_000951045.1 Mandrillus leucophaeus
TCGCTTGAGCTCAGGAGTTTGAGACCAGCCTGGACAACATAGCGAGACATTGTCTCTTCTAAAATAAAAATAAAATAAAATAAAAATTAGCGAGTGTGATGCTACACGCCTGTAGTGCCAGCTAGTCAGGAGGCTGAGGTGGGAGGATGGTTTGAGCCCAGGAATTAGAGGCTGCAGTGAGCTATGATCTTTCTACTGCACTCCAGCCTGAGCAACAGAGTAAGACTCTGTCTCAAAACATACCAAACAAAACACGGTACAGCTGTCCCTCGGTATCTGCAAGGGTTGAGTTTCAGGACCCCCTCAGATGCCAAAATCCATGGATGCTTGAGTCCCTGACATAAAACGATACAGTGTTTGCATATAACCTAAACATACCATCCCGTATACTGTAGATCATCTCTGGATTACTTATAATCCCTAATACAACATAAGCACTATGCTAATGGCTGTTACACTGCATTGTTTAGGGAACAATGAGAAGGAAAAACCCCATACAAGTTCAGTACAGATGCATTATTTTTCCAAATATTTTCCATCCTTGGCTGGTTGAATCTATGGATGCAGTGCCCATGAATGCGGAGGGTAAACTGTATTTTCTCTTAAAAAAAAATTTTTTTTTGAGACAAGGTCTTGCTCTGTCACCCAGGCTGAAGTTCAGTGCTGCGATCACAGCCCACTGCAGCCTCAACTTCCCAAGCTCAAGCAACCCTACCTCAGCCTCTGAGTAGCTGGGAACACAAGTGTGCAACCATGCCCAGCTAATTCTTTAAAAAAGTGTTGGTAGAGGTGGGGGTCTCACTATGTTGCCCAGGCTCTGACTATATATATATTTTTTAACAGAAGAAGTCAGTCCACCTGATTATTAAAATAATTAGCACTAAACTAGAAAGTCTTCGCTAAAAAGAATGAGCGTTTGTAGGGTTTGCACAGTGCCGAGGCCTTTGTCCACATGGCCTCATTCACGCTTCAGAGGAGGTGCGGCACCATCGCTCCCCACGATCTAGACGAGAAAACCTCCAAGGAAGATCAGGGGCTCACGTCAAGTGCAGGGGCGGGTTCAGTGCCAGATCTTTCTGACCCCAGTGCCCCTTGCTTGGCTAAATATCAGCCACCCAGTAGACAGTTCCGGAGTCTAAAAGCCCATTTGCCAGGGAAAAGTATCA
Source organism: Mandrillus leucophaeus (assembly GCF_000951045.1). NCBI lineage: Eukaryota > Metazoa > Chordata > Mammalia > Primates > Cercopithecidae > Mandrillus > Mandrillus leucophaeus. Next base: position 1,115,328 of record NW_012108696.1, read on the forward strand.
GTAAAGATTTTAGCCCAATACCACTATGGATGTGTATTAAAAAGTGAACCTCCAACCCCA
>NW_012108696.1:1118177-1120328 GCF_000951045.1 Mandrillus leucophaeus
CAGGCCGGGCATGGTGGCTCATGCCTGTAATCCCAGCACTTTGGGAGGCCAAGGTGGGCGGATCACGAGGTCAGGAGATCGAGACTATCCTGGCTAATACTGTGAAACCCCGTCTCTACTAAAAATACAAAAAATTAGCCGGGCATGGTTGCGGGCACCTGTAGTCCCAGCTACTTGGGAGATTGAGGCAGGAGAATGACATGAACCCGATAGGCGGAGATTGCAGTGAGCCGAGATTGCGCCACTGCACTCCAGCCTGGGCAACAGAGCAAGACTCTGTCTCAAAAAAAAAAAAAAAAAAAGATGTAACTTTCCCAAGGTTTTGCTGTGCTGCAGGGAATGTCTCCTCGTCCACAGCCCCGACCCTGCAGATGGCTCACCTGGCTGGCAGGAGTCTGTGGCTGTCATGCGCCCAGGCTGGAGGGCAGGAGGCTGGAAGTACGGCCTGTCCTCGTAGCTCCTGGCAGCCACCGACTGTCCGTAGCTGTAACTGTCCTATGGGGGGGTTTCCGCAGGAGAGCAGCTCAGGTGGCAGGTGCAACGCGCCCTGGCCACACTGCACTCTGCATTTATAGTCCTTCCCGCAGCGCTGGCTCCTAAGCATCTGCCCAAGACCAGGCCCTGGCCCGGGGGCAGGGGGCAGGGGATGTGGCTGACACAGCAGCTCTCATGGAGCTGACACTGATTTCCAAGAGTCCGACTGCGATTTACAAGAGGACGCTGGGTGTGGCAGGAGAGGGTGGGTTTGCAGGGAGAAGCCCCCGAGGCCTTAGCAAGGAAACGGAGAGGGAGGAAGAGGGTGGGGTCAGGTGGGTGCTGAGCTCGGGTGACAGGTGGCCTCTGATGCCGTTGACCGACACGACCTGGGGACGAGGTGCAGGCGGCAGGGCTGGGGAGTTGGAGCATGGTCATGGGGGACATCTTTGCGACACCAAGTGGGAACACAGTGGCTGGGTCTGCAGCCTGAGTGCCTCGGTTGGGAAGGTGGGATTGTCACCACCCAGCTGTGCCCCACATGCCATAGACACCCTCTTAGAAAGGCAGGAACCCGGAGCGTGGGGAAGAGGGGGTGAGTCCTGGTCTCTCTGGGGCCAGGAGACTGAGGCCATCTGTCCTGGCCAGGGAGGGGTCCTCCAACCCAGGTGACCCTCGTCCTCCTTCATAGTCACTGCTGAGGCTGGGACAAAGCTCTGTGCTGTCACTGTCCCCACTGCCCCGATGTGGAGGTATGCATGCGGCCTGTCCCCGAGAGCAGTGGATTCTTTTGGAAGCGACTCTGCCCTGATTTCTCCCCACCGCAGGTACATAATGCCAGCAGAAGGGTCCCGAAGGAAGGATCACGGTTAAGAGGCCTGGGAGAAGGAGTAGCTGCGGGGAGCCCACCGCTCTCACCCACGCAGGGCGATCCACGTTTCCCGGCAATGCTGGTCAAAGAAAGGACTGGATACCTGGTAGGTAGCCATGGTGGTGGTCGTGGGGACGGGCTCCTGGGGTCGGCTGCCGTAGGTGAACTCCTGGCTGGAGTGGGGCTGGTATCCACTGTACCCTGCTGGGGCAGCTGGGGGAAAGGCTGGGTTTGCGGTGGGGTCCATCCCAGGAGTGGGCTGTGCAGTATAGCTGGCCCCCGTGGTGAGCAGGGGAAGAGTTGGAGTCTGGGCGCTAGAACCACAAACACACACACAAGCCCCACGGGGTTAGAGCGAGTTCTAACCCTACCGGACCTGAGCTGCCCTGCTTGGTGGAGACCCTCCTAGGAGCCCAGGCACAGCTGGAAGCACTTTCCACAAATTAACACCGTCTCACAACAATGCTGTAATGCTGGGACTATCACTGCACCCAATTTACAGATGAAGAAACCGAGGCACTGTCAGTGGCAGAGGTGGGACTCGAACCCATCTGAGTTCCGCTTTGTAGATGATCTACTTATGTGGCAGGGCTTTTTCTCCATGTCTAGATTCTTCAAAGAAAACTGAACTTTTTTTTTTTTGGAGACAGAGTCTTGCTCTGTCACCCAGGCTGGAGTGCAGTGGCGCGATCTTGGTTCACTGCAAGCTCTGCCTTCTGGGTTCAAGCGATTCTCCTGCCTCAGCCTCCTGAGTAGCTGGGGCTACAGGTACCCACCACCACACTCAGCTAATTTTTTTTTTTTAT
>NW_012108696.1:1123373-1124323 GCF_000951045.1 Mandrillus leucophaeus
CTGTCCCCACACTCCCATAGGTGGCCGTGAAAAAAACAGAACTACAGAGTGAGTGCTATCTAGGCTGCACTGAGCACCGATGGATGAGCCAAAGAGAGGAAGGTGGAAGTTTCCATGCAGGAGCTGGGGCAGAGCAGAGCAGGGCTGGACTCAGCTGTACAGCCCTTGATGGAGACCACCCCAGCCCCTCACCCTCCTCCCTCCTCACCAGCATCTCTTTGTCCTCCTGGCAGCCAGAGAGGGGTCCTCTCAAGGTACAGCCCTAACCATGCCATGTCCTCCTCAAAGCCCTCCCAAGGTCCTGCCACAGCCACACCCCACCAACCCCATCCCACCCGTCTATGGCTCCCCTCCCCGCTGCCTGCAGGTGACTGCTCAGTGACAGCCTGGGGACGAACCCTCCTGGAGCCCCTGTGGCCTGATGCTGATCACCCTCCGTCCCCTGGTCCTGCTTTCTTCTTCTTCTTCCTCCACCACCCGGGATACACTGCATGTCTGCTCACAGGCCGTCTCCTCCCTGGCCCTGACGCCCGGGGATGCAGGACCAGCTGCAGTTGCCCAGCTGTCTCCTGGGGCTGTGGCATGTGGCACGTAGCAGGGGCTCTGTGCACATCTAGGGAGGGCAGGCGCATGTGCCGAATGGTGCTTGTGTTCAGGAGGGCTCTGTCAACCACCTCAGCCTGTTTCTCCAGATTCTCCTGAAAGACCAGAAATCAGCAGCTCTACATAAGGATGGACACGTCCCCTGGGACCGCACACGCTCTGATCTGCACCATCGTGCAGTGTTTTCATCTCTCCTGGGAAAAGCAGAAGGCCCCTATCCATTGTGAAGAAACATTCAGATTCCGCAGATCGGCCATTGTGAGATTTGTGTTTCTCTTCTGGAAGTCTCAAGAGACTTTACTGGCCAAAAAGTCGATTAGGAACGTGGTCCAGGCCGGGCACGTGGC
>NW_012108696.1:1125893-1127322 GCF_000951045.1 Mandrillus leucophaeus
AGGGGAAGGAGCAAGGTGTGAGGGTCATTTTGGGGAAAATGGATTAGAGGGCAAAGAGGCTCCACACCACCCAGCCCCCAACCAGGCCCTGCCATAGACTCCTGCCAGCCTCCATGCCACCATGACTGTGGACACTCATCCACAGCGTCAGGCCTGGGGACAAGGAGACATTCCCTGCAGCACAGGACAACCTCATGAAAGTTACAGCTTTTTTTATTTTTTGAGACAGAGTCTCACTCTGTCGCCCAGGTTGGAGTATAGTGGCACAATTTAGACTCACTGCAACCTTTGCCTCCCGGGTTCAAGCATTCATTCCTCTAGCATTTTCACACACTTGTCCTGGGCCCCATGCTGGACACTCATGAACACCATGACTGTGGACACCTGATGGACACCATGACCATGACACCCGATGAACACCATGACCGTGACACTCGATGAACACTGTGACTGTGACACTCAATAAACACTGTGACTGTGACATTTGGTGAACACTGTGACTGTGGAACTTGATGAACTCCATGACTATGGGACACTCAATGGACACCTTGACTGTGACACTCAAACACCATTACTATGGACACTCATGAACACCATGACTGTGACATTTGAATGCTATGACTACAGACATCTGGTGAACACCATAACTGTGACACACAATGAACATGACTATGACACTTGATGAACACTATGACTGTGACACTCAATGGACACCATGACTGTGACACACGATGAATGTGACTGTGACACGTGATGAACACCATGACTGTGACACATGATGAACACCATGACTGTGACACATGATGAACACCATGACTGTGACACTCGAACACGATGACTACACGATGAACTGTGTGAACACTCGATGAACACTGTGACTGTGATACTCGATGAACACCATGACTGTGATATGCAATGGACACCATGACTGTGACACTCAATGAACACGGTGACTACAGACACTCAAACACTGTGACTGTGACACTTGATGAACACCATGACTGTGACACACAATGAACACCATGACTGTGACACATGATGAACACCATGACTGTGACACTTGAACACGATGACTACGGACACTCAATGAACACTGTGACTGTGATAATGAACACCATGACTGTGATATGCAATGGACACCATCACTGTGACACTCGATGGACACCGTTAACTGTTACAGTCGATGAACACCATGACTGTGACACTCAGTGAACACCATGACTATGGACACTCAATGATCATGACAATACATTAGATGAACACCATGACTACTGACATTCGATGAACACTGTGACTACAGACACCTGACGGACAGTATGACAGTGGCAGTACTCCTGTCCCCACACTCCCATAGGTGGCCGTGAAAAAAACAGAACTACAGAGTGAGTGCTATCTAGGCTGCACTGAGCACCGATGGATGAGCCAAAGA
>NW_012108696.1:1128572-1129795 GCF_000951045.1 Mandrillus leucophaeus
ACAGGGGAAGGAGCAAGGTGTGAGGGTCATTTTGGGGAAAATGGATTAGAGGGCAAAGAGGCTCCACACCACCCAGCCCCCAACCAGGCCCTGCCGTAGACTCCTGCCAGCCTCCATGCCACCATGACTGTGGACACTCATCCGCAGCGTCAGGCCTGGGGACAGGGAGACATTCCCCGCAGCACAGGACAACCTCATGAAAGTTACAGCTTTTTTTATTTTTTGAGACAGAGTCTCACTCTGTTGCCCAGGTTGGAGTATAGTGGCACAATCTAGACTCACTGCAACCTTTGCCTCCCGGGTTCAAGCATTCATTCCTCTAGCATTTTCACACACTTGTCCTGAGCCCCATGCTGGACACTCATGGACACCATGACTGTGGACCCCCGATGGACACCATGACCATGACACCCGATGAACACCATGACCGTGACACTCGATGAACACCGTGACTGTGACACTCGATGAACACCGTGACTGTGACACTTGGTGAACACTGTGACTGTGGAACTGGATGAACTCTATGACTATGGGACACTCAATGGACACCTTGACTGTGACACTCAAACACCATTACTATGGACACTCATGAACACCATGACTGTGACACTCGATGAACACCATGACTGTGACATTTGAACGCCATGACTACAGACACCTGGTGAACACCATAACTGTGACACACAATGAACATGACTATGACACCTGATGAACACTATGACTGTGACACTCAATGGACACCATGACTGTGACACACAATGAATGTGACTGTGACACTTGATGAACACCATGACTGTGACACACGATGAACACCATGACTGTGACACTCAAACACGATGACTACGGACACTCGATGAACACTGTGACTGTGATACTCAATGAACACCATAACTGTGATATGCAACGGACACCATGACTGTGACACTTGATGGACACCGTTAACTGTTACAGTTGATGGACACCGTTAACTGTGACACTCGATGAACACAGTGACTACGGACAGTCGATGAATACTGTGACTGTGACACTTGAACACCATGACTACGGACACTCGATGATCATGACAATATATTCGATGAACACCGTGACTACAGACACCTGACGGACAGTATGACGGTGGCAGTACTGCTGTCCCCACACTCCCATAGGTGGCCGTGAAAAAAACAGAACTACAGAGTGAGTGCTATCTAGGCTGCACTGAGCACCGATGGATGAGCCAAAGA
>NW_012108696.1:1129845-1131601 GCF_000951045.1 Mandrillus leucophaeus
GTCTCAAAAAAAAGAGAAAAGAAAAAAAAGAAAACAAGTCCTGACATAGGCTACAGGGTGGATGAACCGTAAGGACGTCACGCTCAGTGAGAGAAGCCAGGCACAGAAGGACAAATCCTGTGTGGTTCCACTCCTAGGAGGTCCCTAGAGTCATCAGATTCACAGAGACAGAAAGTAGGATGGGGGGTGCCCGGGGCTGGGGAGGGGAAGGGAAGGGAAGTGAGTGTTTCATGGGGACCAAACTTTAGTTTCGGAAGATGAGAAAGCTCTGGAGGTGGATGGTGGTGACGGCTGCCCAACCATGTGAATGTGCTTAATGCCACTGAACTGTGCACTTATTAATAAAATGGTAAAACTCGTCAATTTTATGTTATCTAGATTTTATCATAATAAAAATCAAAGAAACCTCATATCCATTACCAATCACTTCCCCTCTTCACCCATCTATCTTGCCTTTGAATGTTAATGGAAATTTCTGAATATTATAGGAAAGTAACTTTTAAAAAAACACACAAATGAAGTTAAATTTTCAATGTTTTACTTTTTTTTTTTTTTTTTTGAGATGGAGTCTCACTCTGTCACCCACACTGGAGTGCAGAGGTGCAATCTCGGCTCACTGCAACCTCCGCCTCCTGGGTTCAAGTGATTCCCCTGTCTCAGCTTCCGGAGTAGCTGGGATTACAGGCACCTGCCACCACACCTGGCTAATTTTTGTATTTTTGGTGGAGATGGGATTTCCACCATGTTGGCCAGGCTGGTCTCGAACTCCTGACCTCAAGTGATCCACCCGCCTTGGCCTCTCAAAGTGCTGGGATCACAGGTGTGAGCCGCCGCGCCCGGCCCAATGTTTTATGTTTAAATTGCATTTATGATGGAGACATATTGAAAATTTGCACACTCGTGGTTTAATGGCATCTTGTGGTTGAATCCTTCAGATGAGTCTTTCTCAATTGGGGTTCCAGCAGAGAACGAGGCCTGGCACCCTGAGGCCTCCACGGAGGAAGGAATTCCTCTCCCTCCCTGGAGTCTGGAATGGAGCTCCCTGTGGCCCACCCGCCGGGAGACTCAGTCTTTACAGTCAGCGTCTGTGCTCTGCACTTTCGAGGCAGAGCCCTGGTTGGGAGAGGGGGCTGCAGAGTTGGGCCAGGTGGCCATGGCCAAGTACCATGGGCTGGGCGGCTTCAGCAACAGAGACATTGATTCTCTCACAGTTCTGGAGCCTGGATGTCCTCGATCGAGGTGTCGGCAGGGCCAGTCCCTCTGTGGCTTGCAGACGGCGGTCTCTGCCCTGTGTCCGCATGTGGTTGTCCCTCTGTGCGTGTCTGTGTGCTAATCTTTTCTTACAGGGATCCCAGTCAGATTGGATTAGGGCCCATTCTGCATTAGGCTAAATTGATTAAGTTGAATTCATTTCAACTTAATTCCCTCTTCAAAGACCCTGGCTCTCCCACTGCCCCCTAGACTGGGCAACATAGTGAGACCCTGTCTCTACAAGAGAAAGTTTTTTTATTACAAAAGTATAAAGGGGGGGCCAGTCATGGTGGCTCACACCTGTAATCCCAGCACTTTGGGAGGCCGAGGCAGGAAGATGGCTTGAGTCCAGGAGTGTGAGGCCAGCCTGGGCAATATAGTGCTACCCTATCTCTATTAAAGAATAAAAGTTAAGGCCGGGCGCGGTGGCTCAAGCCTGTAATCCCAGCACTTTGGGAGGCCGAGACGGGCGGATCACGAGGTCAGGAGATCGAGACCATCCTGG
>NW_012108696.1:1132196-1136131 GCF_000951045.1 Mandrillus leucophaeus
CTGAGGGTTAGGACTTCAACACAGGAATGTGTGGGAGAAGGGAGTGGATTCAGCCCCTAATGGCTGCTTCAGGTCCTTTCCATAACACACTCAAATGATATGGAAATCTTTTTCTTTCTTTCTTTCTGAGATGGAGTCTTACCCTGTCGGCCAGGCTGGAGTGCATTGGCGTGATCTTGGCTCACTGCAACCTCCGCCTCCCTGCCAGGTTCAGGCGATTCTCCTGCCTCAGCCTCCCAAGTAGCTGGGACTAAAGGCATGTGCCACTATGCCTGGCTAATTTTTAGTAAAGACGGAGCTTTGCCATGTTGGCCAGGCTGGTCTTGAACTCCTGACCTCAGGTGATCCACCCAACTGGGAGGCCTCAGGTGAGCCTCCCAAAGTGCTGGGATTATAGGCGTGAGCCACCGCGCCTGGCCTATAAGGAAATCTTAATTACACAAACATCATTCATGCTGAAATTAAGGCACAGAAAATAAATGTTATGGAACATATAATCATTTACGGATGAGTTTGTTTTCATTTTATTTAAGACATCCAAACATCACCAGCCCAAGGACAGAATGCCCAGATATGCACAAAAATACTGTCGCCCCTGAATGTCCGTGGGAGATGAGTTCCAGGACTCCCCAATGGGTGCCAAAATCTTCAGATGCTCAAGACCCTGATATAGAAAGGTGTAGCGGCCGGGTGTGGTGGCTCACACCTATAATCCCAGCACTTTGGGAGGCCAAGGCCGGTGGATCACCTGAGGTCAGGAGTTTGAGACCAGCCTGACCAACATGGTGAAGCCCCATCTCTACTAAAATAGATAAACACAAGATACAAAAAGGTGTAGAATTTGCACATAGCTTCCTGTATACATTAAATCATCTCTAGATTACTTGCCACCTAACGCAGTGCCTGCACATTACTTCATTTGTGTGGATTCAACATGGTACTTGGCATGTGGCAAATTCAAGTTTTGCTTTTTGAAACTTTGTGGAGTTTTTCCAAGTATTTTAGTTTATTTTATATTTCTAGAGACAGGTTCTCACCCCAGACACCCAGCTAGAGGGCAGCAGCATGATCATAGCTCACTGCAGCCTCAAATTGCTGGGCTCAAGCAATCCTCCCATCTGAGCCTCCTGAGTAGTTGAGGCTATAGGGACATGCGACCATGTCCGGCAGATTTTTAAAAAATTTTTAGTAGAGACAAAGTCTTGCTCTTTTGCCTAGGTTGGTCTCAAACTCCTGGGCTCAGGTGATCCTCCCACCTCAGCCTCTCCAGTAGCTGCAACTACAGGTGTGCACCCATACCTGACCATTTTTCCATATATATATATATGAGACAGAGTCTCCCTCTGTCGCCCAGGCTGGAGTGCAATGGCATAATCTCGGCTCACTGCAACCTCCGCCTCCCGGGTTCAAGCGATTTTCCTTCCTCAAGTAGCTGGGATTACAGGTCCCCGCCACCATGCCCAGCCTAATTTTTGTATTTTTAGTAGAGACAGGGTTTCACCATGTTGGCCAGGCTGTTCTTGAACGCCTGACCTTAGTGATCCACCCGCCTCAGCCTCCCACAGTGCTGATTACAGGTGTGAGCCACCGCGCCCGGCCCATTTTTCCAAATATTTTTGTTCGGCAGTTGGTTGAATCCACAGATGCGGAACCCATGGTCAGGGAGGGCTGGCTAATTAAATCCAGTCATCTTTGATGTTCTGCTGACTTGAAAAACCACAGCACCACACAGTTTTTGTGTATGTTGTTAGAAAGGTGTGTTTGTCATGGTGAGCGGGACAGAACATACTGTATTTAACTTTAGCCAGCTTGGTTGATAATGTTAAAATATGTAGACATATGGTAGGCAGGCTTCCATCTGTACTTCTGCCCTGGGCCTCCCAAATGTAAAGACTGATTAGTTACATACACAGAACACGCATCTAAAACAGTTTACTTGTTTGAAACTGTCACGATTCATTCACCTTTTTCCTATTTTCCTTACTACATAAGCGGAATGTGCTTCCAAAAGAAGAATAACTGTTTACTTGTTTGAAAATATCACAATTCATTCACCTGTTTTCCTTAATTATGTAAGCAGAATATGCTTCTAAAAAAGACTGTTCACTTGTCTGAAAATATCACGATTCATTCACCTGTTTTCCTTAATTACATAAGCAGACTAGGCTTCTATAGAAAATACTGTTTACTTTGAAAATATCATGATTCATTCACCTATTATCCTATTGGTGGACATTGATACTATGTATTATTTATCTCCTGCCGAGTGATAGACTAACCCCACAGAACAAGGTAGCTTTAAACACTGAGTCTGTGGATCAGGAATTTGGGACTGGCTCCTCGGGGTTCTGGCTTGGGGTCTTTTATGAGGTTGCCAATAAGAAAGAGGTCAGCAGTGGGCAGCAGGATCTGCTTCCAAGATGCCTTCCTCCCAGGGTTGGCAAGTTGGTGCCGACTGTTGGTGGCAGACCTTGTTCCTCCCATGCGGGCCTTTCCTCGCGTGGATTGAGTGTCCTCACAACATGGCGGCCGGCTTCCCCCAGAGCAAGGGATATGAGGGAGAGCAGGGGAAAGGGAGGCACACACACCAGGTGGAAGTTGTCCTTGTTATGATGCAGCTTCAGGAATCATTTCATAGAGACGGGGGCAGGGGAGTGGCTCACACCTGTAATCCCAACTACTCGGGAGGTGGAGGCGGGAGGATCACTTAAGCCTAGGGGTTCTAGACTAGCCTGGCCAACACAGTGAAAGCCTATCTCTACTAAAAACACAAAAATTAGTCCAGCGTGGTGGCGCATGCCTGTAATCCCAGCTACTCGGGAGGCTGAGGCAGGAGAATCACTTGAACCCGCGAGGTGGAGGTTGCAGGGAGCTGAGATTGCACCACTGCACTCCAGCCTTGGGCGACAGAGCGAGACTCCTTCTTTAAAAAAAAAGTATTTTTCGAAGATAAAAAAAAATGTGTAAAAAGGAATCATCTAGCATAATTTCTGCCACATTCCATTAATTAGAAGCAAATCACTGAATCCAACCTGCACACATGGTGAGAGGCTCTGGCCACACCCTTTGAAGGAAGGCATAGGGAGCAATTTGCAGACGTATTTCTAGACCACCTCACATTGCTTCCAAACTTTCGCCATTAAAGCAATGCTCCAAGGTTTACTCTCAAGTGGCTTCTTGTCCTGTCTGAGCCCTACACTACCCACAAGCCACTAAGAGTCAATGGCAAAGAAGCCGGGAGAGCTGATTTAGAATCATCAGGATCTACTCCTGGAGCTGGGACCACCCTCTCCTGAGACACCCAGGAGAGGGGCGGAGTCCAAACCAAGCTGGCCAGGAGAAAGGATGGGATGGAGACTGGAAGGACACCCACAGGCCCTCTCTTTGGTTTCGTACGATATACAAGGCTCAACAAGAGGGTATGATCGGCCCAAGCTACAGTGCAGGGGCAGGGAAATCCAAGTACGATCGCAGCTTAGAGCCCTTTGGGCTGAGACCTGCTGCCTCTTTTGTATAAAAAGCTTTCATGGCCAGGCACAGTGGCTCATGCCTGTAATCCCAGTATTCTGGGAGGCCGAGGCAGGCGAATCACCTGAGGTCAGGAGTTCGAGACCAGCCTGGCCAACATGGTGAAACCCCATCTCTACTAAAAATGCAAAAATTACCCAGGCATGGTGGCAGGCACCTGTAATCCCAGCTACTTGGGAGGCTGAGGCAGGAGGATCACTTGAATCGGGGAAGTGGAGGTTGCAGTGACCTGAGACTGTGCCATTGCACTCCAACCTGGGCAATAAGAGTGAAACTCTGTCTGAAAAAAAAAGGTTTCATGGCCAGGTGTGTTGTCTCACGCCTGTAATCCCAGTATTTTTGGAGGCCAAGATGGGAGGATCGCTTGAGCCCAGGAGTTTGAGACCAGCCTGGGCAACACAGCAAGA
>NW_012108696.1:1137056-1144040 GCF_000951045.1 Mandrillus leucophaeus
ACACAGCTTTGTCTCCACCTGGTGGACGCCCCACCTAAGAGGACAGTGGAGGCGGCTGGTTGGCGAACTGGCTCCATGGCGGAGATCAGACAGCCCATGCAGCAGAAGGCAGAGTTTTCCAACTCAGGCACTGCAGACATTTGGGACAACATTCTTCTCTGGGGTGGGTCCTGCAGGGTGCTGAGCAGCGTCCCCAGCCTCCACCCACTTCATGCCAGGAGCTCCCCCAAGTTGTGACAATGACAAATGTTCCCAGTTAAGAACCGATGGTCTAGGACAAGCTCGATGCCAGGGCGTAGCCTTGTGCAGGTGGACAGAGCCGAAGGCTGCTTCCTGCTTGGTCCAGCCCCTACTCTGGAAGGATTCCCAGGACGTTGTGGGCTGGCCTCTGACTTGGGAGTCAGGCTTGAGTCAGCACCATGAAGACAGTGAATGAAAAAGAACACGCTCTTCTTGTAGACCACCCTGAACAGCAATGCTCAGGCCTGCTACAGTTTGGAATCCACGGAGTCAGGGTGCAGGGAGGACGGAAGTGTGACCAGCATGCAGATGGTTGGACATCCGCTGGCTGAGGGCGGGTCTCAGCATCCCTGCTGGCCTGCAGGGCAACTCCCACTGGTTTCAGTGTTACACCCTGTGAGCGTCACAGCTGTGAGCAGACTGAGGACTACAAGGTCAGGGTGACGTCAGTCGAGATACCCTTGACCTCGCCGGAGGTCACTGCCCTGTCCCGCCACTCTGTCGTCTGATGGCGGGAATGGAGCGCCTCTCCTGCATAGATAGCAGAGATGCGGCGGGGAGAGGCAGGGAGACCCAGGCACCCTCTGGGAGAAGGAAGGGCATGCCAACTGCTCTGAAGGCCCTGGAGGCTCCCCCAGAGGCTGGAAAAGGCCCGGGGACCCCTGGGAAGGGTACCTGGAATTTCAAAGAGGAGGGGCTCAATGGAGTGCGCTGAGAGGAGCGTGGGAGAAATGGGGAGGGCGGGTGGGGCGACTGTCCTGGGTGCTGCGGGACAGAGGCTATGGGAGTGAGGGGTGGCAGGAGGCAGCTCAGGGCTCTCCAGTGCCAGGTAGAACCTGGGTTTTATCCTCAGCCACGAGGAGTCACCTGGACATCTCATGACAAACTTTGGCCTGACTTACGTCCCCCCACTCCCAATTCTTATGTTGAAGCCCTAACCCCCATTTGACTGTATTTGGAGATTAGGTCTTCAGGGAGGGAATGAAGGTTATAGACATCATTGGGTGGGACTGATCTGAATAGAACTGGGGTCCTTATAAGAAAAGGAAGAGGCCAGGCACAGTGGCTCACGCCTCCAATCCCAGCACTTTGGGAGGCGGAGGCAGGAGGATCACTTGAGCCCAGGAGTTCAACACCAGCCTGGGCAACATACTGAGATCCCATCTCTACAGAAAAACAACAACAACAACAACAACAAAAAGGCTGGGCGCGGTGGCTCATGCCTGTAATCCCAGCACTTTGGGAGGCCGAGACAGGCGGATCACATAATCAAGAGATTGAGACCATCCTGGCTAACATGGTGAAAACCCATCTCTACTAAACATACAAAAAATTACCTGGTGTGGTGGCGGGCACCTGTAGTCCCAGCTACTTGGGAGGCTGAGGCAGGAGAATGGTGTGAACCTGGGAGGCGGAGCTTGCAGTGAGCCGAGATTGCACCACAGCACTCCAGCCTGGGCAACAGAGCGAGACTCCGTCTCAAAAAAAAAAAAATGTGCTCGTGGATACTTGGGAGGCTGAGGTGGGAGGCTCGATTAAGCCCAGGAGATTGAGGCTGCAGTGAACTGTGACCTTACCACTGCACTCCAACCTGGATGACAGGGCAGTATCTTTAAAAAAACAAACAAACAACCAAAAAAAAAAAAAAAAAAGAAGGGAAAGAGACACCAGGGGACCACATGGACAGAGAAGAAGCCACAGGAGGACACTGTGAGGAGGTGGCCATCTGCAAGCCAAGGAGAGAGGCCTCACCAGAAACCGCCCCCTGCTGGCACCTTGACTTCACACTTCTGGCCTCCAGAACAGGGAGAAAATAAATTTTGTTTACGTCCCAGTCTGTGGTATTGTTAGGGCAGCCCCAGCCGACCAAGACAGATGGTGATGGTTAGAGAGGGGAGCAGTTAGAGGGAAGGCTGGTTAAGGACACGAGATACACAGGGGCCAGAACTAGAGAGGGTGATGGACAGGGGGACAGAACACATGTGCCATCATGTCACCTGCAGGAAAGCACAGTCAAAGCCAGCTCTCAGCAGTGTAGGGCTTTACAAACACCTAAAACAGGGCCTGGGAACAGCCAAGGGTAATACGTGTCTGGTGACTGTGACCAACACAGTGACCATGACTCAGGAAGGGAACACTTGGCCTGCCTCAAGTCATTGCTTGTGACCCCAGAAGCTACCAACACATGCACATGCATGCACACACACGTGCATGCACACATTGCTGTTATATTCCACTAAGCACACTTACACGAGGAAATGGAGCATGGGGTTGGTCTCCAATGGGGCAGCCCGCATCTTCATGGGTCTCACACCCACTCTCAGGGGAGACCATGGCCTGGCAGAGCCCAGAATTTAAGGGAGGAAGGGAGGCACAGAAGGGTTTTTAAGATGGAGTCAGCCATGTGTGGCCAAATCTGGCCTGCCTGTTTTTGTACAGTGGCAAGCTAAGAATGGTTTTTATACTTTTAAGTGACTGGAAAAAGTTAAAGGGGTAATAATATTTCATAGCATGTGAAAAATTACATGAAATTCACATTTCAGTGTCCAAAAAAAATAAAGTTTTATTGGCACACAGCCAAGCCCATTGGATGACGCATTGTCCATGGCTCATCTTGCAATACAATGGCAGGGTTCACTAACGTGACAGACATGGTGTGGCTCACAAAGCCAAAGATATTCACTATGTGGCCCTTTACAGAAAAGGTCCGCTGACCTCTCGCTCAAAGCAACGATCATTTATGTCACTTGTGATTCCGCAGGCAGGGCTCAGCTGGGCAGCTCTCCTGGCCAGGCACAGCTCAGCTGGGTGGCTCTTCTAGCCAGGCATGGCTCAGCTGGGTGACTCTCCTGGCTGCGGCGGGGCTCAGCTCGGTGACTCTCCTGGCTGAGGCAGGGCCCAGCTGGGTGGCTCTCCTGGCCAGGCACGGCTCAGCTGGGTGGCTCTTCTAGCCAGGCATGGCTCAGCTGGGTGACTCTCCTGGCTGAGGCGGGGCTCAGCTGGGTGGCTCTCCTGGTTGAGGCGGGGTTCAATGGGTGGCAATCCTGGTGGAGGTGGGGCTCAGTTGGGTGGCTCTCCTGGCCAGCTGGGCGGCAATCCTGGTGGAGGTGGGCCTCAGCTGGGCGGCTCTCCTGACCATGACTGGGATTCTCTGCCCCTGGAGGGCAGCTACCTGTTGGATGGGGCACTGTGGTTCTTCTTCTCCTTGTATCTCCTCCTCCGGCAGGCCAGCCTTGGGTCCTTCACCACGCAGGGTCCCACAAGATGGAGCAGATGCAGGCGAGGTCTCTTAAGCTTGGGCTCAGGGCAGTCACAGTGTCACTTGCACTGCACCCTGTCCAAGGCAGGGCACAAGGAAGCCCAGATGCAAGGGCCAGGGGAGTGGTCTCCACTTCTGGACTGGAAGAGTAGCAAGGACATGGTGGGAAGGACATGGATATAAGGGGGATGAAGGATGAGGGAATTTTGGCAACAATCTGCCACATCGTGGTTTCAGGAGCAGAGCCAGCAAAAACACAGCTCCTGGGAAGAACACCCCACAGCAAAACTCATACAGACACCAAAACCCAGGCAGCCCAGGGCAGTGGTTCTCAGAGAGGGTAGATTTTGCCCCCAGGAGACACTGGGTGATGTCTGAGGACATTCGTGGTTGTCACCATTTAGGGTAGCTCCTGGCATGGAGCGGGTGGAGGCCAGGGACGCTGCTAAGCACCCTGCAGTGCCAAGAATGACTCCACTGCAGAGAATAATCCAGCCCCAAATGTCAAAAGTGCTGCTGTTGGCCAGGTGCAGTGGCTCGCAGCTGTAATCCCAGCACTTTGGGAGAATCACTTGAGCCCAGGAGTTGGACACCAGCCTGGGCAATACAGTGAGACCCCGTCTCTTAAAAACTGCTGCTGTTGAGAAGCTCAGATCTGGGAAGGACAGGCTAGGGTCCCTGGGGCTGGGGACTAGGGATTAGAACCTAGCTCTGCAGATGGTCGGCAGCCAACACTGCTGCTTCTGCCAGGTCTCAGGTGTGACAGGGCGAGGCCCACAGCCCTCCCCAGGTTCCCAGGGTGGGTGGTCACGCTGATCCCCTCTTGCCTTCTCACAATTTAGAGTCAGAGGAAAGCTGTGGCCTCCGCCCTGCCTTGATCCCCTGAAAATGACAGAGACAGATGTGCCTGTAGTTACCTTATGTTTCCCAGACCCCGGCTTGAGAATCCCTGCTGTCACGGGTGGATCAAAAGGCATTTGTTAAGGTTAAATGGAAAATTTTAGGTTATATATATTTTGCCATCAAAAGAAAAAAAAAAAGACACTCCAGCACACGCTGCATGGATGAACCTTGAGGACATCACACTGCGTGAGAGAAGCCGGACACAGTATGTGATTCCATTTCTATAGAATGTCCAGGAGAGGCCAATCCACAGAGGCAGGAAGGGGATTTGTGGGTGCCAGACCCTGAAGGAGGGGGTGAAAGTAATGGTTAATGGAGATGGAATTTCCTTTTGGGCTGAAGAGAATGTTCTGGAATTTGAGGTAATGGTCACACAGTTCTGTTAATATACTAAAAACCAGGCTGGGTGCGGTGGCTCACGTCTGTTAACACCAGCACTTTGGGAGGCTGAGGCAGGAGGATAGCTTGAGCCCAGGAGCACAGTTCAAGACCAGCCTGGGCAACACAGTGAGACCCCGCCTCTACAAAGTCTCTACAAACTACAAAAATTGGCCAGGCACAGTGGTGTGCACCTGTAGTCCCAGTTACTTGGGAGCTGGAGGTGGGAGGATTGTTTAAGCCCTGGAGTTTCAGGCTGCAGTGAGCTTTGATTGTACCACTGCACTCCAGCCTGGGCAACAGAGTGAGACCCTGTTTCAAAAAAAAAAAAAAACACTGTGCCCTGAGGCACAGTAGCCCACACCTGTGATCCCAGCACTTTGGGAGGCCGAGGTGGGCGGATCACTTGAGGTCAGGGTTCAAGACCAGCCTGGCCAACACGGTGAAACCCCATCTCTACTAAAAATACAAAAAAATTAGTCAGGTGTGGTAGGTAGCAGGCTTGTACCCCCGGCTACTCCGGAGGCTGAGGTAGGAGAATTGCTTGAACCTAGGAGGCGGAGGTTGCAGTGAGCTGAGATCGCACCACTGTACTCCAGGCTTGGTGACAGAGTGAGACTCTGTCTAAAAAAAAAAAAAAAAAGTCTCGTTCTTTCTAGCCTTTTCTAGCAACTACCACATAACAGGCGCTTCAAAGCCATCTGCAGAGTCTGATTCAGAGACACCTGTGGTAGCTGAGACCAGCGATCACGTGAACACACCAACTCCAGAACAAAACTTAAAGTCTATTATTCCAAAAATGGTCAGAGCTCAGATTCCTACATCCCAGAGAGAAACCACTCAGGGGCTGACATAGATGACACTAGACAGTTAGGGCAGGGGTCCTGATGTAGAGCCAGTGCCCATAAACTCTGCAATAAACTCACAGGACAGGAAGCAGCCCTTTTAAATTCTTGCAGAGCAAAAGAGCTGGGCAGAAAACAAGAGCTCTGCTAAACTACATCATGAAGAGGGTTTTTGTTTTTGTTTCTGTTTTCAGGGTCTCGCTCTGTCCCCCTGGCTGGAGTGCAGTGATGCAACCACAGCTCACTGCAGCCTCCAACTCCTGGGCTCAAGTGATCCACCTCAGCCTCCCAAGTAGCTGGGACGACAGGTGTGCACCACCACACCCAGATGATTTTTCAATTTTTTGTAAAGTCAGGGCCTTGCTTTGTTGCCCAGGTTGGTCTTGAACTCCTGGCCTCAAGCAATCTTCCTGCCTCAGCCTCCCAAAGTGCTGAGATTACAGGTATGAGCCACTGCGCCTGGCTAATTTTTTAAATTTTTGGTAGAGATGGGGTCTCACTATGTTGCCCAGACTGGTCTCGAACTCCTGGGCTCAAGCCATCCTCCTGCCTTGACCTCCCAAAGTGCTGGGATTACTGGCATAAGCCAATGTGCCCAGCCAAGTTTTTTTTTTTTTTTTTTTTTAAATGTGAATTTTTTACTTCTACTTGAAATTCCAACTTAGCATGAAAAATCATTTGCATTTTCAGAACAAAGGAGGCCATCTTCTGGCTAAGCTGAAAAAAAAAAAGTCATTATAGGCCTGAGGCACCATTTTAAACATGATGTTGCTTTTTCCGGTTGCACTATGAGGAATTCTGTGTGTACAAAATACCTCAACAGAAAGTGAAAGCAGCCCTGGGCGGCCCGGGGGCAAATTCATTGAGTCACTGGATAAACACTTCCTGGGTGCTTCTGGGGGCCGGCTGCTGTCACGGGCGCTGTCACAGCAGCGGGGAATAACCAAAGTCCTGTCCTCCAGGAGGGCGCTGCGCGATAGTCCACGGAGACACGGGGTAAGCAAAATAACTCAACACGATCTGATGGTTCTCATGCCGTTGGGAAGAATAGGGCAGGCGGTGAGAGCAGGGGATTGCACTTTCTCACGGGCTGGTCATGGCCAGCCTGGTGGAGGAGAAGGGTGAAGACACAAAGCTGGGGAAACAGGGAAGCGCATTTGAGCAGAGGGAACTGCATGGGAAGGGCCTGAGGGTGGAATGCCCAGAATCTGGAATGGTCCAGAAGGCAGTGCGACTAGAGCGGAAGGAATGAAGGGAGATGGGGTCACAGAATAAAGGGGGTGGAACAGGGGGTAGAGGACACCATGATGGACGTCACAGGCCATCGCAGGGCAGAGAATAAAGGGGGTGGAACAGGGG
>NW_012108696.1:1147440-1149803 GCF_000951045.1 Mandrillus leucophaeus
GCCTGCCGTGGGGAAGTCAGCAGGATGAAGGGGTTTCGGAGAAGCGCGCAGGTGTTTGGACTTGGATATGATCAATCTTTGAAATGCCAGTCAGACACCCACAGAGCGTGCTGCACGGGCCGCTGTATGCAGGGGACAAGACGAGAGCTCCAGGGAGAGGCCTGAGCCGGAGTCAGAAACTGGGTGTCATCGATAGATAATATTTTTTAAAGACTGAGATAAGTCCACACTGTAACATCCCCGCTTTAAAGTACACCGTTCGGTGGAATCTAGCACATTTACAAGGCTGTGCAAACATCCCTTCTACCTAATTTCAGAAAGTTTCCACCACCCCAAAAAGAAACCCATCCACTTCAGCATTCTCTCCATCCCTCCCCAGCCCCCAGAACCACTAATCCATGTCCTGTCTCTGTGGATTTGCCTGTTCTGGAAATTTCATAGGAAAGAATCATGCACTATACAGCCTTTTGTTTTATTTATATTTTAGAGGCAGGGTCTTGCATCTCACGCCATCTGTGTGGCTGCAACAGAAGACCCCAGCCTGGGTGATGTACAGAGAGCAGTATTTCATTTTCTCATAGTTCCACAGGCTGGGAAGTCCAAGATCAAGGCGCTGGCACCTGGTGTCTGGTGAGGGCCTTCCTCCTGCATCCTCACATGACAAAAGAGCAAGTGAACCAGCTAGCCTCCCCCTGCCCTGCGTGATGCCCCTTCATGAGGGCCCAGATCCCATTCACAAGGAGCCCTCATGGCCTAACCACATCTCTTTTTTCAGGTAGTGTTTTGCTCTGTCTCCCAGGCTGGAATGCAGTGGCATGATCATAGCTCACTGCAGCCTTGACCTCCTGGGCTCAAGCGATCCTCCTGCCTTGGCCTCAAAGCACGGGGATTACAGGTGTGAGCCACTGGTCCAGCCCCAAGCACGCCTCTTAATGGCCACATCTCTTAATACTGAATTTTGGAGGGGACACAAACCACAGGTACCAGGTGACCAGAGACCACCCCTGTGGCCTGAAGTCCCCTGGAATGAGCTAGCCAATCCCCAGGTGTGCCCTGCCCCACCGTGCCTGGAAACTCCAATAAACGCCATGGCCTCAGCCTGCCCTTGCCCCTGCTCCTGCCCAACCTGTGATCCCCCCGTGTGGTGTGGCGAGCCCCTTCTCCCGCAGCAAGCATCGGTGATAAATTCCTCTTTCAACAGCACGGGCCTCCTGTGTCACCACTTAGTCACTCCATAAATGACAACCCCATGGTTACCAAATGAGCCATTCTCCAAGAACAAGAAGGTGAAGGAGAGAGGCTGAGGGTGTGAGGGATCATGGGCAGGGACTGGGAGGACACCCATAAAAACTGGCGCCGACTGGCCGGCTTCCAGACCTGGCTCTGCCCACTACAGGGCTCCGAGTCCCTTATTCTTTCTTAGACTCAGTTTACTCACCTGTAAAATGGGAACACCTAATTTGCTATGGGGATGGTGTGATGATTAAACAAGAAGTCATAGGTTACGGGGCCACCATGTGGCAGGAGCTTAGGATGTAGCCCAGGGTGGCCAGAATTTCCTTTTTTTTTTTTTTTTTGGAGACAGAGTCTTGCTCTGTCGCCCAGGCTGGAGTGCAACGGCACCATCTCAGTTCACTGCAACCTCCACCTCCCTGGTTCAAGAGACTCTCCTGCCTCAGCCTCCCTAGTAGCTGGGAATACAGGCACCTGCCACTACACCGAGTTAATTTTGTATTTTTAGTGGAGACAGGGTTTCACCATGTTGGTCAGGCTGGGTCAAACTCCTCACCTCAGGTGATCTGTCCACCTTGGCCTTCCAAAGTGCTGGGATTACAGGCAGGAGTCACTGTGCCTGGCCCCAGAGTTTCCAAGTGATGCTAGGAACCAGAGGTTTTGTGAAATCTTCCTTTTTTTTTTTTTTCTTTTTTAAGACAGAGTCTCACTCCATTGCCCAGGCTGGAGTGCAGTGGCATGATCTTGACTCACTGCAACCTCTGCTCCCGGGCTCAGGTGATTCTCCTGCCTCAGCCTCCCAAGTAGCTGGGACTATAGGTGCACCCCACCATGCCCAGCCGAATCTCCCACTTTTAAATGCTGGCAACTAATTCAAATAAAGCAAGCAGAACGCTGACTGCACAGGGGTGAGAACCAAACATGGCTTGCAGGCTGTCAATTTTCAAAGTCTGACCCAGACTGAGGAGGTGAGAGTGAGAGTTGAGAAACAGGTATAAAAAGTCACAACTTCGGGAGGCCGAGGTGGGCGGATCACAAGTCAGGAGATCGAGACCATCCTGGCTAACACGGTGAAACCCCGTCTCTACCAAAAATACAAAAAATTAGGCTGGGCGCACTGGCTCAAGCCT
>NW_012108696.1:1149853-1151429 GCF_000951045.1 Mandrillus leucophaeus
TTGTGATGGGGCCTCTTTGGCGCTGTGCGCGGATGGAAATGGGGGCGAGAGCAGAAGGAATCGTGCAGGTCCAAAATACAGACGAGGCAGGCTGGCGCGCGGTAGAGGCGGTGCGCATGCAGGGGCGTGCGCTCAAGGTCAGAAGAAGGAGAGGAGACCGGGCTAGCTCCCCAGTTTGGGATCCTCACGAAGGACTGCAGGCAGCCCCGCCTGCCGTGGGGAAGTCAGCAGGATGAAGGGGTTTCGGAGAAGCGCGCAGGTGTTTGGACTTGGATATGATCAATCTTTGAAATGCCAGTCAGACACCCACAGAGCGTGCTGCACGGGCCGCTGTATGCAGGGGACAAGACGAGAGCTCCAGGGAGAGGCCTGAGCCGGAGTCAGAAACTGGGTGTCATCGATAGATAATATTTTTTAAAGACTGAGATAAGTCCACACTGTAACATCCCCGCTTTAAAGTACACCGTTCGGTGGAATCTAGCACATTTACAAGGCTGTGCAAACATCCCTTCTACCTAATTTCAGAACGTTTCCACCACCCCAAAAAGAAACCCATCCACTTCAGCATTCTCTCCATCCCTCCCCAGCCCCCAGAACCACTAATCCATGTCCTGTCTCTGTGGATTTGCCTGTTCTGGAAATTTCATAGGAAAGAATCATGCACTATACAGCCTTTTGTTTTATTTATATTTTAGAGGCAGGGTCTTGCATCTCACGCCATCTGTGTGGCTGCAACAGAAGACCCCAGCCTGGGTGATGTACAGAGAGCAGTATTTCATTTTCTCATAGTTCCACAGGCTGGGAAGTCCAAGATCAAGGCGCTGGCACCTGGTGTCTGGTGAGGGCCTTCCTCCTGCATCCTCACATGACAAAAGAGCAAGTGAACCAGCTAGCCTCCCCCTGCCCTGCGTGATGCCCCTTCATGAGGGCCCAGATCCCATTCACAAGGAGCCCTCATGGCCTAACCACATCTCTTTTTTCAGGTAGTGTTTTGCTCTGTCTCCCAGGCTGGAATGCAGTGGCATGATCATAGCTCACTGCAGCCTTGACCTCCTGGGCTCAAGCGATCCTCCTGCCTTGGCCTCTCAAAGCACTGGGATTACAGGTGTGAGCCACTGGTCCAGCCCCAAGCACGCCTCTTAATGGCCACATCTCTTAATACTGAATTTTGAAGGGGACACAAACCACAGGTACCAGGTGACCAGAGACCACCCCTGTGGCCTGAAGCCCCCTGGAATGAGCTAGCCAATCCCCAGGTGTGCCCTGCCCCACCGTGCCTGGAAACTCCAATAAACGCCATGGCCTCAGCCTGGCCTTACTACTGCTCCTGCCCAACCCGTGTTCCCCCCGTGTGGTGTGGCGAGCCCCTTCTCCCGCAGCAAGCATCGGTGATAAATTCCTCTTTCAACAGCACGGGCCTCCTGTGTCACCACTTAGTCACTCCATAAATGACAACCCCATGGTTACCAAATGAGCCATTCTCCAAGAACAAGAAGGTGAAGGAGAGAGGCTGAGGGTGTGAGGGATCATGGGCAGGGACTGGGAGGACACCCATAAAAACTGGCGCCGACTGGCC
>NW_012108696.1:1154915-1159250 GCF_000951045.1 Mandrillus leucophaeus
CGGGAGGCGGAGCTTGCAGTGAGCTGAGATCTGGCCACTGTACTCCAGCCTGGGCGACAGAGCAAGACTCCGTCTCAAAAAAAAAAAAAAAGAAGTCACAAACCGGCCAGGCGCAGTGGCTCACACTTGTGATCCTAGCACTTTGGGAGGCTGAGGTGGGCGGATCACTTGAGGTCAGGAATTCGAGACCAGTCTGGTCAATACAGCAAGCCCTCATCTCTACTGAAATACAAAAATTAGCTGGGCACAGTGGCTCACACCTGTAATCCCAGCACTTTGGGAGGCCGAGGCAGGAGGATCATTGGAGATCAGTTCAAGACCAGCCTGGCCAACATGGCGTATACAAAAAAAAAAAAAAAAGCCAGGCATGGTGGTGCATGCCTGTAATCCCAGCTACTCAGGAGGCTGAGGTATGAGAATCGCTTGAACCCAGGAGGCACAGGTTGCAGTGAGCCAAGATTGCGCCACTGCACTCCAGCCTGGGCAATGGAGTGAGACCCTTTCTCAAAAAAAAAAAAAAAAAAAAAAAAAAAGTCATAAATTTACTCTCAGTAAAGCCTGCCCGTAACCCATGAGCCCAGGCTGTTTGCTGCTGCTGCTGCTGTTCGGAGTCACCTTTTCCTGGAAGGAAGTGTGCCACTGTACCACGCCAGAGATGGCTGCCGTCTCCATGACAACAAGCACGCGCTGGTGCTGCCTGCCTGGGAGGGGAGAACAGCGCGGGCGGGAAATGGAGAGCCTGGGCTAACCTGGGCTTACAAACTGTGGTGACAAACGTCTACAAGTCCTGCCTGGCACTCCCACCTTCAGGCCCCAGGCTAATGTCTTTTGATGGCTTTTTGGTCAGAGAGTTTGTTTTGGGAAGTCAAGCTTTTTCAGGTGCATCCTTCTAAGCTGAATTTTGGGATGCAAAGCTGGCGAGCCCCACTGATATTTTGTTCATGTGGCCGCCAAGCTCAAGGGGACGTCGAGGCCTAGGGGATGGAATGGACCCATCTGAGCCACCCACGTCCCCTGGCCTAGAGCTCTTTCCGTGGGGCCATGCTCTCGTTTGCTCCGAAGGAACGGAGTAGGCTTGGGTGTGGTCCACACTTCAGACGGACACGGGTGGGATCTGCAGGTAGAGGCAGGTGGTGAAATGTCCTAGGGACAGCCAGGAAGATGGGTCATTCTCTCTCTGTGTATAATGATTTCTACTGAACACTGCATTGAATAACTCAATGGGAACACACACACACAAAACCCAAAAAACATTTAGAGTCCAAGGAAAAACTCAAGTGGAAATAAAGATTTTCCTAGAATCACAGGTTGAGAAATGTCATCGTTCGTTCTTTCTAAAAGCAAGGACTTGGCCAGACACAGTGGCTCACACCTATAATCCCAGTGTTCTGGGAGGCCAAGGCAAGAGGATCACCTGAGGTCAGGAGTTCAAGACCAGTCTGGCCAACATGGTGAAACACTGTCTCTACTAAAAATACAAAAATCAGCCAGGCACGGTGGTGTGTGCCTGTAATCCCAGCTACTCGGGAGGCTGAGGCATGGGAATCACTTGAACTCGGGAGGCGGAGGTTGCAGTGAGCCGAGATCACGCCACTGCACTCCAGCCTAGGCGACAGAGTGAGACTCCGTCTCAAAAAAAAAAAGCCACATAATTAAAAATAAGGACTCTTTCTTCCCGAACACAGCTCATCACCTATTTCTCTATCACCCCCATGGCAGACGGAGATGAAGGCTGAGGCCACCCAGCTGGAAACGGAAATATCATAGGCCCTGTGATGGTTAATACTGAGTGTCAACTTGATTGGACTGAGGGATGCAAAGTATGGTCCTGGGTGTGTCTGTGAGGGGGCTGCCAAAGGAGAGTCACATTTGAGTCAGTGGACGGGGAGAGGCAGCCCCACCCTCACTCTGGGTGGCCACCATCTAATCAGCTGCCAGTGCAGCCAGGATAAAAGCAGGCAGAGGAACGTGGAAGAACTGGACTGGCTGAGTCTTCTGGCCTTCATCTTTCTCCCGTGCTGGGTGCTTCCTGCCCTCGAACATCAGACTCCAAGTTCCTCAGTTTTTGGACTCTTGGGCTTACACCAGCAGCTGGCCAGGGACTCTCGGGCCTCCGGTCACAGACTGAAGGCTGCTCTGTTGGCTTCCCGATTTTTGAGGTTTGGGGACTCGGACTGACCCACCCCTGGCGTCCTTGCTCCTCAGCCTGCAGACGGCCTAGCTGGGACTTTACCTTGTGACCGTGCGAGTCACTTCTCCTGGATAAGCTCCCTTTCATGGAGACCTGTATCCTGTGAGTCCTGTCCCTCTAGAGACCCTGACTCATCCAGCCACCGACTTCCGTGACCCTGGAGAACACCCGCACTCCAGCGTTCTGGCCTTGGCGCACCCAGGTGGAGGGCGCAGTGCCTCAGGGGCCAGAGCGACAACGTGCCCTGCCACACCAGATGCTGATGCGCCCAGTCAAGTCCTTCATCAGGGAGAGTATTTTCAAGTCTGTTTTACCGGCAGTAAGATGATGTTTCAATTGCTGTGTGTACACACACCACACACACACACCCCCCGGAATTTCATTTTTTGGCACTTCTGTTCACAAGGGTTTTATATTCAAAATGCATCTTACACATTCATACCCATAACAGTCCTGATTTTGTAACCAGTTTTTTTCTTTCTCTTTTTTCTGACCATGAAACCCTTAGGTGCAGTCTCCACGTGAAATACCCATTTCAGATCCAGAAACCCCCAAGATGTCCCAACGTATCAGAAAGGAGTTCTGTTAACTCAATCCTTGGGAAGATACCAAAAGGACTTCTTTGCTTTTTGAGTCAGGGTCTTGCTCTGTCTCCCAGGCTGGAGAGCAGCAGCACAATCATAGCTCCCTGTGGCCTCAAACTCCTGGGTTCAAGTGACGCTCCCGCCCCATCCTCCCGAGCAGCTGGAACTACAGGTGTGCACCACCATGCTTGGCTAATTTTTTTTTTTTTTTTTTTTTTGTAGAGATGAGGGTCTCACTATGTTGCTCAGGCTGGTCGCAAACTCCAGGGCTCAAGCAATCCTCCTGCCTCAGCCTCCCAAAATGCTGGGATAACAGGCGTGAGCCACGGCACCCAGCCCGAAAGGATTTTATTATCCCAGGCTCACTTTCAAACCGTCTTCTTTTGAATGGAGTCAAGAAGCCAGCTCCAAACCGGGACCCACCTGGTTCCTCAGGACGGAGCCACCATAGGGCGTCAGGTTCTTGAGGTGGGAACTGGATTCCAGAGCCTGGGCGTCGAGTTTCCCGAGCCTCAGGGGCGAGCCAGGCTGTGCAGCAGTGGGACTGATGGGCTTGTCCTCTGCTCTGAGAAGGAACATGGTCCCATGTGGAGGCGGCTGCGTGGTGAGCCCCACCAGGCAGGTGCTTGAGAACACCATCCTGACGATACCATGCCGATCACGCTAGAGAAAGCATTAGCTACGTGCCGTCCCAGAAGCAGCAGCGGCTCACTATAGCAACACCTTTTTACTCTTGTGCACCAAACTGGCCCACATCTCAGGAACAAGGAGGGGTCGTCTGCTGTTCCAGCCCTCTCCTGCTGCTTTAAGAAACCGAACGGCCTGCAGAGCCCCGTCTGTGCTGGCTCATGAGCCGCTCATGTCAAGGGCAGGACAAGATGGCAAATCCCAGGTTCTCATGAGCAACTACAACTGGCCTCGAACCACCAACCTGGACTCAACCAACGACTCAAAACAACAGACACCACTGGCTCTTTATACATCCACGGCCAAACGACACTTAAAACAATAGACACTCCTGGCTCTTTAGACAACCACAGCCCAGCGACACTCAAAACAACAGACACCACTGACTCTTTATACATCCATGGCCCAGCGACACTCAAATCAACAGACATCCCCAGCTCTTTATACATCCATGGCAAGGGCCTGGGGACATTACAGGTCACTCTGCTCCCGAGGGACAGAGCTCACCACAGACTTCACCTCCTGCAGCAGGACTGGCCTTCCCAGATCCACAATGACGCGGAATCAGAGCCATGCCGCCTCTCCACTCTCCACCAACGCGACAAGTAAATGACTTGCCGTAGGTCCATTTAAAAAGGCAAATGGAACTTACCTTAGGGGAGAAAAACCTGCCCAAAGCAACATATCCACCAAAAAAAGAAGTGTCACTCCCCAAAATATTTACAAATTAACTTTCTAGCTAAAAGAAATCTGGCAACTTTAAAATTAAAGTTGAGCCAGGCGCCGTGGCTCAAGCCTGTAATCCCAGCACTTTGGGAGGCCGAGACGGGCGGATCACGAGGTCAGGAGATCAAGACCATCCTGGCTAATACG
>NW_012108696.1:1159558-1160598 GCF_000951045.1 Mandrillus leucophaeus
CACTTTGGGAGGCCGACGCAGGTGGATCACTTAAGCTCAGAAGTTTGAGACCAGCCTGGCCAATGGCAAAACCCCGTCTCTACAAAAAATTCATTTAGCCTGGTGTGGTGGTGTGTACCTGAAATCCCAACTACTTAGGAGGCCAAGGAGGGAGGACTGCTTGAGGCCAGGAGGTTGAGGCTGCATTAAGTTATGATCGCACCACTGTGCTCCAGCCTGGGTGACACAGTGAGACCCTACCTCAAAAAATAACTGAAATAGGGCTGGGCACGGTGGCTCACGCCTGTAAGCCCAGCACTTTGGGAGGCTGAGGCAGGCAGATCACCTGAGATCAGGGGTTTGAGACCAGCCTGGCCAACATCGTGAAACCTTCTCTCTACTAAAATACAAAAATTACCCGGGTCTGGTGGCATGCGCCTGTAATCCCAGCTACTGGGGAGGCTGTTTGATTGCCTGAACTCGTGAGCCAAATGTTGCAGTGAGCCGAGATCGCGCCACTGCACTCCAGCCTGGGCAACAGAGTGAGACCCTGTCTAAACAATAATAATAATAAAATACAAAGAGTATGAACACAAGGTTTACAAATCCCCTTTCTAAGTGTTTTCCTTATTTTTCTAGGGCTGCCTATTTATCTTGATCAGGGCCTTTGTCCCATGACCCCCAGAGCCCCAGGAAAGAACACCGATATTCATTACACTCACGTGAAGAGACTGTTTTCCAGGGCCATTCGAAAATGCTTTTAAATCTGATGTATTTGTTCTGATCATTCTAAATACACATGTTGGTAGACCCAGACAAGAGACAAATACAAAATAAAACTATTAAAAATCCAGAAACAGAGAATATGTTTAGGGGAGGAAAAAAGTCTCCTAGGAATTTACTTCTGCCCCAATGTGTATGAGCTAATTTTCGGTTCTTTTTTTTATTTTCTTTTTTTTCTCTTTTTTGAGGCGGAGTCTCGCTCTGCCGCCCAGGCTGGAGTGCAGTGGCCGGATCTCAGCTCACTGCAAGCTCCGCCTCCTGGGTTCACGCCATTCTCC
>NW_012108696.1:1160648-1163196 GCF_000951045.1 Mandrillus leucophaeus
GGTCTCGATCTCCTGACCTCGTGATCCGCCCGTCTCGGCCTCCCAAAGTGCTGGGATTACAGGCTTGAGCCACCGCGCCCGGCCTGGTTCTTTTTTTTATTTTGAGATGGAGTCTCACTCGGTTATCCAGGCTGCAGTGCAATGGCGCAATCTCAGCTCACTGCAACCTCCGCCTCCCAGGTTCAAGCGATTCTCTTGCCTCAGCCTCCCAAGTAGCTGGGATTACAGGCACCCACCACCACACCCAGGTAATTTTTGTATTTTCAGTAGAGATGGGGTTTCACCACGTTGGCCAGGCTGGTCTGGAACCCTTGAGCTCAGGTGATCTGCCTGCCTCAGCCTCCCCAAATGCTGGGATTACAAGTGTGAGCCACCACATCTGGCCTAACTTTTGGTTCTAAAACAAGATGAAAAAACAAAATCTACACTTCAAAAATATTCAATCTACCTAATTTCTTGTATAGGAGCTCAGACCCCAAGTCCTATTATTTGAAAAGGTTTCCAAAAAATATACTTCAATCCAAGTTTTTACCTGCAGCCAGCAGCTGCCTCTCAGATTCTCTTCTGAGGAGTTCAGCCTCTAACTCAGATTCTCTTCTGAGGAGTTCGGCATCTAACTCAGATTCTCTTCTGAGGAGTTCAGCCTCTAACTCAGATTCTCTTCTGAGGAGTTCGGCATCTAACTCGTATCTCAGCCTTGCTGAGAAGGGCTTGAAAAAGACCACAGCGGCACTGGAAGGGGCA
The DNA here is from genome assembly GCF_000951045.1 of Mandrillus leucophaeus. Classification (NCBI taxonomy): domain Eukaryota; kingdom Metazoa; phylum Chordata; class Mammalia; order Primates; family Cercopithecidae; genus Mandrillus; species Mandrillus leucophaeus. The sequence continues at coordinate 1,161,393 of NW_012108696.1, forward strand.
AGCCCCCCTCGCTCCTGCAGGGTCGTGCGCCCTGAAAGAACAGGTGCAGCGGAGGCGCAGTGACTGATTAGGATGTGCAAACAGCCTGAAGGATCCACGGTCTCACTTTCCTGGGGCTTTCTGGACCTAGTGGTAGGAGTCCATTCAGGGGCATGCGCCCCAGCCCCCATGGTGGCGACATCGGATTCTCCAGGGCAGCCTGTGCTCCTTGGACCTAAGCTCAAAGGGACGGGGCTGGCCTTGGCGGGTGGGGTTTCCACTGGAAGGACCTGGAGGCCTGCAGGAGGGTGAATGTGGCGTCTGGGCTGGGTATGACCAGGTTGGCTTCCTTCTGAAGCCAGTCGCAGCCACACCTGGCAGACAGGGGCTCCCATCGGAGGTATTAGCAGGTTCTGTCACCGGCACTGGGCTGCCAAGCTGCTCCCACGGTCAGCATGGGCTCCGGGTCTTTCTCAAGCTACCTGCTGCCCGGGAGACATTTCTGAGAGAGATGGGTTGGGTCACCATTACTTTCCCAGTGACACGGGGCCATGTGCTACCTCAATGTCCCCACTGCGGGGAGGGGCTCTTGTTTTTTTGTTTTTTTTAGACAGGCTGTCGCACTGTCGCCCAGGCTGGAGTGCAGTGGTGCGATCATAGCTCAATGCAGCCTCAACTTCCTGGCCTCAAGCAATCCTCCCTCCTTGGCCTCCCAAAGTGCTGGGACTACAGGTGTGCACTGCCACGCCTGGCCATGTCTTTTTTAATGTTTGAAGGATGTAGCCCTAAACTACTATCTGACCGGGCCCGAACTAGCAGGGCAGGGTGCAGGTGACAGCGTAAAGGATGGCAATAACACAGTCTACCACAGGTGCCACTGCTAAGCTGACATGGTCAGGGCTGGGTTCGACACCATGGCTGCCTCTCTAGGCTCCGGCAGCCCTGACTGTGAGTGAGGCACTGGCCTGGGCTGATTCCTAGCCGAGGCGACCACTGGGCCCCCACATCAGTCCAGTGACTTCCCCCAAGCCTCAGTTTCCTTATCAGCAAAATGGGCTTCACAACACCAATCCCAAGGATCACGTGAGGGCTCAGTCAGTATCAGGTGCCCGGGACTCACCTCACACGGAGAATCAATAACCAGCAGCGAGCATCCTGCCCATGACTAATAGAGTGTGACGGCATTCCAACTCTGCCTCTCACTTCCTGAAGTTCTCCAGGGGAAGGAGTCCAGCTTATAATGTATGCTAACAGTGTCAGAATTTAATTGCAGGGAGGAAGTGCCTGTAATCCCAGCACTTTAGGAGGGAAAGGCGGGAGGTCCCTTCAGGCCGGTTCAAGACCAGCCTGGGCAAAATAGCAAGACCCTATCTACAAAAATAAAAATCGCCAGGCATGGTAGTGTGCACCTGTAGTCCCAGCCACTCCAGGAAGCTGAGGTGGGAAAACTGCCTGAGCCCAGAAGTTACAGGCTGGAGTGAGCCGAGCCTGTGCTACTGCACTCCAGCCTGGGCAACAGAGTGAGACCCTGTCTCACAAACAAACAAACAAACAAACAGACAGAGAGAGATTCTCTGGACAGGACATCAAGAATTACACCAAAAGCCAGTAGTCCTCTAACTTAGATTTAACAAGAATGCAAAGGCACAGCTAGCCGACTGTGTAATACTGGTGGAACTATGACAAAACCGCTAAACGAAGAGAAAGGTAACGGCAGAGGCCGCCGGCCGTCACCTCCCACCACTCTGCATTTCTAACACGCCGCTTTGAGCTCTCACTGCTTCATGACCAGTGTGACTTAAACATTACAGACCCTGTTGGAGCT
>NW_012108696.1:1164577-1167383 GCF_000951045.1 Mandrillus leucophaeus
AAAACCTACCCAAAACTCCTAAAAAATAAATTGCCGTCTTTGTTTTGGCAATTCTTGAAACAGGCTTTTGTAAATACTGCTGTCCAAATGCTGCCATAAAATTGGTACACAAAATCTGTTATCTGATCAGTTTTCTCATGGCAGGTTATATAAAACATAGGTACTTTTTTGTTTGTTTGAGACAGTCTCACCCTATCGCCCAGGCTGGAGTGCAGTGACGCAATGATCTCAGCTCACAGCAACCTCCACCTCCCAGGTTCAAGCGATTCTTCTGCCTCAGCCTCCCAAGTAGCTGGGATTACAGGCGTGCGACAACATGCCTGGCTAATTTTTGTATTTTTAGGAGAGACAGGGTTTCACCATGTTGGCCAGGCTGGTCTCGAACGCCTGACCTCAAGCGATCCGCCTGCCTCAGCCTCCCAAAGTGCTGGGTTTACAGTCATGAGTCACCACGCCCGGCCAAAATTTATATACTTTAAAAGCAGCCAATGTTTCTAAACAAAAGTCATTTCCTGCAAGAAAGAATGTCTAGTTAACCTAAAGTCATTCAAATAATGCATATCATCTTGTTTCAAGGTTTTATGAGACTGAAATGCATTTTGCTATGATTCCAGTGTTATTCTGAGTTTTAGTTCATAGCTTACTCTTTTCTTAAGGAAGAACACATTTTCCCTGGAGCAATTCAAGGAGGGACTAACTTAACACCTCAACACCGGGTTCGTGGCAGTTTCACACCCTTGGTTATGTGTGTACTATATCACCTAAGCCATCAGAACACAGAAGGTAGCTGCACTAAAACGCTAAAATGTATAAGCACATTAATTCAAATCAAGACAGAAGCGGCTACTGAAGTTTAGCAATTACCTATTTGAACAACATAAACATTCAATTTCTCCTGTGGAAGGTAATTTTAATAGCAAGCATAATATTCAAGTGATTTTCCACGTCTGATGGAAGAATGCGATGGAGAAAGAAAGAAGAGAAAGAGAAAAGAAGGAAGAGCTAGCAGGCAGAGGGGTGGAATATGTCCAGAAGTTTCTACCAGCCTGGAGTGCTAGCTGAGTCAAGCCGCTTTAACTGAGCACTGGCCAGCGAAACACCACTGAGGATGAAGAAAGCAAAAGAGAAGATCAAATAAAAATTAAACGTTCCGTTCTGGGAAATCAGCAGGTCATAGATTCTTTCCCTAATAGGAAATCCATTATTAGCCAAGTACTCCATCGGAGAAACCACTCCAAGCGCAGGAAACAGGTGCACTCCTCATTCCCACAGCCCTAGTTTCCAAGCCCTGGGTGGTTTCTCTTTGTGATTCCACTGGAAAGGGCACAGCAATATCACAGCCACTGGTGGAAGGATCGGCACTGCCGCTCCACCGCGGGAGGCTGAAACACCAGCCTAGATCTCTCTTCCACGTGCTGAAATGGAGTAGGAACACCGGCGGGGGAGCAAAGACCCCAGAGCTCAGCAGAGGCCCCTCTATGAGGTGCCCAAGGGGTGGTTTGTATCTGTGGGGGCTCAGCAGGGGCTGTGACCCACAAAGTTATAGCAAGCTAACAGCTGGAAACTGACACAAGGGTGACACGCGGAAATCATCAACTGTTGTGGGGGGATCTGCTCCCTCCAGAGATGCCAGCCCTGGCTTTCAGACTGGGACTTCAGTCTTGGGGGCAGACGGAAGGGCTGAAGATAGCAGAGATGCTCCGAGGAGCAGGCCTGGGAGAAGAGTGTAGAGTGTGTGTTTGTACATTCAGGGTACAAACTTACCCTGTGTCCCTACCCACTGAGCCCTCCTGCCCCTGGCCAGTTCCCAGTGTGTCCCCATCCCCTGCCATCTCTCCTCCAGGATCCTTTCTCTCTCTCCCCTCCCAAACGACTAGATACTAGATATTTAAGACCTAGAAAAGGATCATAAATACCCAAACACTCAGTGCCCTTTCTCCCGCCTCACTGTCCCAGAAGGGTCCCAGTTCCCTGGAAACCCAGGTGCCCACCCTCTTATTTGACCTCAGGACCTCCTCCCACATCTTACTGGCTTCCCGCCAAGTCTCTGTCCCCCTTCCCCAGTCAGGCCTCAGTTCCCCACACCAACCTCTGTTTCTGCCCCTGCCTGGGGTACCCTCCCAGGTCTCTGCCTTCTCCCCTACCCCCATCATCAGGGTCAGTGAACCCTACAATCGAATGTGGCTGCCCCCTGCCCAGCCGGGAACCCTCCCAGGTCTCTGCCTTCTCCTCCTCCAGCAATCGGGGGTTAACACCCCTCTGCCCTTCCCCTCCTCCTGCCCAGCCGGACACCCTCCCAGGTCTGTATTCTCTTTCCCTACCAGCAATCAGGGGTCAGCTCCGCTCTAGCCCTCCCCTGTTCAGTCAGGCACCCTCCCAGGTTTCTGTCTTCTCTCTTACCCCCATCAGCGGCCAGTTCACCCTCGACTGTGGCTTCCTCCTGCCCAGCTGGGAATCCTCGCTGATCTGTTTTCTCCTCCCCTACCAATAATCGGGGGTCAGGTCCCCTCTGTCCATCCCCCTGCCCCGCCAGGCACCCTCCCAGGTCTGTGTCTTCTCCTACCCCGGCAATCGGGGGTCAATGCCCCTCTGCCCCTTCCCCTCCTCCTGCCCAGCCAGACACCCTCCTAGGTCTGTGTCTTCTCTTCCCCTACCAGCAATTAGGGGTCAGCTAAGCTCTTGCCCTCCTCCTGGCCCGGCCAGGCACAATCCCAGGTGTCTGTCTTCTCTTCCCCTACCAGCAATCAGGGGTCAGCTCCTCTCTGCCCATCCCCACCCCCTCCCCCTCCCCGGCCAGGCACCTCCC
>NW_012108696.1:1172663-1174294 GCF_000951045.1 Mandrillus leucophaeus
AAAAAAATTAGCCAGGCCTGGTGGTGCACACCTGTAATCCCAGCTACTTGGGAGGCCAAGGCAGGAGAATCACCTGAACCTGGGAATTAGGATGCAGTGAGCCGAGATCACACCACTGTTCTCCAGCCTGGGCAACAGAGCAATACACTGTCTCAAAAAAAAAAAAAAAAAAAAGGAAACGAGAGGAGAGGAGAGGCGAAGGAAGGGAGAGGAGAGGGAAAGGACAGGAGGAGAGGAGAGGGAAGGGGAGGGGAGGGACAGGGAGGGAGGGGAAAGAAAAGAAAAGAAAAAAGAGAGAAAGAATTGAATGAATAAATAAATAAATGGAGGCAAACAGACAAATGTCTTACGTAGAAGAATTCCTAATTTGTGTAGCTACACTGCCCTTAAGGAGATAGAGGGTAACTCTACACCTCTTGAGTGTGGGCTGTGCATAGTGACTTCCTTCCCAAGAGTGCAGCGTGGAAGGAGGGGGAGGGAGAGTCACTTGACAATATTGAAACCTGACAAGCAGCCGAGCGTTTGGCGGTCCCGCAGATCTGTCTCTTGCTTCAACAGTGTTTGGACGGAACAGATCCGGGAACTCTCTTCCAGCCTCCGACCACCCTCCGATTTCCTCTCTACTTTCAACCTCCAGGACCATCTTCTCAGTCATCTCCTGCTTCTCGGACCAGTCAACACCGTTTCTGTGGTTAGCTCCTTCTTGCCGACCAACCGTGTGCTCCCAGATTCGTCAGAATTATTCCACCGCCTGGTCAATTTGCACCTGCGGGCCTCCTACACCTCCTCCCTCCGCGCTTCTATTTCCACCATCATGATGTGGCTCCGGAAGGGGGGGGGACACTTCTTCCATGAATTGGCCAAGGAGAAGCGCAAGGGCTTTTGCATCTCCTGAAGATGCAAAACCAGCGTGGTGGCCCTGCTCTCTTCCAGGACTTCCAGAAGCCAGGTCAAGATGAGTGGGGTAAAACCCTGGAAGCCATGGAAGCCGCCGTGGCCCAGGAACGGCATGGCAACCAGGGTCTTTTGGATCTTCATGCCCTGGGTTATGCCCCCACAGACCCTCATCTCTGTGACGTCCTGGAGAGTCACTTCCTAGATGAGGAAGTGGGCCGCACGCGGTGGCTCACACCTGTAATCCCCGCACTTTGGGAGGCCGAGGCGGGCGGATCACCCTAGGTCAGGAGTTTGAGACCAGCCTGGCCGACATGTCAAAACCCCAACTCTACTAAAAATACAAAAATTAGCCAGGCATCGTGGCGCACGCCTGTAATCCCGGCTACTCAGGAGGCTGAGGCATGAGAATCGCTTGAACCCTAGAGGCAGAGGTTGCAGTGAGCCGAGATCACGCTACTGCACTCCAGCCTGGGGAATAGAGTGGGGGGTCTTTGAACGCTAGACTCCAAAAAGCATCATAAAAAAAAGAAGAAGAAGAAGGTGGGTGACCCCCTGATCAGCCTCCGCAGGCTGGCCGGCCCGGAGGCTGGGCTGCATATCTCTTCGAAAGGCTCACTGTCTTTTTTTTTTTTTGAGACGGAGTCTTGCTCTGTTGCCCAGGCTGGGGTGCAGTGGCCAGATCTCAGCTCACTGCAAGCTCCGCCTCCCGGGTTTACGCCATTCTCCTACCTCAG
>NW_012108696.1:1174344-1175442 GCF_000951045.1 Mandrillus leucophaeus
CCCCCTGCGCGAAGCCCGCACCTTCTCGCTTCCTTCTCTTAGGCTGGGGGGACACCGCCTCGTGACCGGCCCGGCCTCGAGGCCCCGCCTCCTACGCAGAGCCCCGCCCTCCTCTTAACTACCTAAATGTGGCGGTCTCTGCTCAAGCCCCGCCCATGCTAGAAGCCCCGCTTCTTTCTTGGAGCCCCACATTCCCTTTAACCACTCACATATGGAAGTATCTGATCAAGTCCTGCCCATGCTACAAGTCCCGCCTCTTACTCAAAGCCCTGCCTTCCGTTTACTCACTCATAGGTGGTCTCTGCTCAACCCCTACCCATGCCACAAGCCCCGCCTTTTTCTTGGAACTCTGCTTTCCCTTTAACCACTCAGATGTGGAGGTCTCAGCTCCAGCCCCATCCATGCCACAAGCTCCGCCTCTTTCTCGAAGCCCCGCCTTCCCTTTAACCACTCAGATGTGGAGGTTTCTGCTCAAGCCCCACCCATACCACAGGCCCCGCCTCTTACTTGGAGCCCGACCTTCCCTTTACCCGCTCAATTATGGTCTCTGCACAAACACTGCTTCTGTTTCCGAGCCCCACCTTCCGTTTCACCACTCAGATGTGGAGGTCTCTTCTCAAGCCCCACCCATGCCACAAGCCGCACCACCACAGCCAGCTAATTTTTTTAATTTTTTGCATCTAGCCTCAGAATGATTCTTCAGGAGGCCCCATGGTCTCTGCCTCCTGTGTTCACAACCTGATATAAATAAATGACAGGCCAGGCACAGTGGCTTACATCTGTAATCCCAACATTTTAAGAGGCTGAAGCAGGAGGATCTTGAGTTTTAGGAGTTTGAGACTAGCCTGGGCAACATAGCAAGACCCCGTCTTTACAATTTTTTTTTTTAATTAGCTAGACATGATGGTACATGCCTGTGGTCAGCTATTCAGGAGGCTAAAGTAGGAGGATCACTTGAGCCTGGGCGGTCAAGGCTGCAGTGAGCTGTGATTGTACCACTGCACTCCAGAGTGAGACCTTGTCTCAAAAAAGAGAAAAGAAAGGGCTGGGCGTGGTGGCTCACGCCTGTAATCCCAGCACTTTGGGAAGTCAAGGTGG
>NW_012108696.1:1177872-1179712 GCF_000951045.1 Mandrillus leucophaeus
CTTCTGTTAGATGGGCGTGGTAGCAGGTGCCTCAGGAAGTTGAGGCGGGAGGCTCACTTGAACCCAGGAGGCAGAGGTTGCAGTGAGCCAAGATCACACCATTGCACTCCAGCCTGGGTGACAGAGCCAAACCCCCTGTCTCCAAAAACAAAAACAAAAACAAAAAAACAAACAATAAAAAACACATAAAAGGGGTCGGGCGCCTGCCTGTAATCCCAGCACTTTGGGAGGCTGAGGTGGGTGGATCACCTGAGGTCACGAGTTCAAGACCAGCCTGGTCAGCATGGTGAAACCCTGTCTCTATTAAAAAATACAAAAATTAGCCAGGCGAGGTGGTGAGTGACTGTAGTTCCAGGTACTCAGGAGGCCAAGGCAGGAGAATTGCTTGAACCTGGGAGGCAGATGTTGCAGTGAGCTGAGATCATGCCATTGCACTCCAGCCCAGGTGAGAGAGTGAGACTCAGTCTCAAAACAAAACGAAACAAACAAAAAGGAAGTCTTGGGTCTTGGGCATCTATGAACTTTTGCTTTGTTGAAGTCTTTCAAATCAGTTGGCTTTTTGACAATGGAGTATTACGAGAGCATTAAAGTAAGAAGTGCATTCAGCAGGTACAGGACTACTAATTCTTGGACAGGCTCCATGGAGAGCCCAGGGCGCTGCGGGAAGCCACATTTGGTGATTTAGCGGATGGCACTCTTCCATCTGTATCTCCATGACCATGTGTGGCCACCAGGAATGGTCTGGTGGGTCTGGCCAATGCAGCTCCCCCTGCCATGCCCTGGCTAAAGTCCAACAAGGTAATTAATTGCACATGGCCTCTCTCCAAGTCCCTGCCATTCTAATTAGGTAACGAAGGCTGAATCTCTTTACAAAGGATCTGTTGTAGTGTTTTCTCGGGCTTGCATTTTTTCTCTTATGTACTACAAGGATTGTGCTAAATGCTTTCCATGCAAAATGTAATCTAGTTCCCATAATAGCCTTCAGAAGGCAGTGGCTCATGCCTGTAATCCCAGCACTTTGGGAGGCCGAGGTCGGGAGTTCGAGACCAGCCTGGCTAACATGGTGAAACCCCATCTCTACTAAAAATACAAAAAAATTAGCTGGGCATGGTGGTAGGTGCCTATAATCCCAGCTGCTCAGGAGGCTGAGGCAGGAGAACCGCTTCAATCCAGAGGGCGGAGGTTGCAGTGAGCTGAGATCAAGCCACTGCACTCCAACCTGGGTGAAAGAGTGAAACTCTGTCTCAAAAAACAAAACAAAACAAAAGAAACAAAAAAACAGCTTTCAGAAGTAGAAACGGGCCAGGCATAGTGGCTCACAGCAGTAACCCCAGCTACTTCGGAGGCCAAGGCAGGAGAATCGCTTGAGCCCAGGAGTTTGAGACCAGTCTGGGCAACACAGGGAGACCCCATCTCTACAAAAAATACAAAAGTTAGCCAGGTGTGGTGGCGTGTGCCTGGAGTCCCAGCCACTTAGGAGTTTTTTTTTGAGATGGAGTCTCACTCTGTCGCCCAGGCTGGAGTGCAGTGGCGCGATCTCAGCTCACTCCCAGGCGCAAGCGATTCTCCTGCCTCAGCTTCCCAAGTAGCTGGGACCACAGGCGCGTGCCAGCATACCCAGCTAATTTTTGTATTTTTAGTAGAGATGGGGTTTCACCATGTTGACCAGGCTGATCTCGAACTTCTGACCTCCTGACCACCCACTTTGGCCTCCCAAAGTGCTGAGATTATAGGTGTGAGCCACCCCGCCCGGCCTGTATCAGACATTCTTTTAGGGCAGAATTTTTCCTGCTCAGTACTGTGGACATTGGGACCAGATTGTTCTGTGGATTGGGGCCTT
>NW_012108696.1:1180792-1186189 GCF_000951045.1 Mandrillus leucophaeus
TGTGCTCTTGTAAAAAGAAAGAAAGAAAGAAAGAAAGAAAGAAAGAAAGAAAGAAAGAAAGAAAGAAAGAAAGAAAGAAAGAGGGAGGGAGGGAGGGAGGGAGGGAGGGAGAGAGAAAGAAAGAAAGAAAGAAGAAAGAAAGAAAGAAGAAAAGAAAAAAGAAAAGAAAAGAAAGAAAAGAAAAGAAAATTAGCTGGGTATGGTGGTGTGCGCCTGTGGTCCCAGCTACATGGGAGGCTGAGGTGGGAGGATCACTTAAACCCCAGAGGTTGAGGCTCCAGTGAGCTGGGATTGTGCCACTGCACTCCAGTCTGGGCAACAAAGCAAGACCTTGTCTCAAACAAACAAACAGACAAACAAAAACAAAAACAAAAATGAAAACTAAGGCCAGCTTCAGTGGCTCATGCTTGTAATCACAGCATTTTGGGAGGCCAAGGTGGGAGGATTGCTTGAGGCCAAGAGTTTTGACACCAGCCTGGGCAACATCGTGAGACCCTATCTTAAAAACAAAGTAAAAAACAAGTCTGGAAACGTCACAAACTCCACCCATAAGATGGGCTGGTTGAAGAAACTGTAGAATTTAGTATATGCAGCTGTAAAACAGAATCAAGATTAGCTTTAGATGCTGGTTGAAGTGATCTCCAGGATGTATTAATAACCAGGTAAAGAAAAATGTGTAGCGTGTGAGTGTGTGCAGGTGGGTGGCTGTGGGGGTATATGTGGGCATTGTTATAAAAGTATTATTTATATAGTATATATATAGTTATGTTAAAAGAATGAAAAGAAAGAGCCAAGACTGCAGATTTTATATATATATATAAATGTTTGTGGGTTTTTTTGTTTTTTGTTTTTTGTTTTTTTAGATTGAGACAGAGTCTTGCTTTGTCACCCAGACTGGAGTGCAGTAGCACAATCTCGGCTCACTGCAACCTCTGCCTCCTGGGTTTAAGTGATTCTCCTGCCTCAGCCTCCCAAGTAGCTGGGATTACAGGGACCACCACCCCGCCTAGCTAATTTTTGTATTTTTAGTAGAGACTGGGTTTCGCCGTGTTGGCCAGGCTGGTCTCAAACTGCTGGCCTCAAGCGATCCACCCGCCTCAGCTTCCGAAAGTGCTGGGATTACAGGTGTGAGTCACTGCACCCAGCCCACAAGAACATTTTCTACGTGCTCACCTTCAGAAAAGTTTCGAGATCTTACAAAATCTAGCCCTTTTGTGCCTTTCCAAACTAGTTCCTCAGGGATGGCCAGCACAATAATGGCTCCTAAAGATATCCACACCCACTGGGTGTGGTACGTGTGCCTGGGCAAAATAGCAAGACCCATCTCTACAAAAATTTTAAAAATTAACCAGGCGTGATGGCATACACCTGTAGTTCCAAGTACTAGGGAGGCTGAGATAGGAGGATCGCTTGAGCCCAGGAGGCTGAGGCTGCAGTAAGCCATGACCACACTCCTGTATTCCAGCCTGGGCTACAGAGCAAGATCCTGTCTCAAAAAAATTAAACTAAATTAAAAATTTTCCATTTTTAAATTAAATGAAAACAGACAGGGTCAGGTGCAGTGGCTGACACCTGTAATCCTAGCACTTTGGGAGACCAAGGTAGGCATATCACCTGAGGTCAGGAGTTCGAGACCAGGCTGGCCAACATGGTGAAACACCATTTCTACTAAAAATACAAAAATTAGCCTGGCGTAGTGGTGGGTGCCTGTAATCCCAGCTACTCGGGAGACTGAGGCGGAAGAATCGCTTGAACCCGGGAGGCGAAGGTTGCAGTGAGCCGAGATTGCACCACTGTACTCCAGCCTGGGTGATAGAGCCAGACTCTGTCTCAAAGGGAAAAAAAAAAAACAGACAGGGAACCGAGCTCAGGTCACACGCTGTGGCTTCTTGGTGTTGGCTCTAGCACCATGGACAGCTCCCATGGCCTTGGTGGACTAGGGAGGAGCTGTGGCTCTTTAAATGCCAGTCTGGGCAGGCCTGTCTGTCCAGAATACGCCTCCCTCCCTCTTTTTTATTCATCTAACTCCACTCACTCCTCAGGGGTCTCACTCATACAGTCACCATCCCTGTGCCCCACCAGGAAACCTCCCCAAGGGTCCCCCAACCTGCACCACTCCAAAGATGTCTCTAGATCGGCCCAGACTCTTGTCCCATTCTGTTTCTCTCAACTGAATGGGAATTCTTTTGTTTTGTTTTGTTTTTTGAGATGGAGTCTCACTCTGTCACCCCACCTGGAGTGCTGTGGCTTGATCTGGGCTCACTGCAACCTCCACCTACCGGGTTCAAGCGATTCTCCTGCCTCAGTCTCTCAAGTAGCTGGAATTACAGGTGCCCACCACCACGTCCGACCAAGTTTTGTATTTTCAGTAGAGACAGCGTTTCAGCATGTTGTCCAGGCTGGTCTCAAACTCCCAATGTCAAGTTATCCGCCCGCCTTGGCCTCCCAAAATGCTGGGATTACAGGTGTGAGTGGCCTCCCAAAGTGCTGGGACTACCTGCCTGGCCTCAGCTGAATGGGCATTCTAAGAGAATTCCCAATCCTGCACACAAAACAGCATGAATTAACTGTCTTAGGGAAGCTGCGCCTTTGCCGGCCGTGAGCTGAGAAGAAGCAGATACCTCAGAGGGAAGGCGCACAGGCGGGTGATGACAAGAGGGGCCACAGCCGCAGCCCCGTGCAGGGGAGCCCATCACTAACTCCGCACCCCACCCATGCACAAAAGAGGTAGCAGGCACTTGCAACCTTCCTCAGAGGCAGAATCCACCCCTACCAGCATCCTCTTCCACCAATGCTCTGGAGGCCTGGGGAGCCTGAGAGATGCCCGCTGCACCCGGGCAGGGCTTGCCTTTGTTTGCCAGTAAGGAGAGGACCGTGAGTAATGGGGATTACTCACATCTTGTGCCCAGTGCCCAGCACAGGGACTAACCGAATCCACCCCTCAGTTAACACAAGTGTCTCTTACAAGACCTCCGCTTTCTCCAGCCAGGAGATGGGAAGCCCAGCTGTATGCCAAAGTCTCTGGGGTCTCTGTTTCCCCAACGGGGCTTTCTGCCTCTGCTGTGGGCAGGTTGCCTTCATGCCTTGGAGGGGTGCAGACTCCCATGCAGTGGGTGAGGCTGACAGCCTAGGTGGGGTGTCATTGAATGTCATGAAGGGAGCCAGCCTTCATGCACTCTGCCTGCATTTCCTGAACAGCTTTGCACCAGGAGTTGCTACTTTGTGCGGAGAATGTGCAGTGAATAAGACCAACTGAGCCTCTGCTCTTCGAAAATGTATATTCTGGCCGGGCGCGGTGGCTCACGCCTGTAATCCCAACCGTTTGGGAGGCCGAGGTGGGCAGATCACCTGAGGTCAGGAGTTCAAGACCAGCCTGGCCAACATGGCGAAACCCCATCTCTGCTAAAAATACAAAAATTAGCCAGGCGTGGTGGTGTGCACCTGTAATCCCAGCTACTTTGGAGGCTGAGGCAGGAGAATCACTGGAACCTGGGAGTCAGAGGTTGCAGTGAGCCGAGGTCACACCACTGTACTCCAGCCTGGGCAACAGAGCGAAACAAACACATAGAGAGCTTTTCTTGTGCCCCAGCACTGTGTTTAGTGCTGTCTATGCATTATCTCATAATGTGAAAAAGCCATAGTGGCTCCATTTCACAGATGAGGAAAACTGAGACCCGCAGGTAAGATCACTCACGTCCACTGGTCCACCAGCTGGAGAGTGGCTGGGCTAGAGTTCAAACTCACTTCCAGTCTGACTGCAGGGCCTGCACTCTCCACCCTACCATCTTCACTGTCTCCTTGAATTCCTCCAGGTCGAGGCCACACCGGTGCACAACTGCAGGGGGCGCCGTTCCCACAGCAGCCTTGCAGAGCCAGTGTGCCTGATAAACAGGCTGCCACCCAGCCCTGTTTCGGGCATGAGGCTCCATCCACTGTAAGTGACCATCTAATAGACCCACAACATGGTGACCTGGGCACAGTCATTTCTTTCTTTCTTTTCTTTTTTTTTTTTTTTTTGAGACAGAGTCTCCCTCTGCCTCCCAGGCTGGAGTGCAGTGGCGCCATCTCGGCTCACTGCAACCTCCGCCTCCCAGGTTCAAGCGATTCTCCCGCCTCAGCCTCCCGAGTAGCTGGAATTACAGGCGTCCGCCACCACGCCCGGCTAATTTTTATCTTTTTAGTAGAGACGGGGTTTCACCATGTTGGCCAGGCTGGTATCGAACTCCTGTCCTCAGGTGATCCTCCCTCCTCGGCCTCCCAAAGTGGTGGGATTACAGACGTGAGCCATGGCACCCGGCCTGGGGACAGTCATGTCTTTGCCTGCACAGACTTTTTTGGGGGGATGCCACCCCTCACCCCTGCTCCCTTTGCAAGGAGAAGTGCCCAGAGGACCTTCCCCAGCCCTCCCCACCCCCGTTCTCTAAGGAATGAGGCCATCTCGCCATTTATTTATTTATTTGTCCGTTGTTTTGTTTTTAAATCTGTGATGCGCCATCAGAAAATGATTTCTGCCTCTGCCCCTGGCGTGGCTTTCGGAGATGCTTGTCTGTCAGCCAATGGAGAGGACCGGATTCTGGCAGGGGGCTGTGCCTTTCGGTCAGGCCGCCACCCCCCACCCCCTCCTCCCTGCACACAAAAGCAGCATAAATTAACTGTCTTCGGGAAGCCGAGCCTCTGCCAGCCGTGAGCTGGGAAGAAGCAGCTACCTCCGAGGCAGGGCGCGCAGGCGGGTGGCGATGAGAGCGGGCGCAGCCGCAGCCCCGCGAGGGGGAGCCCACCGCTAACCCTGCACCCCACCCACCCCTGCACAAAAGAGCTGGCGGGCGCTGGCCACGTCGCCCTGGGTGACCTTCCTCGGATGCAGAAGCCGTCCCTGCGAGCATCCTCTTCCTCCCAGGCTCTGAAGGCCTGGGGAGCGTGAGCGATGCCCAGCTGCACCCGGGCAGGGCTCGCCTTTGTTTGCCAGTAAGGAGGAGAGGCTGTCTCAGCTGCAGAGGTGAGTGCGCGCATCTCCCCTTCGCCCAGGATAAACCGTCTCCCTGGAAGGTTTATCCGGCAGCCTTTTGCCGCCTCTAAATCCCTTTCCAGCAGATGGGGCGGGTGGGAGCAGAGAGCCACGGTCTTGTGACTCCGTGAAGGCCCTCACATCCGTGTTCCCGGCAGCAGGGAAAACCGTTCCCCGAGCTGCGCCCGGCAACACAGTTTACCTTCCGCGCGCACCGTTCCCCTAGAAGGCAGATAAGTGCACCATTTTCAGGACACGCTGAGAGCTTGGGCGGATGAAAACCTCGGCTTCTCTCTGGGACGCTGAAATAGACCCATCCTAGCCCTGTGTATTTCCTATTTATAACGCTGGGAAGGCCACCAGCTGCCGATTTGGGAAAAAAAAAAAAAAAA
>NW_012108696.1:1187669-1194011 GCF_000951045.1 Mandrillus leucophaeus
GGCGGGGCTGGGGGAAGTGTTCCTGGGGGCTGAGGTCACACCCAGCTCTGTATAAGGAAGGCAGAGGCGAAGACCCCCTTCCTCCGGAAAGCAAACGCGTTTCTACTGCCGAGGAGAACTTACCGTCGCGGGAAGGGCCTGGCTGGCAGCTGCCACCCCCGCCCCTCACCCCATAGCATCCAGGAGGGATTTTTTTTTTTTTTTTTTTTTCCATGCTGCGTGTTACTGTCCCTCCTCCAAGAATGAATGACGACATTGAGGACAGAGAATCGAGTGAGAAACGCTCACCCTGTACGGGGGAGGGTCTAGTTTTAGCCGTCCCCTCCCCCCACTTCCTCATCTGACTGAGGCTGCCTCTGGGTCCTTCCTGTAATCCACCATCCCCGAGGTAAAGCCGGTATCTAAGGCTGGGGGGCTGCAGGTAAATTACTCCGCAGAGAGGCAGTCAGGACGCCATGCGAGTTGGGGGCCTTAGATGCTTTATGTATTTGTTTTTTTGAGACAGGGTCTTGCTATCTTGCCCCGGCTGGTCTTGACCTCCTGTGCGCAAGCGATCCTCCCGAAGTGCTGGGATTACACGTGTGAGCCACTGCCCCCAGCCAGATGCTTTATTTATTTATTTATTTATTTTGAAATAGGGTCTCTGTTGCTCAGGCTGGAATGCAGCAACACGATCAAAGCTCACTGCAGCCTCGACCTCCTGGGCTCAAGCAGTCCTCTCATGTCAACCTCCTGAATAGCTAGGACCTCAGGCACCAGGCACCCAGCACCATGTTTGGTTTTTGTATTATTATTATTTTTTTTTAGAGATGAAGTCTTGCTATGTTGCCCAGGCTGGTCTTGACCATCTGGGCTGAAGCGATCCTCCTATCTTAGCCTCCTAAAGTGCTGGGGATTACAGGTGTGAGCCACTGCACCAGCCAGATGCCTTATTTTATTTTATTGTTTGAAATAGAACCTTGCTCTGCTGCTCAGGCTGGAATGCAGCAGCACGATCAAAGCTCACTGCAGCCTCGACCTCCTGGGCTCAAGCAGTCCTCTCACCTCAGCCTCCTGAATAGCTAGGAGCTCAGGCACCAGGCACCCAGCACCATGTTTGGTTAATTTTTGTATTTATTTTTTTTTTAGAGATGGGGTCTTGCTATGTTGCCCAGGCTGGTCTTGACCTTCTGGGCTCAAGCAATCCCCCTATCTCAGCCTCCCAAAGTGCTGGAGATTACAGGTGTGAGCCACTGCACCCGCCAGATGCCTTATATTTTATTTTATTATTTTATTTTTTGAAATAGAACCTCACTCTGTTGCTCAGGCTGGAATGCAGTGGCATGATCATACCTCACTGCAGCCTCGACCTCCTGGGCTCAAGCAATCCTCCCACCTCAGCCTCCTGAATAGCTGGGACCTCAGGCACCCACCATCATGCTTGGTTAGTTTTTGTAAATTTTTGGAGAGATGGGGTCTTGCTATGTTGCCCAGGCTGGTCTTGAACCCCTGATCTCAAGCGATCTGCCCAAAGTGCTGAGATTCCAGGCATGCACCACTGCACCCAGCCCCCAGATTATTTAAAAAGTGGATCTAGCGGCCAGGCGCAATGGCTCACGCCTGTAATCCCAACACTTTGGGAGGCAGGTGGATCACTAGGTCAGGAGTTCGAGACCTGCCTGGCCAATAGTGAAATCCCGCCTCTACTAAAAATACAAAAATTAGCTGGGCATGGTGGCACGCACCTGTAGTCCCAGCTACTCAGGAGGTGGAGGTTGCAGTGAGCCGAGATCGCACCACTGCACTCCAGCCTGGGTGACAGAGCGAGACTCCGTCTCAAAAAAAAAAAAAAAAAAAGTGTATCTTGCTACTCAGGAACTGTTGAGAGGACACACGGAGGTAATGGAGTGTACCATGCTCTGTAATGACTGCCGGACACGGGCCTGAAATCCTTTTGCAAACACGGGAATGCACACAGAAATGACTATTGCCTGTAAGACGAGATTTCTCCACCTTGGATCTATGGGTATTTGGGGCCCAGTCATTCTTGGTCATGGGAGGCCATCCTGGGCACTGTAGGGTACTGAGCAGCACCCCTGGCCTGCCCCAGGGGGCACTCCTTTCCCTCAGTTGTGAGAAAAGTGCCTCTAGATGATGCCAAGTGTCCCCTTGCAGGAGGGGTGGCAGAATTGCCCACAGGTGCAAAGCACTGGTTTCAAACCACAAAACAGATGGGGCTGTTTGAGTCATAAAATGCCGGTATGTTATATCCAAAGGTATCAGAGAGGTCATCTCTAATTCAACTCTTGTTCACAGAAGGGGAAACTGAGACCCAGAGAGGGAGATGATCTGAGAGTCCATCATGCCCCAGAGCAGACCAGAACTCAGTCTCACCTGGCAGCTGTGATCCTGGCCCCCACCTAGACTGCTTCCCCCTGCCCAGTGAGCTCCTTAGAACAAGAAAAACAGGCCGGGCGCGGTGGCTCAAGCCTGTAATCCCTGCACTTTGGGAGGCCGAGACGGGCGGATCACGAGGTCAGCAGATCGAGACCATCCTGGTTAACATGGTGAAACCCCGTCTCTACTAAAAAATACAAAAAACTAGCCGGGCGAGGTGGTGGGCGCCTGTGGTCCCAGCTACTCGGGAGGCTGAGCCAGGAGAATGGCATAAACCCGGGAGGCGGAGCTTGCAGTGAGCTGAGATCTGGCCACTGAACTCCAGCCTGGGCGACAGAGCTAGACTCCGTCTCAAAAAAAAAAAGAACAAGAAAAACAATACTGCTGTGGGCAGTGGGGCGGTGCAGTGGCTCACGCCTGTAATCCCAGTGCTTTGGGAGGCTGAGGTAGGAGGATCACCTGAGCCCATAAGTTCAAGACCAGCCTGGGTGACATAGCAAGATCAGAAAAATTAGCCAGACATGGTGGCACATGCCCATGGTCTCAGCTACTTGGGAGGCTAAGGCAGGAGGATCGCTTGATCCCAGGAGTTGGAGGCTGTAGTGAGCCGGGATCACACCACTGCACTCCAGCCTGGGTGACAGAGCAAGACCCCGTCTCTAAATAAATAAATAAATAAAGTGACATTTTGTGGTTAGTAAAGATGAGGGTCTCCTTTCTAACCCCAGTCTCTTTCCACACTGTCTTTGTGAGCCCTGGGATCAGAAGGTCACTTGGACTTGCTTGAGGGAGGACAGAGGGGCAGGACAGGTAGCCTGGTAGAGATGGCAGATAGTGATGGGTTAAGCCTACTGGATTCTCTTTGAACTTGGCATTCCCAGCAGGGCAGCTGAAGTATATCAGCCATTCACACTTTAGTATGAATGATGGTTCGGATTTCTTGCTTTCTAGTTGAGGTCCAAGGTACAAGAGGGAGGATAAGTCTATTTGGGTCATGGCTTACCCTGGAGAAGGTAGATTTCAGAGTTTCCAAGGGAGCAGGACTTGTATCCAAAGGCTCAGCCTCTCGCCCACGTTCAAACTCTGAACCCCACTGTGCATCCTAAGCTTTCTGTGCCTCCGTTTTCTCATCTGTAAAACAGGGGAACCTCATGGGACTGGGTGATGGTTCAATAAGAAGTGTTGGCCGGGCGCAGTGGTTCACCCTTGTAATATCAGCGCTTTGGGAGGCCGAGGCAGGAGGATTGCTTGAGCCCAAGAGTTTGAGACCAGCCTGGGCAACATAGCAAGACTCAATCTCTTAAAAAATCTTTTAAAAAATTGCCCAGGCATGGTGGTACACACCTGTGGTCATAGTCACTGGTGGGGGGGCTGAGGCAGGAGGATTGCTTAAGCTGAGGAGTTCAAGGCTGCCATGAGCTATGATTGTGCCCCTGCACTCCAGCCCAGGCAACAGAGCAAGATCATGTTTAAAAAAAAAAACAAAGAGCCAGGCTCAATGGCTCACCGCTGTAATCTCAGCAGTTTGGGAGGCTGAGATGGGCAGACCACTTGAGCTCAGGAGTTTGAGACCAGCCTGGCCAACATAGTGAAACCCCATCTCTATTAAAAATACAAAATTTAGCTGGGCATGATGGCTCACACCTGTGATCCCAGCACTTTGGGAGGCGAAGGCAGGAGGATCACCTGAGGACAGGAGTTCGAGACCAGCCTGGCCAACATGGTGAAACCCTGTCTCTGCAAAAATACAAGAATTAATCAGGCATGGTAGCAGGTGCCTGTAATCCCAGCTACTTGGGAGGCTGAAGCGGGAGAATCACTTGAGCCCAGAAGGTGGAGGTTGCAATAAGCTGAGATTGCACCATTGCACTCCAGCCTGGGCAACAGAGCAAGACTCTGTCTCAAGAAGAAGGAGAAGGGAGGGAGAGGGGGAGGGGGGAAGAGCTGCATGGGGTAGGGCACTGTCATTAGGATTATTGTCCAGTAAAACCCATTCTTTTCAGGGGTCACCCCTGCTTCAAGCCGGTGCCTCTTTCCGGCTCCTATGGGGACCACAGAAGCCACGCTCCGGATGGAAAACGTGGATGTGAAGGAGGAATGGCAGGACGAAGACCTTCCCAGGTAGGACTTCCACACCCCTGAGTCAGCCGTTGGGGAAGCAGGTGTCTCTCCCAGGTGGGACGCAGGAACCAGGCCGTCTCTAAGTGGGAACGGCCCGGGGCTGGCCTGGTTCCATCTCTGTGTCCTCATCTCCCGCACACTCTGGGAGGGCTGAGGCCCTGTGTGTGAGTGTTCTCTGTGGCTTCACAGTGGGGTAGTCCAGGCCAGGCACATAATGGGTATTTGCTCATTCATTTAAGATTCATTTCTGTCCTCCCTGCCCCAAGGCTCCAAAGGAGCCCCCACCCCTACACCATTTTAAGAGCTGGGCATGGTGGTGTGCACCTGCAGTCTCAGCTACTTGGAAGGCTGAGGCAGGAGGATCACTTGAGCCCAGAAGGCGGAGGTTGCAGTGAGCCATGATTGCACCACTGCACTCCAGTTTGGGTGACAGAGCAAGACCCTGTCTCTATTTATTTATTATTTAAAAAAAAGGCCAGTCGCAGTGACTCAGGCCTGTAATCCTAGCACTTTGGAAGGCCGAGGTGGGCGGATCACAAGGTCAGGAGTTTGAGACCAGCCTGGCCAACATAGTGAAACCCTGTCTCTACTAAAAATAAAAAAATAATAAAAAATTAGCTGGGCATGATGGCAGGCGCCTGTAATCCCAGGTACTCAGGAGGCTGAGGCAGGAGAATCACTTGAACCCGGGAGGAGGAGGTTACAGTGAGCCGAGATGTACCACTGCATTCCAGCCCAGGTGACAGTGCGAGACTCTGTCTCAAAAAAAAACTACGTGGAAAGGAAGCTGTGCGAATTTGCTGTTGAGATGTGTGACTCTGATTTGCTGGCTAGAGATAGCCGCTCATCCCTCTTCCCTTTCAGAGCCAGGAATTCATCCATCCGCCAGACACAATGCCTGCGGGTCAGTTATAGAAACTACTGGGTGAGGTTCAGTCAAAAAAACCAGGTGTGTTCCACCTGAAAAAGAGAATTTGAAAAGAATCTCCAGGCCGCCCACAGTGGCTCACATCTGCAGTCCCAGCAGTTTGGGAGGCCGAGGCGGGCAAATCACTTGAGGTCAGGAGTTTGCGGCCAGCCTGGACAATATGGCGAAACCCCATCTCTACTAAAAATACAAAAATTAGTTGGGCATGGTAGCAGGCACCTGTAATCCCAGCTACTCAGGAGGCTGAGGCAGGAGAACTGCTCAAACTCGGGAGGTGGAGGTTGCAGTGAGCCAAGATCATGCTACTGTACTCCAGCCTGGGCAGTGGAGTGACTGAGACTGTCTCAAAAAAAAAAAAAAGAATCTCCAGTTCCAGAGAAATCTCAATCTGAGAAGGTTCCGGAGGGCGGGATGAGGCCGAAAGAATGAACTTAAAAGAGAATGGGGTTTGAAGAAGATACAGAAGAATGCCTCAAAGCAGTCGGTCTCCGTCAAAATGAGTCAGGCTGGTGTGGGAGGCCGAGAGCTTCCTTCCCATTCACGTCCAAGCAGAAGGAGGACTGTTGAAGATGGCACCTTCATATTCAAGAACTTCAGCCCTCTCCTGAATCCAGTCATTGCCAAGCCTCTAAGGCCCATGCACCTGTGTGTGTTTCTTTGTAGCAAGAGGTCCCTGTTCTCAGAATAGCCGATAATCACGACTGGGAGTGGAGGCTGACATCTGTAATCCCAGCTCTTTGGGAGGCCAAGGTGGGAGGATCCCTTGAGCCCAGGAGTTCAAGATTAGCCTGGGCAATATAGCAAGACCCCATCTCTTAACAAAAACAAGCAAAAACTGGCCGGGCCTGGTGGCTCACACCTGTAATCCCAGCACTTTGGGAGGCCGAGGCGGGTGGATCACCTGAGGTCAGGAGTTC
>NW_012108696.1:1195296-1198587 GCF_000951045.1 Mandrillus leucophaeus
CAGGCTGGAGTGCAGTGTGCGATCTCAGCTCACTGCAACCTCCGCCTCCCGGGTTCAAGTGATTCTCCTGCCTCAGCCTCCCAAGTAGCTGGATTACAGGCACCCGCCACCACGCCTAGCTCATTTTTGTATTTTTAGTAGAGACGAGGGCTCACCATGTTGGCCAGGCTGGTCTCGAACTCTCAACCTCAGGTGATCTGCCCACCTCAGCCTCTCAAAGTGCTGGGATTACAGGCATGAGCCATTGGGCCCAGCTCCACTGATAATTTTTTTTTTTTTTTTTTTTTTTTTGAGACAGTCTTGCTCTGTCACCTAGACTGGAGTGCAGTGGCACAATCTCGGCTCACTGCAACCTCCACCTCCCGGGTTCAAGCAATTCTCCCACCTCAGCCTCCCGAGTAGCTGGGATTACAGGCACCCACCACCACACCCAGCTAATTTTGTATTTTTGGTAGAGACGGAGTTTCAACATGTTGGCCAGGCTGGTCTCGAACTCACAACCTCAAGTGATCTGCCTGCCTCGGTCTCCCAAAGTGCTGAGATTACAGGTGCGAGCCACCCCACCCGGCCTCCACAGATAAGTTTAAAAGCTCTCGTCTCACCCAAGCCTTCTTGAGACAAAGACCGAGGCTGAGCGCAGCTGCAAATGTGAGCTGGAGGCCGTTCTGGAAGGGGTGAGGCCAGCGGGAGCGGGAGGAGGGAGTGCTTCTGGTGGATTTCTTACACCTGCAAGGCTGCTCGCCACCCCCCCCCACCGCCCCGCTGCAGCAGCTCTGCGTTTGCAGGACAGCGGCCTCGCTGTGCCAGCCTGGGCCCCACAAGCTACGCCTTTGCCAACAGGGCACTTCCTCCACGAGGCCTCTGTCTTCCTCGTCTCTGGAGGGACTGAGTGCAGCTCCTCGGTGCAGGTCCAGCTGCGGCCACACATAACCACCTCTGTCTGCTGAAAAACAGCTCACAATTCTATTTCTTCCAGCCCAGCCATCCCCTCCCCTGGGGACTGCAGAAGTGGTCTTTGTACTTCCCCTAAGGATGTCGGAGAGAGCTCTGCATGGCCTCTGTCCTTCAAGCACTTTTTTTTTTTTTTTTTTTTGAGACAGAGTCTCACTCCATCACCCAGGCTGGAGAGCAGTGGTGCAGTCTCGGCTCACTGCAACCTCCACTTCCCAGTTTCAAGCAATTCTCATGCCTCAGCCTTCCAAGTAGCTGGGATTACAGGTACGCACCACCACGCCTGACTCATTTTTGTATTTTCGTTAGAGACAGGGTTTCACCATGCTGGTCAGGCTGGTCTTGAACTCCTTACCTCAAGTGATTTGCCTGCCTCGGCCTCCCAAAGTGCTGGGATTACAAGTGTGAGCCACCGCGCCTGGCCTCCTTCTAGCATCTTCCTTCACTCTCACCCTTCTGCAGCCTGCTACGGAGCTAGGGCTGAAGGCAGCCCAGAGATTGCTTGCTGCCTCGATTTCTCCATTCATTCATTCTGATGCTATGCGCCGACTGCATACCAGTCCTTTATAGCCTCACAACCCATGCAAGGTGGCAGCTGGGTTGATGGTGCTTCTGACCAGGTCAGGGAGGGAAGGGGAGCTGTGATTCCTGGCTGCGAAGGGTGAGGAGGGATGAGCCGGGGAAGGAGGTGGGGTGTAGGGGCCCCGCATTCCAAGGAGAGAGGACAGCATGTGCAAAGGCCCTGGGCTCAGTGGAAGCAGGTTGAGGGACTGAAGAAGGCTGTGTGGGGAAACTGAGGACTGGGGGAGGAGCTCGCCCAGGGCATCATAGCCGAGGAGGGTCAGGTGCAGTGTGAGTTGCCTCACAGCTCCCTCTGCTCTCTTCCCCTCACAACTGAGTGGCTGCCGGTTTTGTTTGCTTGCTCGTAACTTTTTGTTTTTCGTTTTGGGTTTTTGGGGGGTTTTATTTGTTTATTTATTTGAGACAGAATCTCGCTGTAACGCCCAGGCTGGAGTGCAATGACGTGACCTCGGCTCGCTGCAACCTCCACTTTCCAGGTTCAAGCAATTCTCCTGCCTCAGCCTCCCGAGTAGCTGTGATTACAGGCGCCCACCACCATGCCCAGCTAATTTTTGTATTTTTAGCAGAGATGGGTTTTCACCACATTGGTCAGGTTGGTCTCGAACTCCTGACTTCAAGTGATCCACCCACTTCAGCTTCCCAAAGTGCTGTGATTACAGGTGTGAGTCACCATGCCTGGCTGCTTGTAACTTTTTAATTAATTTTTTTTTTTTTTTTCCGAGACAGGGTCTTGTTCTGTCACCCAGGCTGGAGTGCAGTGATATAATCATAGCTCACTATAGCCTCCATGTCTCAGGCTGAGGCGTTCCTCCCACTGAAGCCTCCTGAATATCTGGGACCACAGGCATATGCCACCACACCCAGCTATTTTTTATTTTCTGTAGAGACGGGGTCTCACTGTGTTGCCCAGGCTAGTCTCAAACTCCTGGGTTCAAATGATCCTCCCACCTCGGCCTCCCAAAATGCTGGGATTACAGGCATGAGCCCCTGTGCCTGGCCTGTTTTGAAATACTTCCAAACTTGGAAAAAAAATTACAACAATGATATAAAGAATATCTGCACACCTTTAGAAGGATTATATAATTGTTAACATTTTGCTCCTTTTATATCAAAGTCAGCCCTTGGGGCTGGGCACAGTGACTCACATCTGTAATCCCAGCACTTTGGGAGACCAAGGCAGGCAGATCACCTGAGGTCGGGAGTTCGAGACCAGCCTGGCCAACATGGTGCAATCTCGTCTCTACTAAAAATACAAAAATCAGCTGGGTGTGGTGGCGGGCGCCTGTAATCCCAGCTACTGGGGAGGCTGAGGCAGGAGAATCGCTTGAACTCGGGAGGCGGAGGTTGCAGTGAGCCAAGATTGTGCCGCTGCACTCCAGCCTGGGTGACAGAGCAACTCTATCTCAAAAAAAAAAAAGTATCCTCAATTGTCCCAATAATGTCCCATGTCCCTGTTTAGCTAATGCCCCACTCCGAACCCCAGATCCAAGACCCAGTCTGGGACGACTCATTGCATCAGATTGAGTATACTGGGTTGTGTGTCTACTGGGGCGTGCATCTCACCAGGTACTGGGACTTAAACTTCTGTCTTCTAGGGGAATACAATCCAACCCACCTCAGCAGGACGAAGCCACGCTGTGCATCTTGCATATGGGGGGACCCCCACATTCTTTTTTTTTTTTTTTTTTTTGAGACGGAGTCTCGCTCTGTCGCCCAGGCTGGAGTGCAGTGGCCAGATCTCAGCTCACTGCAAGCTCC
>NW_012108696.1:1202942-1204009 GCF_000951045.1 Mandrillus leucophaeus
CGGCCAATAAGTCATTTTTTTAAAGGAAAGGAACACGCATTCCACTGCCCTTCCTGTCTAAAACAGCTTGCCTTGCAGCTGAGCCAGGAATGTTGAGTTACAGAGATGAATTAAGCTGGAGCCTGGCTTTCCTGAGTCAGCACGCCCTGCCGCTAGGACCTCTGGCAGCTCCGTGCAAAATGTTCTGCCCGGAATGGAATATTTCCCAGGGTAGCCAAAGAGCCAGAGCTCCTGGGTCAAACTCGGGCGGCAAGGGCTGTGGCTTCAAGAAGTGGTCCGGGGCCAGGTGCAGTGGCTCACGCCTATAATCCCAGCATTTCCGTCTCATAAAAAAAAAGAAAAAGTTGCAAAGTTAGTACAAGAATTCCTGCAGACTGGGCCCCTGTTTTCTCCCATAATTAACATCTTATATTAGCTGTGTATATTTTATATTTGTCACAATTGATGAATCAATATTGATACTATTGGTTATTGATAACCAACACTGATCAATAACAATATTGATCAATGTTGGTTATTAGTTGCCAAAGTCCACGCTTTTTTAGATTTTCATAGTTTTTCCTAATGTCCTCTTTTGCTTTTTTCTTTTCTCTCGTTTTTTTTTTTGTTTTTTTTTTTAAGAGACAGGGTCTCACTCTGTCATCCAGGCTGGAGTGCAGTGGTGCGATCATACCTCACTGCAGCCTCCACCTCCCGGGCTGAAGCAGTCCTCCCACCTCAGCCTCCAGCGTAGCTGGGACTACAGACACCACCATGTCCAGCTAATCTTTGTATTTTTTGTAGAGACAGAGTTTTGCCATGTTGCCCAGGCTGGCCTACTGTCCTTTTCCTTCTGCCCCACGACCCCATCCAGGATCCCAGATGACATTTAGTTATCACATCTCCTGACACTCCTCTGGACTGTGGCGGTCTCCCTGTCTTTCTTGTTTTGATGCCCTTGATATTTTTGTTTGTTTGCTTGTTTGTTTTGAGACGTAATCTCGCTCTGTCACCCAGCCTGGAGTGCAGTGGCACGATCTCGGCTCACTGCAACCTCCGCCTCCTGGGTTCGAGCAATTCTCCTGCCT
>NW_012108696.1:1206149-1206894 GCF_000951045.1 Mandrillus leucophaeus
TTACCAGCTCGTGCCCTAAGTGGAACAGAAATGAGGGGAATAAATCTTTTTTTTTTTTTGAGACAGAGTCTCACTTTGTTGCCCAGGCTGGAGTGCAGTGGCACGATCTCAGCTCACTGCAACCTCCACCTCCCGGGATCAAGCGATTCTCCTGCCTCAGCCTCCCGAGTAGCTGGGATTACAGGCACGCGCCACCACGCCTGGCTAATTTTAGTATTTTTAGTAGAGACGGGGTTTCGCCATGTTGGCCAGGCTGGTCTCGATTGCTTTACCTCGTGATCCGCCCGCCTCGGCCTCCCAAAGTGCTGGGATTACAGGTGTGAGCCACCGCGCCCGGCTGGGACCTCCACTTTTTACCTGGGTTGCCCATCACAGACTTTGAAAGCCGACTCTGCAGAGGGCTAAGTGGATGTATCATACCCGTGGGCCATGGAGAGGATCTCCAGGTCTGGAGAGTCTGAGGTTTTCCTGGAGCTTGTGGAAGTAACAGCATCTCACCTGATCTTGGAAACTGCAGCTCCATGAACACCTGGGGAGAGCTTGCTCCACCCATGTTTGGGAGCAGCGGGTCCTCCTTCAGGGAGCCTGGAGCCCTGCCAGGTCGGCTTCTCCAGTTCCGCCTGATCTTAAACCTTTCCTGAACATCCACTGCAATGGGCGGCTCAGCCTCAGGACCTCATCCCATCCCTGCCACACCGCCTCCCCATGGCCTGCCCTCCCTCCTTTTTTTTTTTTTTTTTTTTTT
>NW_012108696.1:1206944-1212612 GCF_000951045.1 Mandrillus leucophaeus
AAAAAAAAAAAAAAAGAAAAGAAAGAAAGAACAAACGAAAAGAAAAAGAAAAAACGTGCTGCTTGTGGTGGCTCACGCCCATAATCCCAGCACTTTGGGAGGCCAAGGTGGGAAGATGGCTGGAACCCAGGAGTTCAAGAGCAGCGTGGGAAACATAGCAAGATCCCATCTCTACAAAAAACTACAAAATTAGCTAGCCATGGTGGTCTGTGCCTGCAGTCCCAGCTACTCAGGAGGCTGAGGCAGGAGGATCTCTTGAGCATAGGAAGTTGAGGCTGTAGTGAGCCATGATCACGCCACTGAACTCCAGCCTGGGTGACAGAGTGAGGCTCTGTCTCCAAAAACAATGTATCTATTTAAGTCCAGTGATTCTCCGGAACTAACTGCGTTTTGCTTTTGTTCTTGTCTGACTTGCCTGGCTGGACCTGTCTGGGCGACTCCACCGTCCTCTGCCTGAATCTCTGGTGCCCGGCGACTGATGCCCATTCCTGGATGGGTCCGTAGGCCTCTCCCAGAAGAGACGGGGGTGGAATTGCTTGGCAGCCCGGTAGAAGACACATCCTGTAAGTTTCCACGTCCGCAGAAGGGCGGAAATGGGCTCAGTGCTTCCGGGTTTCAGCCCTGCCTGGGGCTGTAACTGTAGAAATGTCACAGGCCACACCGTGGGCAGAATGTTCCGTCCTGGGGTCTACGGTGGAAGTGGCTGTGGTGGGTGAGAGACACAGTGGATGATGGCGCTGTCATGAAGCCAGCACGCTGTGTTGCTGTGTGTCCCTGTGCTAGTCACTCAGCTTCTCTGTGCCTCCAATGCCTCATCTACTAAATGTAGGTAGTGAGCTTCTCGCAGAGAGGGCATGTAAGGATTAAATGAGGTGATGCCAAACGCCCTGGAGGCACAAAGTCAGCACAGCCAAGGGCACCCTGGGAGGCTCTGCTATCCAGAGCTCTAAACATATATATTTTAATGTATAATACATTATATCGGACCCAAATATATACATTTTTTAGGAGACCGGGTCATAACTTTGTCATCCAGGCTGGAGTGCAGTGGCGTGATCCTTCATTTATTTATTTATTTATTTATTTATTTATTTATTTATTTATTTTTGAGATAGAGTTTCGCTCTGTCACCCAGGCTGGAGTGCAATGGTATGATCTCGGCTCACTGTAACCTCTGCCTCCTGGACTCAAGTGATTCTCCTGCCTCAGCCTCCCAAGTAGCTGGGATTACAGGTGCCCACCACCACGACTGGCTAATTTTTGTATTTTTAGTAGAGACGGGGTTTCGTCATGTCGGCCAGGCTGGTCTCGAACTCCTGACCTCAGGTGATCCGCCCGCCTTGGCCTCCCAAAGTGCTGAGATTACAGGCGTGAGCCACCGCAGCCAGGCCAAAGTCAGGCTTTGAACTCATGTCTACCCAATGTCCAAGCGTCCATCTTTAATCTCTGAGGCAAGTGCCCCGCCCCTGCCCACAGGACAGTGGTTATAACATTCACCCCGTCAGGATGATGCCTGCTTAATTCTGCCCGCCCCCAACAATGGCATGGACACAGAAGGGAGCCTACCCTCTTCCCCATTCCTGTATGATAAAACAGCTTCCACCAGGTAGGAAAACGGGGAGGAGGTAAAAGAGAGAAAGCAAAGATTTTTTCCGTGTTTCTCATTTCCCTGCAGCTCCTCCCAACACGCTAAACTTCAACGGAGCGCATCGTAAGAGGAAGACGCTGGTGGCCCCAGATATCAACATTTCTCTGGATCAGAGTGAGGGATCCCTGCTGTCCGATGACTTCTTGGATACCCCTGATGACCTGGATATTAACGTGGATGACATCGAGACCCCCGATGAGACTGACTCGCTGGAGTTCCTGGGGAATGGCAACGAACTGGAGTGGGAAGGTAAAGTTCGGGGTCTCTCGGGGGCCTGCGGGAGGGCCTCCACCTTTCTGTCTCTGGATTCCCATAGGCTCAGAGAGTCACAAGTGGGGCAGGGGCTCTAAGCTGTCTAGCCTTAAATCCAGGAGATCAAGGCTGCAGTGAGACGTGATCATGCCACTGCACTCTAGCCTGGACAACAGAATGGGATCCTGTCTTAAAAATAAAATTTTTGCCAGGCGCGGTGGCTCACGCCTGTAATCCCAGCACTTTGGCAGGCCAAGGCGGGCGGATCACGAGGTCAGGAGATCGACCTCATGATCACAGTGGCTAACACAGTGACACCCTGTCTCTACTAAAAATACAAAAAATTAGCCGGGCGTGGTGGTGGGCGCCTGCAGTCCCAGCTACTCAGCAGGCTGAGGCAGAAGAATGGCGTGAACCCGGGAGGCGGAGCTTCCAGTGAGCCAAGATCACGCCACTGCACTCCAGCCTGGGCGACAGAGCGAGACTCCGTCTCAAAAAAAAGAATTCAGGACAATGCAGTGTCTCATGCCTGTAATCCCAGAGCTTCGGGAGGCCAGGGTAGGAGGATCGCTTAAGGCCAGGAGTTTGAGACCAGCCTGGGCAACATATCGAAACCCTATCTCTACAAAAATACAAAAATTAGCTGGGTGTGGTGGTGCCCAACTGTAGTCCCAGGTATCTGGGAGGCTGAGGCATGAGGACTGCTCTCTGTGTACCAGGCTCCTGGGAGAGTAGAACCCAGGCACGCATGTCCCGAGTGCCCTCGTGGTTTGATGAAGCAAATGCGTTCACCAGCACTGAG
This sequence comes from Mandrillus leucophaeus, assembly GCF_000951045.1. Lineage (NCBI taxonomy): Eukaryota > Metazoa > Chordata > Mammalia > Primates > Cercopithecidae > Mandrillus > Mandrillus leucophaeus. Next base: position 1,209,647 of record NW_012108696.1, read on the forward strand.
AAGCTCCAGGACACAGGTCCTTAACCAACAGAGCACCCTGGGAGGCCAGCAAAGGGAATGTCCAGAAAGGCTTCCTGGAGGAGGCGGCATTTGAGCCAGGCCTTGAAGCGGGAGTGGGAGAGGAAAATGGGTCAGCAGGGCAGCCAGGCGGGGAGAAGAGAAGGACGTGTGGGTCCCAGCAGCAAGGGACACGGGAGAGGGGAAGGAAGGCAGAGCGGGAGGGCGGGAGGTATCTGGACTCGCATCCATGCGACTCTTCCCCTCCTGTTTCTAGATGACACCCCCGTGGCCACCGCCAAGAACATGCCCGGGGACAGCGCAGATCTATTTGGGGATGGCACGACGGAGGACGGCGGTGCCGCCAACGGGCGCCTGTGGCGGACGGTGATCATCGGGGAGCAAGAACACCGTATAGACCTGCACATGATCCGGCCTTACATGAAAGTGGTCACCCACGGAGGTGAGACCCGCCCCTTGGCGCCCCCTTGGGGCTCCAGCCCGGCCCGTGGGGCAACAGGAGGCTCGTCAGTGCCCCTCTCTGAACCTCAGTCTCTTTGTCTGATGCACTGGGATGTTAAGCCGTCAACTCGCTTGGGGTGGACAGACTGTGGGCAAGACGTGCATGGCCAGGCAGGCGCAGTGAGGGCTCCTGAGAGTCACTGTCACTCCCCACCGAAGGCAGAGACTGGCTGAGGGGTCACTGGCTGCTGTGGCTCCGAGCCATGCCCTCCTGAGCGTGTGGGCACCGGGACGTGGTGGGTGGTGCGCAGGAAGCAGCTCAGGGCTGGGAGAGGAGTCTGACGTTGCCGACCGGCTGCCTCTCCGCAGGGTACTATGGCGAAGGCCTCAACGCCATCATCGTCTTCGCAGCCTGCTTCCTTCCAGACAGCAGCCTCCCCGACTACCACTACATCATGGAGAACCTCTTCCTGTGAGTCCCCGCCCGCCTGGGCAGCCTCGGGCCAGCTCTGACGCCTCCCTGGACGCAGGGGCACCAGGCTGCAAGGATTGTATTGTGGGCCTAGGAAGCCTGCCTGGCACCAAGGAAGGGCGTGGCGGCCACAGACCTTGATCTGAGTCCCTGCTGGCCTTGAGGCTCACAGTGGCTTTCCTTCTGGGCCACCCTGTTCTCCTCACCGTTCTCCTCCTCTTCCTCCTCACCGTCCTCCTCCTCTTCCTCCTCCTCCCCTTCTTCCTTCCCCCTCCTCCCCTTTCTTCTCCTCCTCCTCCCCCTCCCTCCTCCTCCCCTTCCTCCCTCTCCTCCTCTTCCTTTTCCTCCTCCCCTTCCTCTCTCTTCTTTTCTCCTCTTCCTCCTTTTCGTCCTCTTGTTTATCATTTACTGAGCACTTACTCTGTGGCAGCCGTGGGCTAAGCGCTTCCCATCTGCTAACACATCCCACCCTGACCACAGCCCTGTAAGGCAGACGCCATTGCCTCCCATTCTACGGGTGAGCACCCTGAGCACAGAGAGGTTGAGTCATTTGCCCAAAGACACACAGGTGTCATTTTATGATGACAGATACAGGCAATACGCACACAGCACCTGATAGCTGATATGAAGAGCTCATCAATCATGACAACTCTTATCATTGTTATTAGTAAGATTTCCATCTTCAAGCCGGGCACAAGACCTCACGTCTGTAATCCCAACACTTTGGGAGGCTGAGGTGGGAGGATCGCTTGAGTCCAGGAATTTGAGACCAACCTGGCCAACATGGTGAAACCCCATCTCTACTAAAAATACAAAAATTAGCCAGGCATATTAGCGGGCGCCTGTGGTCCCAGCTACTTGGGAGGCTGAGGCAGGAGAATCACTTGAACCCGGGAGGCGGGGGTTGCAGTGAGCCAAGATGGCACCACTGTATTCCAGCCTGGGTGACAGTACGAGACTCCGTCTCAAAAAAAAAAAAAAGGTCTAGAGACCAGCCTGGCCAACATAGTGAAACCCTGTCTCTACTAAAAATACAACAACTTAGCTGGGCTTGGTGGCAGGTGCCTTTAATCCTAGCTACTAGGGAGGCTGCAGCAGGAGAATCGCTTGAACCCGGGAAGCGGAGGTTGCAGTGAGCCAAGATCGCACCACTGCTCTCCAGCCCTGGCGACAAGAACGAAACTCCGTCTCAAAAAAAAAACAAGACTCAATAAAAGGGTAACTGCCCTAGGAGGCTGCCCGCTGACACTCATGTGGAGTGTGCTGGGATCATCCACGTCCGCTCCCACCCTGCAGTCCGCCAGGACAGCAGACAACACCAGGACCAGTGTGGCTGGCCCAGCCAGGGCAGGGGTGGAGGCAGGCGGGGTCGGCATCACAGGTGTCCTGACGCTGGACCCCTCCATGTTGGGTCCCTGCCTTCTGTGCCCCGTGAGCAGGTACGTCATCAGCAGCTTAGAGCTCCTGGTGGCTGAGGACTACATGATCGTGTACCTGAACGGCGCCACACCCCGGCGAAGGATGCCGGGGATCGGCTGGCTGAAGAAGTGCTACCAGATGATCGATCGGAGGTGAGGTGGGGATGCCTCAGGAAGCACAGCGGGGGCATGAAAATCGCACAGGGGGCCGGCCTTGGTGGCTCACACCTGGAATCCCAGCATTTCGGGAGGCTGAGGTGGGAGGGTCCCTTGAGCCCAGGAGTTTGAGACGAGCCTGGGCAACACAGCAAAACCCTGTCTCTACAGAAACACTTATAGGCTGGGCGAGGGGGCTCACACCTGTAATCCCAGCACTTTGGGAAGCCAAGGTGGGCGGATCACCTGAGGTCATGAGTTCAAGACCAGCCTGGCCAACATATAGTGAAATCCCATCTCTACTAAAAAAATTCAAAAATTAGCTGGGCGTGGTGATGAACACCTGTAGTCCCAGCTGCTTGGGAAGGTGAGGCAGGAGAATCACTTGAACCCAAGAGACGGAGTTTGCAGTGAGCCAGGATCATGCCACTGCACTCCAGCCTGGGCGACAGAGCAAGTCT
>NW_012108696.1:1212662-1216987 GCF_000951045.1 Mandrillus leucophaeus
GGGTGAGCACCCTGAGCACAGAGAGGTTGAGTCATTTGCCCAAAGACACACAGGTGTCATTTTATGATGACAGATACAGGCAATACGCACACAGCACCTGATAGCTGATATGAAGAGCTCATCAATCATGACAACTCTTATCATTGTTATTAGTAAGATTTCCATCTTCAAGCCGGGCACAAGACCTCACGTCTGTAATCCCAACACTTTGGGAGGCTGAGGTGGGAGGATCGCTTGAGTCCAGGAATTTGAGACCAACCTGGCCAACATGGTGAAACCCCATCTCTACTAAAAATACAAAAATTAGCCAGGCATATTAGCGGGCGCCTGTGGTCCCAGCTACTTGGGAGGCTGAGGCAGGAGAATCACTTGAACCCGGGAGGCGGGGGTTGCAGTGAGCCAAGATGGCACCACTGTATTCCAGCCTGGGTGACAGTACGAGACTCCGTCTCAAAAAAAAAAAAAAGGTCTAGAGACCAGCCTGGCCAACATAGTGAAACCCTGTCTCTACTAAAAATACAACAACTTAGCTGGGCTTGGTGGCAGGTGCCTTTAATCCTAGCTACTAGGGAGGCTGCAGCAGGAGAATCGCTTGAACCCGGGAAGCGGAGGTTGCAGTGAGCCAAGATCGCACCACTGCTCTCCAGCCCTGGCGACAAGAACGAAACTCCGTCTCAAAAAAAAAACAAGACTCAATAAAAGGGTAACTGCCCTAGGAGGCTGCCCGCTGACACTCATGTGGAGTGTGCTGGGATCATCCACGTCCGCTCCCACCCTGCAGTCCGCCAGGACAGCAGACAACACCAGGACCAGTGTGGCTGGCCCAGCCAGGGCAGGGGTGGAGGCAGGCGGGGTCGGCATCACAGGTGTCCTGACGCTGGACCCCTCCATGTTGGGTCCCTGCCTTCTGTGCCCCGTGAGCAGGTACGTCATCAGCAGCTTAGAGCTCCTGGTGGCTGAGGACTACATGATCGTGTACCTGAACGGCGCCACACCCCGGCGAAGGATGCCGGGGATCGGCTGGCTGAAGAAGTGCTACCAGATGATCGATCGGAGGTGAGGTGGGGATGCCTCAGGAAGCACAGCGGGGGCATGAAAATCGCACAGGGGGCCGGCCTTGGTGGCTCACACCTGGAATCCCAGCATTTCGGGAGGCTGAGGTGGGAGGGTCCCTTGAGCCCAGGAGTTTGAGACGAGCCTGGGCAACACAGCAAAACCCTGTCTCTACAGAAACACTTATAGGCTGGGCGAGGGGGCTCACACCTGTAATCCCAGCACTTTGGGAAGCCAAGGTGGGCGGATCACCTGAGGTCATGAGTTCAAGACCAGCCTGGCCAACATATAGTGAAATCCCATCTCTACTAAAAAAATTCAAAAATTAGCTGGGCGTGGTGATGAACACCTGTAGTCCCAGCTGCTTGGGAAGGTGAGGCAGGAGAATCACTTGAACCCAAGAGACGGAGTTTGCAGTGAGCCAGGATCATGCCACTGCACTCCAGCCTGGGCGACAGAGCAAGTCTCTGTCCCCATGAAACAGTCACTCCCAATTCCTTCTCCCCAGGCCCTGGCACCCCCCATCCTACGTTCTGTCTCTGTGAATCTGATGACTCTAGGGACCTCCTAGGACTGGAATCACACAGGATTTGTCCTTTTGTATCTGGCTTTCCTCACTGAGTGTGACGTCCTCAGGGTGCATCCACATTGTAGGCTGTGTCAGAGCCTCCTTCCTTTTCATGGCTGCATAATATTCCATTGCATGGACATACCACATTTGGTTTGTCCATTCCATTCATCTTGATGGGCAAGGGCTGCTTCCACCCTGGGTTATCATAAATAGCCTCAGAGTGACATTAAAATTGAGCCAGCAAATCCGTCCTTGCACCCAGGTTAGTGGAGGGAGGCTCCAAGGACAGGCTGGTCCCTCCTAGGGCATTAGGTGGTGAAAATACAATCTTGGCTGCTCAAATAACTGCCAACCTGGTTCACCTGCTCTGCACCACGAGGTCTCTATCTACCTCATCCACCTTAGGGTCTTAGGGACTCAAAGGGTGTGTCTTTATCCCACCATGGGACCCCCATGTCTTGGATGGGGGCAGGGATTTGACAGGTACCTGGAGACCACATGTGAAATGAGCAAAGTGACAAATGCTTGCCTGTGGCTCTCCCGTCCCACCCAACTCCTCCCTCCCCAGGGCTCGCCCCAGGAGCCCATCTTGCTTCCTTTGCGGCCCCACACAGATTGCGGAAAAACCTGAAGTCCTTGATCATCGTCCACCCCTCGTGGTTCATTCGGACTGTGCTGGCCATCTCTCGCCCTTTCATCAGGTGAGATGAGGAGGCTACAACCGGAGTCTGGTAGCCTGAGTGTGTGTGTGTGTGTGTGTGTGTGTGTGTGTATGCATGCATTTGTGTGTGCATCTGTGTGTGCACATGTGTACGTGTGTGTGCATCCATGTGTGTGTTTGATCTGCATGTTCCAGCTTCTCTATGATGAATACACATTATTGCTTTAAAGAGTTTTAAACTGCACACAGCCAGGCACCCTGGCTCACACCTGTAATCCCAGCTACTCAGAAGGCTGAGGTGGGAGGATCGTTTGAGGCCAGCCTGAGCAACATAGCAAAAGCCCCATCTCTACAAAAAATACAAAAATTAGCAGGACATGGTGGTGTGCACCTGTAGTTTCAGCTACTTGGGAGGCTCATGTGGGAGGATGGCTTGAGCCCAGGAAGTCAAGGCTGCAATGAGCCGTGACCAAGCCACTGTACTCCAGCCTGGGTGACCAAGTGAGACCCTGTCTCAAAAGAAAATCAGCCATGCATGGCATCACATGCCTGTAGTCCCAGCTACTCAGGAGGCTGAGGCAGGAGGATCACTTGAGCCCAGGAGGTAGAGGCTGCAGTGAGCTATGATCGCTGCACTGCACTCCAGCCTGGGAGACAGAGCAAAACCCTGTCTCTAAAAATAAAAAATATATATGCATAAATAAATAATATGATTAATTAACAACAAATTTAAAATGTAAAACTACATATATTCTATAATATATATCATAGTTACTACGTTAAGCATAGAGTAAAACAGATCAAGTGAAATAAAATTAGGCATGTTAAATGCCTTATTCAATCCAATAAAATGTCATGCAAATTTAATTTAATCTGATGCAAAACACTGAATTGAATAAAGATTCCTAATGTTCATGTTCCCAGTTACAAATCTGGGATGAGTGAAAGAGACGAGGGCTTCACTCTCCCTTGAACGACAGGACACATTCACAGCAGGCACGATTTTCAAGGCAGACTCTTTGAACATGCTGTTTTCAAGGACTGCTAAGTACCCTGAAGGGGTTTATTTACATATTAGCAAAATGAGATGAGGAATACACTAATTATGGATCATTTGCGCTAATAATGAATCACGCAGGCAAAATGGCAAACACGCATTTCAGTCTAAGAGAATTGCACTTTCTCCTCTGTATTCCAGAATTCAGTAACATAGATTGCCTTTGCCTTTAATGTAGATATTGGGTTGGTGCAAAAATAATGGGAGTTCTTGCCACACTTTTCATTACAAAAACTACAATCACTCTTGCACCAACCCAATAATTCTATTCTTCACAGGGCGCCATGGCTCACGCCTGTAATCCCAACACTTTGGAAGGTCGAAATGAGAGAATCAATTGAGCCTGGGAGTTCGAGACCAGCCTGGGCAACATAGCAATACCCTGTCTCTACAAGAAAAAAAAATTTTTTTAATACGGCCGGGTGTGGTGACTCGGGCCTGTAATCCTAGCATTTTGGGAGGCTGAGGCAGGTGGATCACTTGAGGTCAGGAGTTCCAGACCAGCCTGGCCAACACAGCAAAACCCCATCTCTACTAAAAATGACAAAAATTAGTGGTGGCTCACGCCTGTAGTCTTAGCTATTTGGGAGGCTGAGGCACAAGAATTGCTTGAGCCTGGGAGACAGAGGTTGCAGTGAGCCGAGATCGGGCCACTACACTCCAGTCTAGGTAACAGAGCAAGACTCTGTCTCCAAAATAAATAAATAAATAAATAAGAAAAGAATTAAATTCTATCACTTTTGGTTTATTTGGCCATGGAGAATGTTGAAGATGTAATTTTTGACTCTACAAAGGGGGAAGGAGCTGTAAGCTATCCCCATTTAATAGCCAACAAGACTGGAGGCTCATTATGGGCTCCTATACAACCCTGAGGTTTCATGATTATATAAATGAAAAGGAAATTTCTATTTGTGCCACGATGATCTAAACATTCGGCATGTGGCCGGGCGCGGTGGCTCAGCCTGTAATCCCAGCACTTTGGG
>NW_012108696.1:1218077-1220536 GCF_000951045.1 Mandrillus leucophaeus
AAAAAAAAAAAAAAAAACGAGAATCGATTGGCAGCCCCACATGCCCCCTTCTTGTGCCCAATTGCGTGTTGGCTGTGTCATCCTGTGCAGTGACATGGAGGGAAAGCATTCTTGGGGAAAAGTAACAGATGAGCAATTTTTAGATGATGGTAAAACAGCCTGTAGAGCCTAAGACCATCTCCCCGCCTCCTGACTTCCTTCCAGCAAGATCCTCGTTGCAAGAACCCATGTCGAGTGCATGGCCCTGCTTGCAAGGGCCTCGGGGCAGACCCGGGGTCTCCACCCCATACATGGGGTGCAGGAGAATTAAGGCTGTCATCGGGCGCAAGGGAGGTATCGTCATCTGCCCTGGGGCATCCTGGAGTGGGGTCCTGTGGGCATCCCTGTCGCCACGGCTCTGTCTGGACCTAGGTAACCGCCCCCCCAACGGGTTGCATTTCAGACCTCTCTCTCCTTCTCCCCTTGCCAGCGTCAAGTTCATCAACAAGATCCAGTACGTGCACAGCTTGGAAGACCTGGAGCAACTCATCCCCATGGAACACGTCCAGATCCCAGACTGCGTCCTGCAGTAAGTGGCCCCACAGTCCTCCCCGCCGTATTAGTCCATTTTCGTGCTGCTGATAAAGACCTACCTGAGACAGGGCAATTTACAAAAGAGGTTTAAGGGGCCGGGCGCGGTGGCTCACGCCTGTAATCCCAGCATTCTGGGAGGCCGAGACGGGCGGATCACGAGGTCAGGAGATGGAGACCATCCTGGCTAACACTGTGAAACCCCGTCTCTACTAAAAATACCTAAAAACTAGCCGGGCGAGGTGGCGGCGCCTGTAGTCCCAGCTACTTGGGAGGCTGAGGCAGGAGAATGGCGTGGACCTGGGAGGCGGAGCTTGCAGTGAGCTGAGATCCGGCCACTGCACTCCAGCCTGGGCTACAGAGTGAGACTCCGTCTCAAAAAAATAAATTAATTTAAAAAAAGAGGTTTAAGGTAAGGGACTCACAGTTCCATATGGCTTGGGGGAGGTGTAGCTCCCAGTCATGGTGGAAGGCGCATATCTCCCATGGCGGCAGACAAGAGAAGGCAATTTGTGCAGGGAAATTCCCCTTTATAAAACCATCAGATCTCGTGAGATTTACTCACTATCACGAGAATAGCACAGGAAAGACCTGCCCCCGTGATTCAGTGACCTCCCACCAGGTCCCTCCCACAACACGAGGGAATTATGGGAGCTACAATTCAAGATGAGGTTCAGGTGGAGAGACCAGGCAAGGTGGCTCACGCCTGTAATCCCAGCACTTTGAGAGTCTGAGACGGGCAGATCACCTGAGGTCAGAAGTTCGAGACTAGCCTGGCCAAGATGGTGAAACCCCGTCTCTCCTAAAAATACAAAAATTAGCCAAGTGTGGTGGCGCATGCCTGTAATCCCAGCTACTCAGGAGGCTGAGACAGGAGAATCGCTTGAACCCGGGAGGCAGAGGTTGCGGTGAGCCAATATCGCACCATTGCATTCCAACCTGGGTAACAAGAGTGAAACTCCATCTCAAAAAAAAAAAAAGATTTGGGTGGAGATACAGTCAAACAATACCACTCCAACACCCCCCTACTGGGTCCCCCTGGCTGCCAGGAGCCAGCAATGAGGGGAAACGCAGACTTGGAATGGAGGGACTAGAACCCACCAATTTATTTCCTGGAGCCCCTCAGAGACCTGGAGCTTGGGAAAGGGATGGGCAGTATCAAGTCCCGTTCTTTTTTCACTGAACGTTACATCATCAATACCTCCTCTAGGTTCATGCTGCAAAAATCTCCTTAAACATACATTTTTTTTATTGTGGTAAAATACACGTAACATTGAACTTGCCATCTTAGCCATTTCTTTTTTTATTTTAATTTTATTTATTTATTTATTTGAGAAGGAGTTTTGCTTTTGTTGCCCAGGCTGGAGTGCAATGGTGCCATCTCGGCTCACCACGACCTCTACCTCCCAGGTTCAAGCAATTCTCCTGCCTCAACCTCCCAAGTGGCTGGGATTATAGGCATGCACCACCATGCCCGGCTATTTTTTATTTTTATTTTTTGTATTTTTAGTAAAGACAGGGTTTCTCCATGTTCGCCAGGCTGGTCTTGAACTCCTGACCTCAGGTGATCTGCCCGCCTCAGCCTCCCAAAGTGCTGGGATTACAGGCATGAGCCACTATGCCCAGCCTGTTTTTTGTTGTTGCTTGTTTGTTTTGAGACGGAGTCTCGCTCTGTCACCCAGGCTGGAGTGCAATGGCGCAGTCTCGGCTCACCATGTCCTCCGGCTTCTAGGTTCAAGCAATTCTTGTGCCTCAGCCTCCCAAGTAGCTGGGATTACAGGCGCCTGCCACCATGCCCAGCTAATTTTTGTATTTTTAGTAGAGATAAGGTTTCACCATGTTGGTCACGCTGGTCTCAAACTCCTGAGCTCAGATGATCCACCGGCCTC
>NW_012108696.1:1220954-1223072 GCF_000951045.1 Mandrillus leucophaeus
GAAGAAGAAGAAAATAAAAAAGAAGAAGAAGAAAAGAAAGAAAAAAGAGAGCTTGTTTCTCTGCTTGAAAAGGAAAAGGAATTCCCCCAGAAAGCGTATCTCAGGGGAAAAAGGAAGGTCGTCTCTGACATATTTTTCTTTCTTTCAGATACGAAGAGGAAAGACTGAAGGCCAGGAGGGAGAGGTGTGTGCAGAGTGGCATCTGCTGGGGCTGGGTCGGGGCAGTGGGGGGCTGAGCTGGACTCTCAGTTAGGAAAACCCAGTGACTTCCAGGCAGCAGGGACCGTTGTCCTGTGCAGGGCTTAAGATGCTACCCCTCTGGCAAGGACGTTAAACTCAGACCTGGGTTCAAATCCTGGCTCCCGCATTTAGCTGCAAGGTTACATTAAGCAAATAAAATGCTAACAACCACCTTGGAGGTTATTGTGCAAGATGAGGGACCCTTGGCAAAAAAAGGTTGAGCACAGACTTCACCCTCCATAAAGCATAAAAGTCAGGACGGGCTCAGTGGCTCACCCAGCCCTTTGGGAGGCTGTAATCCCAGCACTTTGGGAGGCTGAGGCAGGAGGATCATGTGAGGACAGGAGTTGGAGACCAGCCTGGGCAACATGGAATAACCCCATCTCTACCAAAAATACAAAAATTAGCCAGGCGTGGTGGTGCGTGCCTGAAATCCAAGCTACTTGGGAGGCTGAGACAGGAGAAGAACTTGAACCCGGCGGCGGAGGTTGCAGTGAGCCGAGATCGTGCCATGGCACTCCAGCGTGGGTGACAGAGCAAGACTCTGTCTCAAAAAAAAATAAATAAATAAAAATTAGCCAGGTGTGGTGGCATGCGCCTGTAGTTCAGCTACTTGTAGGAAGACTGAATTGGGAGGACTGCTTGAGCCCAGGAAGTGGAGGCTGCAGTGAGCCATGATTGTACCATTGCACTACAGCCTGGGCAACAGAGCAAGACCCTGTTTCAAAGCAAAAAAAAACAGCCTTTATCATGCTAGATCCGATGTCAGCTTTGAGGGGAAACAGAGGCAAATAAGACAGAGTCTTGGTCCCAGAAGTTTTCTCAAATAGCAAAGGTGGGGAACGTCTCACTGGTTCGGAAAACAGGTCCCAGGGACAGGAAAATCAGAGAGGCCAGTACTAGCCGAGAGCCCCTTGGCCTGGCCAGGCTGGTCACCCTCATCACCTCGTTCTCTCTGTCCACAGCGCGAGGCCCCAGCCGGAGTTTGTGATGCCCAGATCTGAAGAGAAGCCAGAGGTGGCACCAGTGGAAAACAGGTAGGTGTGCAGGGAACTATGGGCAGAGAGCTGACAGTCACGGGAGGCTGCCTAGTCCCTTGGGGGAGGCTAAGTAGGAGGCGGGTCCTTCTTCAGGGACAGAAAATGGAACTAAGTGGCTGGGCGTGGTGGCTCACGCCTGTAATCCCAGCACTTTGGAAGGCCAAGGCAGGCGGATCACATGAGGTCAGGAGTTCGAGACCAGCCTGGCCAGCATGGTGAAACCTCATCTCTACTAAAAATACAAAAATTAGCTGGGTGTGGTGGTGGGTGTCTGTAATCCCAGCTACTTGGGAGGCTGAGGCAGGAGATTCACTTGAACCCAGGAGACAGAGGTTGCAGTGAGCCGAGATAGCACCACTGCACTCAGTGACAAAGTGAGACTCCATCTCAAAAAAATAAATAAGGCCGGGCGTAGTGGCTCAAGCCTGTAATCCCAGCACTTTGGGAGGCCGAGTCGGGCGGATCATGAGATCAGGCAATTGAGACCATCCTGGCTAACACGGTGAAACCCCGTCTCTACTAAAAAATATAAAAAACTAGCCGGGCGAGGTGGCGGACGCCTGTAGTCCCAGCTACTTGGGAGGCTGAGGCAGAAGAATGGCATAAACACGGGAGGCGGAGCTTGCAGTGAGCTGAGATCCGGCCACTGCACTCCAGCCTGGGCAACAGAGTGAGACTCCGTCTCAAAAAAAATAAAATAAATATAATTAATTAATTAATTAATTAAAAATAAAAATTATCAGGCGGGCGCAGTGGCTCATGCCTGTAATCCCAGTATTTTGGGAGGCCGAGGCAGGAGGATCACAAGGTCAAGAGATCGAGACCATCCTGGCTAACA
>NW_012108696.1:1223782-1225849 GCF_000951045.1 Mandrillus leucophaeus
TCTCTTCTCCACAGGTCTGCTCCAGTCACAGAAGATCAGGAAACAAGGTGGGTGTCACGCAGGGTGGTCTTCGTGCTGTTTTCAGAACGTCCTGCATGGACCTGTATTAGTCAGGGTTCTCCAGAGGGACAGAAAATTGAACCAGCTGCCAGCGAATATAAAGCAGGCAGGGAGCCTAATCCCAGGAAAACTGCCCCATGACTTATTGGGAGTGGGGGATATGGCACCGGGGAGGCAGGGAGGTAGTGGTTCCCTTGACCAGTCAGGCCGTCCTTGCACAACTCCAGGGGGCGCCATTACCCAGACCAGGATGCAAATGAGGCCCCAGAGTTATGCAGTGGAGTGGCCCTCAAGGAAAAACCCACACAGAGCCAGGCTCCCCGAAGCCCAGGATATGATGCCACAAAAGGGCAGACGGTCCACACTGTGCCTCCGATTCTCCACTTGGTTCTGGATGCCAAAAAAGCCTCCCTGTGGCCGGGCACAATGGCTCACGCCTGTAATCCCAGCACTTTGGGAGGCCGAGGCAGGCGGATCATTTGAGATCAGGAGTTCAAGACCAGCCTGGGCAAGATGGCAAGACCCCGTCCCTACAAAAAATACAAAAATTAGCCAGGTGAGCCAAGATTGTACCACTGCACTCCACAGCCTGGGCAATAGAGCTAGACTTTGTCTCAAAAAAGGAAGGAAAAAAAAAAAAAAAAAGGAAAGAAAAGAAAGCCTCCCTGTGTGTTAGTTTCCAAGACCCTCAGATGCAATGGTTTGCCAGAAGGACTCACAGAGCTCAGTAAAGCTGTCATACTCACGGTTATGGTTTATCACAGTGGAATGGTTTATTACAGTACAGTTAAAAATCAGCAAAAAGCCGGGCATGGTGGCTCATGCCTGTAATCCCAGCACTTTGGGAGGCTAAGGCAGGTGGATCACTTGAAATCAGGAGTTCAAGACCAGCCTGGCCAAACGGGGTAAAACCCCATCTCTACTAAAAATACAAAATTAGCTGGGCGTGGTGGCACACACCTGGAGTCCCAGCTACTCAGGAGGCTGAGGCAAGAGAATCGCTTGAACCTGGGAGGCAGAGGTTGCAGTGAGCTGAGATTGCACCATTGCATTCCAGCCTGGGCAACAGAGCGAGACTCCGTTTCAAAAAAAAAATATATCAACAAAAGGAAGAGGTGCACAGGGCAGGATCCAGGAGAGATCGGGTGGAAGCCTCCAGGTGTCCTCTCCCAGTGGGGTTGTGTGGACATCCTTTATTTCTCCCAGCAGGGATGTGTGGCAAAACACACAAAGTGCTGCCGATTAGAGAAGCTGACCCAAGCCTTAGTGGCCAGGGTGTTCATTAAGAGTCAACTACATACACCTGGCTGACTTCTGCATGGTTGTTCTTAGCCTCCAGCCCCTGCACAGATCGAGCTGATGCCACATGGCCCAAGTTCCCACCCTAAGTCACATTGTGAGTGTATTAGTCCGTTCTCATGCTGCTATGAAGAAATACCCGAGACTAGGTAATTTATAAAGAAAAGAGGTATAATTAACTCACAGTTCTGCATGGCTGGGGAGGCCCCAGGAAATTTACAATCCTGGTGGAAGGCACCTCTTCACTGCACAGCAGGAGAGAGAAGTGCTGAGCAAAGGGGGAAAGCCCCTTATAAAACCATCAGATCTTGTGAGAACTCACTACCACGAGAATAGCATGGGGGTAACCGCCCCCATGGCTCAGTTACCTCCCACTGAGTACCTCCCACCACAAGTGGGGTTACAGGAACTACAATTCAAGATGAGATTTGGGTGAGGACACAGCCCAACCATATCAGTTAGCATAGACTATCTGGCATGACCCACATAGACACTCCAGGCAGGATGCTCCAAGAGTTTAGAGGTTACTCCCAGGAGCCAAGGAAGGACCAAACTTTTCTTTAAAATGTGTGGGATTTATCCTTGATCATACAGTTGTTTTTTGTTGTTGTTGTTTTTGTTTTTTGTTGTTGTTTTTGAGACGGAGTCTCGCTCTGTCACCCAGGCTGGAGTGCAGTCATGCGATCTCGGCTCACTGCAAGCTCTGCC
>NW_012108696.1:1225899-1226210 GCF_000951045.1 Mandrillus leucophaeus
AAAAAAAAAAAAAAAAATCAACAAAAGGAAGAGGTGCATAGGGCAGGATCCAGGAGAGATCGGGTGGAAGCCTCCAAGTGTCCTCTCCCAGTAGGGTTGTGTGGACATCCTTTATTTCTCCCAGCAGGGATGTGTGGCAAAACACACAAAGTGCTGCCAATTAGAGAAGCTGACCCAAGCCTTAGTGGCCAGGGTGTTCATTAAGAGTCAACTACATACACCTGGCTGACTTCTGCATGGCTGTTCTTAGCCTCCAGCCCCTGCACAGATCGAGCTGATGCCACATGGCCCAAGTTCCCACCCTAAGTCAC
>NW_012108696.1:1227856-1229269 GCF_000951045.1 Mandrillus leucophaeus
ATGAGTGAATGGGTAGGTGGGTTGAAACCTCCCTCCAGGCTGATTGAGGGTGCCAGTCTCCAGGGCCTGTTCTGCTGAGGTACCAGGAAGGAGGCCCTCAGAGCCACACTTACAAAGTGCATGGCAGGAGCCAGGCCCTGAAGGGCATGTGCCACTCTTGCTGCTGGGAGCTCACCCATGCCGGGTGGAGTCATTCTTTTGGATTACATACATGTGGAAGAGAGCACTTTGCACTTTTAACATTAACAGTAATAACTTGGCCTGTGTCTTTCCCTCCCTAGCATGTCCTGAGGCGACATGAGCATAACGAAAGACATGAAAGAAGATTCCAGATGCCAGGAAACCTCTGTCAGACGCCCACTGGCCCCAGATCTCATCCTGCCTCATCCTGAGTCCCAGTCTTCCAAGGGTGCCAGCCCCTCCGTTCATCTCTGAAACCCAGCATCCTTTTCAGCTGCTTGAAAACATTGTATTTTTTTTTTAACGATGCAGTATTCGTGCGTTCCAGAAAAGGGCCCAGCTCTGAGCCCCTCACCCTTCCACACTCACAAACTCTCAGCCGAGGAAGGCAAGAAGCGCAGGGGGTGGCCCGTGTGGCGTCGGTGGCCTCCGCTTCTGCTCGCAGCTGCCGTCGTCAGAGCTGGATACAAGATTCAAGACCCTTCTCTTGCTTGTCACCCGCTCTGGGTTGGAGCCACAGACGCCCACCACCACCCTGGCTGGGTCTGCGTCCTTTCCTGTGCCTTTCCCCCCAGAACGCGGCCCCGGACCTAGAAGCTCAACCCCCAGGAGGGCCACGTCCTGAGGTACCTCCTGGCCTCCGACCTTACGTCCAAAATTCACACCCGTGGTTTTTCATTTGACCCGCCCCCTTCTCGCTCATAATAACACCCAGCTCCTTTGAGAGGATCAGAGCCCATTGCACAAGAAGAGCTGCTGCCAACCATCCTTGTCCTCTGATTGCAAAACGACACCCCGGTAATCTAGAACATTCTCAAGCCCCTTTAACTCAGATGCCAAGCCACAGGGCAAACCCAGTCAATACCTCCCACCAAGGAATGAGATATGTGGACCTCACTGCTCCCCTAACCCGGCATCAGGCTGGGACACACCAACGCTGTTCCAGGTTGGAACAGCAGAGGCTCAGAAGCTGGCTCTGAAATAGACCTAGCAAAAGGAAGATACAGGGTATCCAGCGGGTTCTTGTTCGGGAGGCAAATTTCCCTTGGAAAAAGAAGACAGACTTTTCTAATGTGGTCCAAATGCCGGTCACTGGTCAGAGGGACCTAGAAGCAGTGAGCTCCCTGTCTCTGGAAGCATTTAAGAAAAGGCTAGGCCGGGCACGATGACTCACGCCTGTAATCCTGGCACTTTGGGAGGCCGAAGTGGGCGGATCCCCTGAAGTCAAGAGTT
>NW_012108696.1:1230464-1231911 GCF_000951045.1 Mandrillus leucophaeus
GCTGCCCTGGGCCTGCCTCTCCCCTGCGCCTGCTCAGGGCACCTCCTTTTATAAAAGGTGTTCTGAGAATCTGCCCAAGTTCCAGGCTCTGGAGCTGGCCCTGCAGAACTGAGATCCGTGCATGGCTCAGAGGGTCCCAAACTCAGCCAGGTGCGGTGGCTCACATCCGTTACCCAGCAGTTTGGGAGACCAGCCTGGGCAGTAGAGCAAGACCCCATGGCTACAAAAAAAAAAAAAAAAATCAAAATTAGCTGGAGATGTTGGAGTGCACCTGTCATCCCAGCTACTTGGGAGGCTAAGGCGGGAGGATTGCTTGAGCACAGGAGGTGGAGGCTGCAGTGAGCCGAGATCGAGTCACTGCACTCCAGCGTGGGTGACAGAGCGAGACCCTGTCCCGAATTCCCACCCCAGTGAATGGTGCCACTGCCAAAGCCAACACAAGATAACAGAAGTGGCCGGGCATCGTGACTCACGCCTATAATCCCAGCACTTTGGGAGACCAACACAAGCAGATCACCTGAGGTCAGGAGTTCGAGACCAGCTTGGCCAACATGGTGAAACCCCGTCTCTCCTAAATATACAAAATTAGCTGGGTGTGGTGGCGGGTGCCTGTAATCACAGCTACTCGGGAGGCTGAGGCAGGAGAATAGCTGGAACCCGGGAGGCAGAGGTTGCAGCCAGCTGAGATTGCGCCACTGCATTCCAGCCTGGGTGACAGAGTGAGACTCTGACTCAAAAAAAAAAAAAAAGACAGAAGCCTGCTTATCAGACTGCCCTGAGGAAAGAGGCTCCAGTAGACAGATGCCAGCCGGGCCCAGCTGCCACGATGTGTCCCCGGTGACCAAAGGCACGTGGCTCCAGCATGAATCGTTCTAACCTGACAGTGACAAGAACTCCTGGGCCTTAATCTTCACGGAAGACTGCGGGGTGGAGGGGGCCGCTTCCAAGTCACAGACAGGAGACAGGGACAGGAAAGAACTCGTTCCACCCAATCGGACACCGAATAATTGAGTGTCTACAGCAGCAGCCAAGTGACAAGTGAGGCTGGACCTGACTCAGAAGGTGCCTGCCGGCTGAACATTCTGCCCCCAGCAGAACCTCCGGGGGGTACCGCCCGTCATGCCGTGGTTCACCCACGCCCCTTTGGATCACCAGCAGTCACAGACAACAGGCAGGTGAAACTGAAGACCCCAACTCAGCCCCAGCGGACCCTCCCGAGCAAAAGAGACCCCCGGCAAGGCCAGCTGTCAGCAGGCATGCCGAGGTGGAACAGCCGGGCCCACCGTTCCCAGCTGGGCTGCAAACTGCACCACCCACAGATGGGCTTTGAGATGGATTGGTATCAGGGTGGAGGGTGTGGTTTTGGCCAAAATGTGATGGACCCCTACCCCTCCTCGTAAAAGGACGCTGGGTTTCCCTCTGGTGACACGTGGGATGCGTCAATCAT